>NC_056730.1:783400642-783523142 GCF_019279795.1 Protopterus annectens
ATCTCTGGATATTTATATATATGTATATATATATAAATATATGTAACTACATCTATAGATATGTTGTATCCATTTTGTTAGTGATATATTTGCAGACACGCCCATCTAGCTGTAAGTATACATTCGCGGTACTGTTGCATGACTGGGCTGGGGTTATGTTTCTGACAACATACAATTTCTGCATATCTGGCATGGCATAGTGGTAAATTGTTTCATGTAGGGTGTGCAAGGTCCTGAGTTCCGGACTTGCGGAGGCTGTTTGTTATGTTGCTGGGCAGAACACTGGCCATTTGATATGGTGTGCTTAAGGCACTTTCAAGCGGTTGTTAGTGGGTTTGAGCAGAGTTAAGCACTGCTGACTTCTGGTCACAGTGTCTTACACGTAGTTAGCTTCTTCTTTGCTTAATCTGTGTCGGCGGTGCTTCACCCCACCCACACGCACTTGCACATGCTCACTAGTGCTTACATATGCTTACTACTGCTTATCTGTGCTTACGCCTGCTTACTGCTGACTTATTCATTAAGGTACTGACTCTTCACATGTGCATTTCATGTAGTACTACAGTTCACATTTAAATGTTATTTAGTAGGATATACAGCAATAAAATGTAAATACATGTTCGTATACAGATTTTACATGGTAAATGGCATGTGCTGCAGTGGGACTCAAACCGGGAATGTCTGCTCGTTAGACAGATGCACTGACCACTACACTATTGTAGCACTGTTTTGTTTGCATATATCTTCCTTCTTATCCTCTTCAGCCTTTTAAGCTGCTTTAACCATAGCTAAGCACCTACGGCTAGCTATACTTGGAGTTTTAGAAATAAATACAGGGGTTACTTCTTTTTATTTTTATGTCCTGTTGCTGTTGTACACATGGGGGCTGTTGGTGGGGATATGCAGACACCTCTGAGTGGTCTCGCTTGTTTATTTACTGTTTCTGGTGTTCTACTTTGTAGGGGCATGTTTATTTTGAGAGCTCTGCTCTCAGACATGCCCCCTGCACTCGTCCATGCTCCGTGTAGGATTAGGAGGTCAGGCAGCGCGCCTTCATTAATATGCTTGGTGCGCTGCCATCCTCCTCCTAAATGGCTGCTTCCATGCAGGACTAGCCTAGTCCTGCACAGAAGATTAGTGAATCCGTGGGTATATCTTTTCAGACCTTTATAAAACACTTCACAGCTGCTTGACTGAAAGGATGTATATTAGGACATGACTGTGGCAAGCCAGATGACTTATTAAATATTGATACAACACATTAAAGAAGTACATTCTTATGTTAGACAAATAAGGACAGGAAACACAGAAGTGATGCTCTCACAATTTATGTGGGGTGTAAAAATGATTATCACTATCAAGTAGCAAGTGGACTCCTGAAGACAAAATACACACAAGCATACCTCTCAACTGTACAGATTTTCACAGAATGTCCAGATTTTTTGTGTCATATTTTTGGTGTGTTCCTTCTAAAATCTGTACTTTTCTGGTAAATAGCTGAGGATTAAAGTCATTAAATAATGACAAACATTTGAGTTTAAGACTCCACATCCTTCAGAAAATTCATGCTAATGAAAAACATTATTCTATTGACTTTCTAAGTTTGTAAGAACAATATTTAAAATCTATCCCTATTTGTCCCCCCATCATTTTAGGCATTGTCCAGATTTTTTTCTCTAAGAAGTTGAGAGGTATGCACACAAGAGGTTAGGACTTTAATGACAGTAGGCCTGGGTGGAAGTACAGGATCAAACTGAATGTAGACAAAGATGTAGGGAGAGCAACAGTGAAGACAAACAATCCTAACATCCAAAATTCAGAGCAATTGAACTGATTATCATATATCCCTAATTCTGAAACTTGCGCTTGGCATGTTATATTTCAACAGTTCCTTCTCTGACTACTACAGTGCCACACAAACGCAGTATGTTTGTATCAGTTCAATGTAGCGTGTGCAGTCTTGAACCATTACACAAATGCTGTCTCCAAGCTATCGTTGCTAGTGCTAATCAGGGCTGCAAATGATAAGTGATATTTCCATTTTACTTTTGAGCTATAATAAAGCAGTTAAATATCCTATTGTTATTACAAACACATATTCCATCATATATCACTGAGTATAGCCACTAAGTTAAATGTAATATAATTTCTTTCTTAGAAGACTTCTAAAGTATTACTTTACACAGTTTACAAGTTAATTTGTATCTGTATCCAAGCTATTAATTCATGCATGACCCTAAAAATGTTGTAGGCCTGCTCTTTTAATTTACAAGTTGTTTCACTGATACTTTTGAGGCAATTTGAATATTAAAAGCAAACTCCACAACAGGTTATTGCACCATAAACATATCAATATGATTGTATATGATCTGTATTCAAGAACATCCCCAACACATTTGTTGCGCTTTCTAGTCACTCAGAAAGATTACACTAAGTATACATGTAGTCTACACTTTGTGGTAACCTTTATGAGTCTCCCTTGATATTTAAGGCTGCAAAAAATAAGTAAGAAAACTAAAATTTGGAGGAAGAAGGTGTGAGTTATGCTTTTGTTGTCTGTTCATTCAGAAAGGTGTACACTTGGTGTACAGTTAGTGAAGGTACCAATGATTCCCAGAGATTATTTAATACAGAAATACATACAAGCTTTATTCAGAAGTTCAGACTCATGTGATACTGTGTCAGGTTTGTGTGTGAAGCTAGAAACAAAGCAAAGCAGGAAGTAAACAGCATATTTGTATTTCACATTTTTGTTGTGCTACAGAAGTACTTTTCATCCTTTCTTTAACATTAATGTAGTTTTCCAAGTCTTACATTATCAGGTGATAGGAATCAAAGTTGGTATCCTTAACAAAACAATTCTGGAAAATTCAGAGGTGGCATTACCATATCTGTCACTTAATAGAGGTGAGGAGATATGTGAAAAGCTGTTTCTCTGTTATCTTCTCACTATCCATTCTCGTGTAATTATAAACAGGTGCTGAGGAATATTACGACTCAAGTGACACGAATTCCAGTACACCTGAGATCTGAGGCTACAGTGATACGAACAGAAGGATCTGTATGTATTATCAAAATGTGTATCTGTATCATTAATTACATGGCAGATGGAAAAATGAAAATTTATGAAAATAGTAGGCTTTTAACAGACGTCAGAAATTAAGTAGATAAATAATTTGTGGAAAATCACACATCTTTTGCCTTTATTTATGGAGTGGTATTCTGCTGAATGCAGCAGTAAAGCTACTGTTCATATGACAATATATATTTCACATTTCACTCTGGATATAAATCATCTGCTTGTTTGCCTAGCCACAGGAGCTGTGTTGACAGACATTGTCTTTGTCATGAAAACACAGACACCCAAGGAAACAGCCAAAATGTACCACTTTGAAAGACTGAAAAGACGTCCTGTATTAGTCTATAAATTTATGTCGCCCAAGTCATCAAACATAGTTTGGGGGTATATATCTAAGGTATTGACAGATGAAAAGATTCAACTTGCACAAGATAAAAACTGTTCTTCTGGTCAGGAAAAGTAGAAATTGTGTGTGAAAACTCTAGTGTTTTTAATAAGTCAAATATTTTGTATCTGTAAAGGGATATGATGCAAACATATGTTTTTCTATTTATCTTTTTGACATGATAGTTTCACTGGAGTATAAATCCTAAATGACTATGAATGCAATCAAAATAATAATTTATACATATATGATATGATCACAGTTTGCAAAATTACTTGACTCGAGTGACATGAATTCCATAAGACCTGAGATAAAGAACTCAGGAGGATGACAGATCTGGAAGGGGTAAAGATCTGTCAATGCCAAATTTGCATGTATTTAAGATGTAAAAATCTGGCTATTCAAACCAGCGATGCACAGATAAAATAATTCATTTCTGCTTTGATAGTCAGTTTTCTGAACTTACAATATACCTTATTTTATATCACATTCACACTGAGCATTTTTACTTTGTCTTTTAGCTTCATGACCTATGGAGGTTGATAATAATGTCAGAGATTAAAAATGGCTTTAAGTGCTTGTTTGAAAATTGAAAAGAAATCATGTAAAACTCAGTCTTTATAATATACTCCAGGGTATATCTATTTATACATTTATTTTAACTATAATCTTGACTTTTGAATTAAACTTCAAAGCAAATGCGCCTGTTATAGTTAAATTCTAACAGATTAAACATAGAAGTACATCAGAAAATTGAAGAGATGTGCACATGCATTTGCTGGGAATGCCATGCTGTTTCATTTGAAGAAACGTATTATGACTTGCAGCTCATCAGCTCAACAGACTTCCTTTAAATATACCAGCACAGTTCCCTGTTTTTATGCTTTTCCTTGTTGAGTAGATATGAAACACAGAGAAGGGGGTGAATTGCAATTAATTTTTTTTGAAAAGACAACTTTATAAAATGGCTCAGCACATTTGACCTTATTTTGTGAATAAAGACAATATCTTGTAGCAGAGGTTTGCCATTTGACTTGAAGAGTTATGTTCTAATAAGGCAGTTTAAACTATGCACAAAACAATTTGAATATTTAAAACATTATGGTGTAGATTCAATAAAGCCTACATGGTCCACTATGATAGCACACTGTTTTATATTCAGTAAGCAGCTCTATATGGAGTGCAGAGCTGCACAAACATGGTAAACATTCTGGCATGCTAATTACAGCATAAGCAGCTGAATCGTACACTAATCAACCAATACAAGATTAAGGAGATATTCAAATAACTATAAAGCAACTGTGTAGACTCAGTGCTGGTTTTCCCTGTGAATTCCAAAACCTATTGGATTACAGCCACAGAAACTAGTCTACAGAGAAAGAATGTTAGGAGCTGCTGTTGTTCTTATTCATATGTATGTGCAGCAGGCCTATGTCTATGCTGTTACTGCTGCTGATAGACCATGGCCAAGAAAGAGAAGGGTGTGTAGACCCATTTAACTTTTCACAATTTGCATGAGGTGGAAATTGTAGAGTGCTACAGAGTGGCTATAGAAATACTACAGGAACTCTGCAACATCTGTCTTCCTCAGCTGAGAGCAAGGACAAACTGAAGGAAACCAGTAGCACTGGAGGTTAAGATATGTGTAACACTTAGAATTTTAGCTACCAGAACCTTGCAGAGACCAACAGGGGACATGTTGTGGGTGTCACAGGCATCGGCATCCAGGATACTCCTTCAATTCCTGAATGTGATGCTGCAATATGCCAGTGAGTACATACATTTTCCCCATACACCTGAGGACAGAGTGAATGAGTGTGCTGGCAACCAAGGCAGTTACCATGACTCACATACGTGGCACAACTCTCAACTGTATGAGATGTTTACTAGGGGGGATATCCCACAGCGGCATTTACTGTGGGATGCAGGTTATGCACTGGAACTGTGGTTGATAACACCCATTAGAAATGCACACACACCAACTGAAGAATGCTATAATGAGGCACATACTCAAACAAGAAATATCACAGAGCCTGTGTTTGGGGTGCTGAAGTCATGTTCTGGTGCCTGGTCACATCTGGGGAAGCCTGCAGTACAATCCTCATACATGTGCTGAAATATTCATCATCTGTGCCATGCTTCACAACATTATCCTGAGACAACAGTTACAGCAGGAACAGCAAGGGGAAGGGCCATATATCTCACAATCACTGTCAAGGTCACCACAGCCACACTCAGATGAGGGGTCAGAGGGGGAACCAGCAGCCACTCTGGGTGTAGGCAGATGTAGACATGCACAATAAGGCCTAGCACTGGCCAAGAGGCAATGGATAGCACAACACACACTTACCGCCTAAGGGGCTAAAACCTTCATCCTACACATATACATACAGTAACACTGATGCCAGGCAATGCACACAACCTTTGCTTACCCATGTAATGGCTGTGTACTGCTAGCATCAGAGTCAGCCCTGAACTAAATCTCTTGCAACTGCCAGATTTCCAGGGTAAGTGTTATACCTGAAATAGAAAAATAAATGTCTAAGAATATGAAGGAATGGCATATCTTTGCATACTATTACTTGGTAATGTAAGTAATTATAAGGTGGGTGATTTTTACAGCAATTACATGAAGATGTGACAGCAGTGACTTATGTGAATACATGTCTTCGATCAACCAATAAGCCTCATGTATCAAAGATTCACAGATTCCTATGCCTAAAATGTAAAGGATTTCATTGAAAGTCCACAGTTTGACCTTATATCTTTGTACAGGCGAGTCATTAGAAAGTGAAGATAGAAAATAGTGATGTACATTTTAAGTTTCAGACTTCATATTCCTCAGGAAAAAAAACATAAAAATAGTATTGCAAAACCTGTTATTCTATCAACTGTCTAAGTTTGTAAGACCACAATTTTCAAAAACTCTCCTTATTGTTGGGCCTTTGTCACGCATTTATTTATGGTTTGGTCCAGCTTTGTTTGTCTAAGAGGTTGGGAGGAATGTACACATTACAAAATCCTGTAAGAAAGCAGTATAATTTGTAAAACAGCATCACAAACACAGATATACTAAGCACTAAGTCAGCTATGCACCCTGAGCATCAGACAAAATACCTATGTATTCCTGCATCCAAAAGTTAGAAAACAAGGATATGGCACAGTTATCATCATTTGCACAGGATCTTTGGGGGAGGGGCTGGCAAGAGGTCTAGGCAGACACAAAAGGTAGTGAGTAAGTGTGAGTAAGAAAGAGAAACAAGTAGACATTTGGTTAAAGTATCAAATTGTCATTGAGACAGAATGAGCTGTAAGCCTCACAACTGACCCAGCTCACCAGCTTAAATATAAACCCCTATGTCACTAGATGGATTGCAAACTGGCTCAAGGACAGAACCCACATGGTTAGAATTGCTGGAGCCATGTCAGACTCCAAACCAGTTACAAGTGGTGTCCCACAAGGCTCAGTCCTGGGACCTCTCTTGTTCGGTATATATTTCTCGGAGGTATAGGCCAACACGGAAGGACTGTGTCTGACCAAGTTCACAGATGACTGTAAACTGGGCACCATAATCGACTCTACAGCCGACACAAGCATCCTCCAAAAGGGCCTCATAGAAACAGACAACTGGTGCCAGAGCCATGGCCTCAAGCTAAATGCCAAAAAGTGTATAGTCATCCCCTTTGGCAAAAACAAAGTGCCCACAAATTACCACATAGGTGGTAATCCATTAAGTACAGAAGAAGTAATTAGGGACCTGGGGTCCCAAGTTGATAGCAATCTCTCATTTGACAACCACGTGGCCAAAGTGGTTAGAAAAACATTTTATATAGCCCACCTAATCATGAAGGGATTCACATCTAGATCAGGGGATGTCATCATGCCTCTTTACTCATCCCTCATCAGGCCCATAATTGAGTACAATGCCCCTTTTGGGATGTACCTTACCAGACACCTGCAGCAACTGGAAAGACCCCAAAAGTACCTCACCAAGAGGATCAAAGGGCTCAAACAGATGCCATATGCTGCCCGGTTAAAGAAACTGCAGCTCTACTCAGTGGCATACCGCCTGTTCAGAGGCGATCTGTGCCTGACGTATAAAGCCATGTCCAACCCGGAATTAATGGACATGCTGCACCTCAGAAAATCCAAATCCCATCGAGCTACGTGCTCGAGAGACTTGAACCTCAGCACTGAAATAAATAGGACATGCTGGAGGGACAGATTCATAACCCAGAGGCTCCCTTCACTCTGGAATAAAATCCCAGTCCAGGTTAGGCAGAGTCCCTCATTGTCTCTCTTCAATCGGAATCTTGATGAGTGGATGTGAGATCATAGGTTTACCCTGGGTATCACGTCTGTGTCACTGTTAGACAGAGGCACAGTATACTAACCTCGAAAATGGGCATAGCAAAATAAATTTAAAATGGGTGGTGAACGCCAAACGCATTCTAGCTAGGCTTATAAATGCCCTAGGGCAGATAGCCTAGTATGAACCTGTGAACCTATGTAACTGTTATACATGTGTATCTGTATGGGCACTCTGGGTGAAATAGGTGTGTGAGTGTCTCCAAGTCCACAGCCAAGCTCTGTGCTAGCTTTATGTCCTCGCATGTCAGACAGGTGGGAGCCATGCATGGTAGATATGACAGTTCATCATCCTCAGCCCCAACCCTGAGAACTGGCTCTGACAGGATTTACACTGGCATGTCCATGCCCATGTTCAGATGCACTACTGCTACCTGAACATGAATGATTCTGCTGGATGAGTTCTCCTCACTAGTATACCCAGGACTACAACCTAATGGTCTGCCATGTCTGGGTATGGACACCTCAACCACTGATGGAGCAGTGTAAGTAGTGTGATTACCAGATGATACGGCTGATCTACAACCATGTGGATGCTGCCACCCTCACAGCAGACTTTCCATCACAGAAACTGCCTGTTCCTACATGACATTCATCTGATTCATTGAATCAGCAGCATGGAGGAAGCAGTCAGGTATGTCAGCCTGTGCCACATCTACAATCCAAAGCATTTCTCATGAAGGCCCTATTGGAACATCCCTGCATCTCCATGATGGTCCTAAACATATGTTGACTGGCAGAGAAAGACACACCAGGATCAGGTGGAAGATGGACAGCAGGCCTGCTCTGAGCACCCCTAACAACCATCCTGCATGGCACCTCGCCCACACTTTGGCTATGGACAAAGTCAACAGGCACTGAAGCCACTGTAACTACAACAACCTGTTCAAGTGTCTCACGCTCCACCTGTAGAATATCTGGGGGCTCACTAGAATGGGTTTATGTAGGTCTAGTGGCTATATACAATGGAATTACAGGGGAGGCTGAATGTCAATCTCAGTGTCAGATTCAACCTGTCACCCTCCTCGACTGTGCCTGTGTTTGGCCCCCATCATCATCACAGTCTGCTGATACTCTGTCATCAGTTGGTAAGAATCCTACACTTCCACTGTTAGGATGACCTGTGATAATAAGCAACAAACACACTAAAGAAATTAATAGCTACACTACTGAAATTTAATATCTGCTAACAAACTAATACTGGTGCCACTATCAAAGATGGTATGGCAATGCACACACAGTCTTGACACCCACCTCACACATACAAATGAATGCATATTTCTGTCAAATGCTCATCGGTACTGAAGTAAAAATGTTTGGCTTGCCATGTACAGATGACTCCACGCTTGCTAAGGAGGATGGTCCTGAAAGAAGTTAAGCAAAATGTAAGGACATCATCATCACAATAACAATAACACAGGGGGAATTTTTTTTTTGCTGTTATATGTCCATTAACAATATATTTAAATGAAACTTGGATGACACATCCACCCCAAGTCCATGTGTGATGAACCAGAATGTGTTGCTAACTGTATAAATCTATAAATAGGACCCCACCAAAAAAAATATTAAACCAACTTAAATCTAGCTTTCATTATTTTACTATACAAGAAATCTTCACAAGTTGACATATGTAAGCCTACCTAGAAGGTCCTCTTGGGAAATACTTATCATCCCTGAAACAGCAGTGCCATCATCAATCGGATGCTGTTATGCACTTTCCATTGAGTTCTCTGGATCAATGACAATGGACAGGAGCTCTTCATTTGGTGTCAGTGGTGGTTCTCTAGCAGGCTCACCCCAATATCCAGCTGTCCATGGACCACTGAATCTGCTCTTCTCTGGGCCAGTGATATCATGTCAATGGTCTCATGACACACTTGATCATATGTCCTGCTGCACCCCCATAACAGCACTGACATTGTTCACTGTCTGGTTCCAAATTTGCATTCTTCCTGACATATCCCCACATCCTCTCTCAAGTAGAAAGGCACAATGTTGATAAAAGGATTGTAAAATTGCATTGTTCTCTGAGTCACTGAAGGGGGTTTGTGGGGGTTGGGACACTTGGTTGCCATAACCCTAGGTGACATAAAACACAAAAAAAGTGTACTACACATAAATATTACACAAATAAAAGTCCTGCTAGATATAATACATATTATTAGTTTTACAGTATTACCCACCGGAGAAACAAAAACTGCAATTATTAAAAAAAGGGTTATGTGGCTGTAATATATCACAGTCACATGCAAACCAAGGTTTGATCCAAAAGAAAGACTAACAATGGCAAAGCAAAACTTTATAGAAAAATTTTTTGATTCTGGCAATGCAGAAATAAAACTTGAATTCCCCATCCCCAAAACAACAGGCAAATGATATTTTGTACCAGACAAGGAATAACTCATCAGTCAATTGTTATAAGTGCTTTGAACAAACTGTCCCCAGAACATCTGTATACATTTACCACCGAACAGTCATTTTTATGCAACTGCCAGTCACCTGGACTTGTGCCCAGCACTCCCCTAGACCTGACTATGGGCCATCTAAGAAGACTAATACTCCTGTGCACTGGCAATATCGAGCATTTACATTTCACTGAAATAACAGAAGAGTGCAAAGAGAAACAGTTGTAACAGTACCAGTTGTGATGAAAGTTAATAAGACTGTGTACCTGAGAAAGTAAAATGCCCTGGCAAAAATTCCTATGTCAAAGTTGCATTTGCTACTGTATATTTTTGATATATATATATATATATATATATATATATATATATATATATATATATATATATATATATATATATATATATATATATATATATATATATATATATATATATATACATACACATATTTTTGTTCTTAGTTACATGTGAGCAAATCCAGTATATAAATCAAAAATCCAATCATGCCTTATCAAGATCAGTAATCTTCTGTGTAGATAAATCCAAAGTAATCACAATCTTATTCTGTGTTGTCCACATACACAATTCACTCATCTTCAGGTTCCCTAGCTACATGGTTCCCTTTTTATAGTGTGGATTCAGGCCTGAGAGCATGGTGAAGATGCAGATGAGGTATGAACTCATTAGAATTGCTGAATCTCAAATTCTTGGCTCCGTGTAGCAGGTGAAAATGTAGTGCAGGCACTCCCTAAATGTTTGTTGCTAATGCATTACAACTGTGAATGATTATTGGTAGGGAGAAGGACAACACAACAGAAATTCAGACTCCCTCACCTCCAGTGGGTGTGTCAGCCAGACTACACTTCCAAAGTGTAGAAGTAAATGTATCAATGTTTTCAATGTAAGTAAACAGGACACATTTTACAGTTTCTGTTTAGAAATATCCAACCTGGATATTATTGCCATTTAATATTCTCATACATTTTAAGGACAATGATACAATAGGTCTGTATTAAATCACCGAATGCTTAAAAAAGCAAATGGAGATCGAACCTATGTCCAACAAAAAAAAAATGAATTTCAAACATTACATTAAGAGGGGGGCTTTGCCCCCACCCCCCCCACTTAAATATATCAACTCAGAGACCACACCACAGTGACAAAAACGGCAAAGTACCGAAGCGGACAAGCAAATTATTTCCCAGGGAATGAACTTGCGTAACAGCCGCTTTGATATTTTCAATTTTCTGTCTTATAAGTTTGACCAAGACACATTTGAAAGAATGTGTCTTTGATCTTCTAATATAGACCCGATACAACATGCCTTACACACTGCATTTCTTAGATAACTGCTCAGATACAATGATAAGACAGAGCTGCAGGGCTGCAAACAATATTCATAAATGGTTATGTGATCATTCATTACACTACATTCAAAATTAACACGTATAAACAACTCAAAAGTGTACAAGTGCCATATGTCTTGTTAATACTGTGGTTGATTTGGGACTTGCTTGTATGCACAATGATTTTCATTCTTGCTGCAAAGCTGTTTTTATGGCAAAGAGGTATAAGACACTCTTATTGTGTTTTGTAGGATTACTGGTGTGGCAGTTCCAATCCAGACTTGTGTAAAAATCTTTCATGTGTACTAACATTTATATTGTAATGTTGTTGATTTAAACATTTTTTAATGCCGCTATTTGTACAGTGAGCAGTGTAGCGCAAACATGGGAATCGGATAAATACAATAAATGTCATGTAATGTGCTTCTATGATAAGCAATGCATAAACTACAGCTGTGAATCACCTGTGTGTAGTACATCTGCTAATCACGGTGATCCATATAGTATATATTACCTGTAGATCATGGTTCAAGTCCCACATTTTTCTTTTATGGATGAAACCTGATAAGCACTGCTCACAAAGATTAAAAAAGCTGAGCTTTGCTTTATACATTTACACATCACTTACCATTACACAAACCTGGACTAATGGCCCACACATGAAGTAATTAGGATACAGACATTCTCAATTTCAAAAAGGATGCATTTTTGCATTTTTTGCTTTGCACTGCACAAACACGCTAAGCTGCATTGTGTGACAGTTAGCAAACTTACGCAATATCTGCAGGTCCAGAACAGCTGTAGACACAAAGCAGACAGTAGACAGTAGACAATCTTAAAATGGATGCATTGTATCCTCTATAGTTGTTTGCTGCCATGCTAACTGTGTTGTGCAGTGTCTAACACACATACCTAATAATGAATAAGAAATTCTACAGATGTTTCTTAACTGTTCCTGTGATAGCAGGTGTAAGTGTAGGGCTGCAGTACAGGTGAGTCTGGGGTTATAATCTAGCAAAATCCTGATTTTATTAATGCTTGTCCACTGACTTAAAAAAAAATAAAACATAATTCTAAATAACAATGAGTATGTATAGGTGTGGAGCTTAGATAAATTATATGTGTGATAGAGAGTATACTGAATACTATGATTCTGTAGTTATAATTGTCTTCTCTCTGGTCATGAATGGCTTTCAGACCTCAATGATGCTCATACACACATGAATCTATAAACCAGGACCTTGACAGGTTACACACATACCTCCTTAACCCCTCACTCTATCATTCATATATATATATATATATATATATATATATATATATATATATATATATAAATATATATATATATATATATATATATATATATATATATATATATATATATATATATATATATATATATATATATTTATATATATATTAATCACCTTTTTGGAAGAATATGTTTTGTTTCTAATGCATAGGTTTGAATCCCACATTGTACAAATTACTTTTATTGGTGTTGTAAAGCCACAGGAAAAATGTGTCAGGTCAAATAATTTATACCCCCAATGCATGTGTGCAAAGTTAAATCAACTAACAGGAACAGCAGAATCCAAACTAAAAACTAATGCCAATTCTCACATTATTGCTTTCATCTCTGTTTGGCACTATTGCTCTCTGCTTAACGTTGCTCAGAGTTGATTGGCATTGTTGTTCTAGTTTGTGCACTAGTAGTAAATGATATAACATGGATTGGTGGGAAATCACTCAACTATTGCTGTTTTCCTTGGTCATACATGTCAGGTGGTAGAAGGGAAGGTGCCCAATTTAGGGCACAGAGGTTGGGTGTTGAGGAGTCCAGAATCTTCAGGGGACTCCGTGTAAAGCACCACAGAGGAAGTTTCATGCAGGGGGACTATACCAGCTCCCCGTACAAGTCTGAGGCAGGGAATAGTTTGGCTACGGCAGCCTCCAGTGTGACTGGCAGTCCACACACTGGAGAACAGTGCAGGTATCACTATAATTATCTCAAAAGGTGGAAGCAGGATACACTCAGCCAGTGACTGGATGAGTTTAGGACTGCTGATGTCCCACAGTTGTACAAGTACACAGATACAGAGAATTAAAACTAAATAAGCAGCTGCATATATGCAAGAGTGGTACTCTTAATGCTGTTCTCTTGTTCTCTTTTTTTTCTTCCATAGGCAACCAATAGATTATGGTGAATAGGGAGGCCCATGCTGAGTGTCTAGAAAGACAAGAGGCATGTATGCAACATGACATAACTATTATTTTAGCTAAAGTATTGCTCTTCTACCCAGTAGTAGCAAATTAAGCATGCATATCCTAACTGTAAAAACAAGCATGCATGCTTCAGTCTGTAGCACAAGCCAACTGCAGGAGTTAAATCTAATACTGTAGTCAGATGCTGTGGGTTTAAATTCCACCAGTAAGAAATATATAGTAAAATCCTTTAAAAATATTATGCAATTTAATTTCAACAAAGTGGCATAAATGCCCTGCTATTAACTTAATCTATATAATTTGACCAAGCATAAGTGCAGTGCATGCACATTGCAAGGATTACTTTGAGCAATCGTTATTTATAGTTTGGAGTTGTTAAAAAGTATACTTAAATGTAAAAGTAGAAACAAATATTTTAGTATTGTGATAATGCATTGTATGTCACATATGATGGTACTTATTATCTCTTTTTTTATCTTACCCCAACCCTTATCTCTCTTTTTTATTTTTCTATGTGTCATCAAAATGATTCCATGTTATCCATCTTTGACAAATCACAAAATGCTTTACAGCACACACAGGGAGGTAGGCCAACCACCGTGGTTCATCCTGCCCTGGCTCCACTGGCTCCTGCACCAATGCCCTGCATATCTGGGACCCAACCTTGCAGTACTGCTTCCACTGCCACTACACTACCTTGGCCTTCCACATCAGGTAGCAATATCCCAGCAGATGCTACTGTGGTACCTTCCAGGAGTAGTGGGAGAGGTGTGGATTTCATCACCTGCCAGGAGTTGCCAGACTTGATGCATAGGGTCATGCACAGCACCATTGGTGTGTGCCTATGCTGGATGGAGAGGATGCTCTCACTTATGGCCCACAGGAGAAGATGTCAAGCAATCCAGCAGTCAGCAGAATAAGAGGACAATGATGACAGTCCTGCAGGTGAGGACTAGATTCTCACTGTCCCCATGTTTGATGGGCATGGGCATTGATGTCCCTTCCCTTACCCCAGTCATGGTGCTCCCTAACCTGTCATGCCCCTCACTGTTCCTGTGTCTTGTCTTGTTTGACCTGTTCATTGGTATCTGCCTCCTCACCTACCTGTCTTACCTAACTAAGAAATACCTGCACCCTTTACCCAACATTCCCCTCTCACTGGAATAATAATAATAAAAAAGAACAAAGGGCACCTGCCCCTCCCAAAAAAAAAAAAAAATAAGCACAAAGACTTTTGGAAATGTATTTGTCTAATGGTTGTTTGCAAGATGTTCATTATAACATTTTAAACTTAGGCTTAAACTTTGTTCCTAGTCAACGTGCTAATGAAGGTAGAACTATTTTTTACTTTAAAAAGTATGTTAGGAAGCTAAATTTAAGTTTTATTTTGAATTGCATCAGTTCTAAGAATATGTTCTGTAAACCTTCCAGTTATAACCTGATTCTACATCATACTATTAAGGTATTTGAAAGAAGTTGTGAAGAAGAAATAAGGCAATGCTGTAAGAATAAATCTAAAAATATGTTTTTTAATTTAAGTCAGACCCCTGGATTCATTAAACCTTACACGGAGTGTAGGAATAGTGCAGCAGCTGCTGTACGGAATATGGCCGCCGAGTGATTCAGCAAACAACTGATCTGATGTGCACGAGCTTGGCAACACTATTCCTGCACGGACACCACAGCCTAATGCTAATTATCTCATTTGCTGGTGAAAACCATGCAAATGAGTTGAATTAGTGATTCAACAAGCAGGCAGGTGTCCGTGCAAGTATAGTGTAAGAAGCAGAAATGTGTTCAGTTACTAGCTGAACACATTTCTGCAAACTAGAAAACAGAGGCATGACAGCTCGTAATAAAGCATGTATTATATCTAGTAGGCATGCCAGTGGCTAAATATATGGCCAGTGGCATGATAAATAGTTTCAATTTTTTACAATAAAACTTTTTTTTTTTGCCGATCTTGGCCGTTTAAGCATAGGGCAGTGGCGCGCAAACGGGATTGTGTCGAAAATAAAAAAAGGGGGAAAATCAATTTATACATAAATCTGCATTTTTCTATTATAGTCAATGGCATGCAGAATGAAAACAATTCCAGAGAATAGTGGTTTCTAAGGGGAAAGGCCCAGTCTAAGTGTGGTAACTATGGAGTAAGGCAGTGGTGTATGCAAATGAGGGGATTTATACTGAATCACAAATTTCTTCTAAGTGTCAGACTGCACCTAATCCTGTAGGTGCTCTAACACCACTGTGTAGACAGGAGGAGCAGCTAACATGAAAAGGGTGTCTGTCATGCTTGCTGTAAGAACATTAGAACTCAGTGGCCCATGTTTGCCCTTAGCTAAGCACAGCTAAAGAAGGCTGTGTGTCTGAGGCTGTATTTTCTTACTCCATGAAATGCAGAGCGTGTTTGCATCCAGGGAAGTTCAGTTCTGCTTAAAACTGTTTACTTTAGCTAAACAGGTGTGCACAGTGTGCACTGGGCCTAAAAAAAACAAAAAAAAACAGGAAATAGCAGAACTGTTTACAATTAAGCACTGGGTATGTGCGGCACACATTGGGGCTTAAACGGGGAAATGGGAAGGGAAAACAGCAGAAAGAAGGCAATCAAGGAGAACTACCATAGCTGGCAGGTGGAATGTATCAGGATCAGCCAATTATAAAGAGGTATAGGTATGTGTGTCCTGTAACAAATCCATCATGCCTAATATATAGGTGTGTTTGTCTAACACCAAAGTACCTCCACCTTTATCAGCTGGTCTTATCTCAATACTTCTCATGTTTTTTTAACTCAATAAAGGCTTGTTTCTCAGCAAAGGTTAAGTTATGGAAACAGTCAAGCTGTTTCTCTGAAAATCACTGTCCAGTTGTCTTTCACAGACATCAGGTTTGCATAGAATGTATCTACAACACTGGTTCTTTTTTCATATATAAATATATATATATATATATATATATATATATATATATATATATATCTGTGTATATGCTCCGCATTTATATGTTGCACTTTTCCTGAAGTGCTTTTTTGAACAGCCAGGATTTACATATCTATTACATAAGTTTTCCCTCCCTTTTTCAGTTGTTTTGATTGGTTGTTCTGTGTTTTAAATATTTGTCAGTTTACTATAGCAATAACCCATGCCTGGGTGTGGGTAATGCTGGATTTACCCACGGTTGGTGTGGTTTGGTCACGAGGGCGACACCCGAGTGGCCAAACAAAGCCAACCATGGGTAAATCCAGCATTACCCACACCCAGAAGTGGGTTATTGCTATTATACAATGAGATTATTTAAGAAAAAAAATTACTTTTCTTAAATAATGGCATTGTATAATGCCTCCTTGCTGCCCTTCCACAGCTGTCTGGTACTCTGCGGCAGTTCTGATGTACTGCGCATGCGTATGCCTACGCAGTACATCAGAGCTGTGGACTAAAGCAATGGAGAAAGCAAGGTCTCCGTTGTTTTTTACTCGCTATGGCAAACGGGTTTAACATAGCGAAAAAGCTTTAAATAAAGCAATGGAGAATCTCCGTTTCATCAGACCATATTAAAATCTCAATTATACAATGACCCCCCATTAATATTAAAAAACGTGCATGCTGATTGGTCAGCGTGCGCATTGTAAATCAGTTATAGTAATGGAAAAAGGTCCGGTCGCCCAGACTTTTTCCATTACTATAACTCTTTTTTTTTCAGCAACGGAGAACTCAAGATCTCCATTGCTTCACACTGTCTCGCTATGTTAAACGAGTTTAATACAGCGAGACAGCTTTAAAAAAAGCAGCAGAGATTCTCCTTTGCTTTTTTTAAAGCTGTCTCGCTATGTTAAACCCATTTAACATAGTGAGACAGTTTTGAAAAAAGCAACAGAGAATGCAAGATCTCCGTTGCTTCACACTGTCTCGCGAGTTTACAATTACTATGGAGATGTCTGATTTATTTTCAAAAGGTCTTACCTTTGTTCCATGGAGACATTTTAACTTAGCATACACACTACTTGATTTGAAGTTGTTTATACGTAGGTTGAATTTATTGTCAATTTTTGGTAACACTGCTTTAGACAAAAAAACTTTGAGAGTCCCAAGTACATTCAACCCCCTTATCCATCTTTTACTTTTTTTATTTGAACACTTGTGTGAAACTGAAATTAGAAACTTGGTTAACTGTTCTAGGACATTTGCGAACAAAAACTTGTCTGATGACGAAGTAGACTTGTTGGATACTTTAAAAAGTTTACCTGTCAGGATCCTTAAACCGGACAAGGGGGTGGTTTAGTACTAATGGACACTTGTCATTATGAAAACTGCCTCATCCACATGTTATTGCAGGATGCTTATACACTATCTAGCATTAATGAATTGAATGCAGCGTATAGGTGCATCCATGCTTTCTTGAATGACTTGTTTTTAGAAAATGTTATAGAACAAGATGTGTTGAAATATTTGACTGTTTTGTTCCCTAAGATTCCAACAGTTTTCGGATTGCCCAAGATCCATAAAGATGTGTACAACCCCCCCATGAGGCTATTGGTTAACGCTAGGGGTTCTATCACTTACCCGATAGCCAAGTATGTGGACAACATATTGAAAAAAATATGTTGAAAAGGAAACACACATTTGTAAAGATTATTGGGCTTTTTTGAAAGCCATAGGTGCTTTAGAATTCAAGAGAGGCCATAGATTTTTGACAATAGCCGTAAAATACCTCTATACGTCTATTCCTCATGTTACAGGGATAGACTGGGTCACTGACCGTTTATTGCATCACAATGCTAGCAGTGTAGAAATCAGATTGGTGCAGGAATTTTTAGATGTCATTTTGAGGTACAACTTTGTAACATTTGAGGGAGAGATATATTTACAGAAGACTGGTGTAGCCATGGGCTCACCAGTAGGGGCCAGTTTTGGCAACATGGTTATGGCCAAATGGGAACACAGATATGTGCTTGGCAATTACAACGGTCAGTTCAAAATTGATTTTTACACCAGATTTTTGGATGACATCTTTATACTGACAGAAGGTTCAGTTAATGATGTGAGAACCTTCATGGACTATCTCAACTCCAGCACGTCTTTTTTGAAGTTCACATTTGTAGAGTCTGATTCTAGAATTTCTTATCTGGATGTAGACTTATATAAAGACATTTCTGCTGGTAGCTTTAAGGCTAAAATATTTCGGAAGAATTCTTACTCTAACACCATGTTACACTTCACCAGTGCCCATCCTGGGCACCAGAAAAGAGGGGTACTCAATGGGCAACTTGTGCGCGCTGCTCGAATGGTAACCGATGATGAACTATTTTTAGAAGAATGTGAGTTCATTAAGGGATTGTTCTTACACAGAGGTTACCCAGACAAGTTTATTCACGACCTGGTCACTGAGGTCCAGACTAAAAGGTATGGGGGTGTTTATAAACCTATTTTACAAAGTAGTTTGTTCACAAGTTGTTCACTAGAACATCCATCTCCAGTTATGCCTGAAGTCTTTTTAGACAGCAAGAAAGTTGACACTTCTATCTCTTTCATCACCAATTACAGTGCTGAGATTCACCTAATTAAGGAGGTGGTTGTCAAGAACTGGAGTATTTTCTTGTGTGATGACACCTTACAAGCTAAGTTTCGGCACTTTGCCTAGGTTTATATATAGGAGGGGTGACAACCTCAAATGGATATTAGAAACAAAAAAGGGCACTCGTGTTAGAACAGAGGGCACTTTCAAATGTGAGAGTTGTAACATGTGAGGCATATTACCACTGGTTCGAGCTTTAAAATTGCTGGGTCTTCTTTCCCCACTGTTGGTAGATTCAACTGTAAATCTCGATCGGTTGTTTATTTGGCTTGCTGCCAGTCTTGCCCAGCATTTTATGTGGGCAAGACTGACAGGTTTTAATGAAAGAATCTATGAGCATTTATACTGTATTAGGAAAAACAAGTGTGAAAATGCTTTGGCGAAACATGTTAATGACCACCCTCAGCATAGTTTTACTTTTAGGGTGTTAGGACAGGTTTCCTTTGACATCAGGGGGGGGTCCTTTTCAACTATTATTAGAGCGCCTAGAAGTGATTTGGCAGCTGAAACTCTGTTCTTATAGACTTCCAGGTCTCAATGACAGAGTAAGTTTAGCTTGCATTTTGAAACTTAGAAGCATGCAGAGGTAATGTTATTACGAGTACTTTTCACTTATTATTTTTTACTTTTTATCTTTTGTCATTAAAAAGGTTTTATATACTACGTTTTTTGGTTTTAAACATTTTAAATATTATGTTCATACAAATTTCCACTTTGTTTTGTTTTTAAAACACATTTTCCATGGATTTGACTGTTGTATGCAGTAGTACTTTAAGAAGTTTTGAGATCAGCTTTTTCCCACGCATTGATGTCAGTGAGTTTCAACCAGTTGGTTGGTCCATTCAAATGTATCATGTGTTGTTAATTGTGTATTTAAGGAGTTTTTTTTACATTTGCTACCTTTTGATGTTTGTCTGAAGAAGTTCAGTTTTTTTTGAACGAAAAGTGGATGTTAATAAAACACTTAACATTGGACTTTTTGCTGCTGGTTCTGCTGACGTGGATTTTGTTTTATCTATTTCAGTTTGTTTTCATTTTTCTGTTGCTTCAGTTTGTTTGTTTTGCATCCATTACCAGCAGTTTTAACTGGTAGCAATTATGGAATTGGAAGAAGGTGCTAGTTTGGACAACTCTGCACTGGTTTCTTTCACTAATATTGTCAAAAAGCTTAATGAAAGGATGGATGTGCTTTCTCAACGTTTGGATGGGCTAGTAGCAGTCAAGGGAAGTGCTGACAATTTGGTAGAAGAAGTTCTTGGAGCTGATTCAGCTCCTGTGTCGACAACTCACACCAGTGATGGGTCGAATGACCGTGAGGACAGTGGAAGTTCCACCTCAACTGTTTCAAGGGTTCCTGTACATCCTAGACCTACCAGTGAATGTTCCAGGACCAGTTCATCTCTGAGCCGAACTGGAGACCCACTTAATGTTACATCTTGGTTGAATGAGCATCTCCCAGTTTTTGAGAATAGGAACGGGTTTGCGTCCAGCGACACAGGAACACCAGAAGCTCCTTTAGTGGACGTTTTGAAGACCATGGACCACAAATCTTTAAAGGTAAAGAAGCTTCAGTTAGAGATTTCCTATTTCAATGAATGTAAACAAGTGGGGGTTGTGCCAAAGGGCTTGCACTCTTGGCAGTACCCCACTGGACTGATAGCTGGTTCAGAGTTCCACAGTGAGCTGATCAGTTTGTTTGATAGACATGGACATGAGTTAATGGATTTAATGGCTAAATTCTACAGAAATTTATAGACCAGTTGAGTGGTGAAATTGAAATTTTGGACACTAATATCAAGTCACATGTAGATTTCAACAGGTATAATTATGAGTATAAACAAATTTTCTCGACTATAGACCAACAGATATCTCGTAACATGGAAATGAAAATGAAAAAACTGAAAAGAGACATAGATACATACAACAAACTAACTGCATACCCCCCCCCCATTCTCAGAGTGTTGACGACAGTCTAGGTGCTTCTATTAACCTAACTAATGGGGTTATGAGGCAGGCAGCTATTTCCAGTAGGCCGGTCACCGGAGAGGGTGTGGAGGATGTTGTTCCTACAGAAAATTTTGTAACTGATGGTAGTAAGGATGAGGAGATTTCTCGTCCTACACCGTCTTTTTCCTCGAACCGGGGACAGAACCACCAGAGGTTTTACAACACGAGGAGCCATTACAGGAACAACAGCAAGAAGCCTTTTCAGAAATAACAAGAAGGACAAATCCTGACATTATTAGTAACAGTTTTGGAGACTTTTTTGTTTACAACTATTCGAGTTTTACAATTACTATGGAGATGTCTGATTTATTTTCAAAAGGTCTTACCTTTGTTCCATGGAGACATTTTAACTTAGCATACATACTACTTGATTTGAAGTTGTTTATAAGTAGGTTGAATTTATTGTCAATTTTTGGTAACACTGCTTTAGACAAAAAAACTTTGAGAGACCCAAGTACATTCAACCCCCCTATCCATCCTTTACTTTTTTTATTTGAACACTTGTGTGAAACTGAAATTAGAAACTTGGTTAACTGTTCTAGGACATTTGCGAACAAAAACTTGTCTGATGACGAAGTAGACTTGTTGGATACTTTAAAAAGTTTACCTGTCAGGATCCTTAAACCGGACAAGAGGGGTGGTTTAGTACTAATGGATACTTGTCATTATGAAAACTGCCTCATCCACATGTTATTGCAGGATGCTTATACACTATCTAGCATTAATGAATTGAATGCAGCGTATAGTTGCATCCATGTTTTCTTGAATGACTTGTTTTTAGAAAATGTTATAGAACAAGATGTGTTGAAATATTTGACTGTTTCATTCCCTAAGATTCCAACAGTTTTCGGATTGCCCAAGATCCATAAAGATGTATACAACTCCCCCATGAGGCTATTGGTTAATGCTAGGGGTTCTATCACTTACCCGATAGCCAAGTATGTGGACAACATATTGAAAAAATATGTTGAAAAGGAAACAAACATTTGTAAAGATTCTTGGGCTTTTTTGAAAGCCATAGGTGCTTTAGAATTCAAGACAGGCCATAGATTTTTGACAATAGCCGTAAAAGACCTCTATACGTCTATTCCTCATGTTACAGGGATAGACTGGGTCACTGACCGTTTATTGCATCACAGTGTTAGCAGTGCAGAAATCAGATTGGTGCAGGAATTGTTACATGTCATTTTGAGGTACAACTTTGTAACATTTGGGGGAGAGATATATTTACAGAACACTGGTGTAGCCATGGGCTCACCAGTAGGGGCCAGTTTTGCCAACATGGTTATGGCTGAATGGGAACACACTTATGTGCTTGGCAATTACAACGGTCAGTTCAAAATTGATTTTTACACCAGATTTTTGGATGACATCTTTATACTGACGAAGGTTCAGTTAATGATGTGAGAACCTTCATGGACTATCTCAACTCCAGCACGTCTTTTTTGAAGTTCACATTTGTAGAGTCTGATTCTAGAATTTCATATCTGGATGTAGACTTATATAAAGACATTTCTGCTGGTAGCTTTAAGGCTAAAATATTTCGGAAGAGTTCTTACTCTAACATCATGTTACACTTCACCAGTGCCCATCCTGGGCACCAGAAAAGAGGGGTAGTCAAGGGGCAACTTGTGCGCGCTGCTCGAATGGTAACCGATGATGAACTATTTTTACAAGAATGTGAGTTCATTAAGGGATTGTTCCTACACAGAGGTTACCCAGACAAGTTTATTCACGACCTGGTCACTGAGGTCCAGACTAAAAGGTATGGGGGTGTTTATAAACCTATTTTACAAAGTAGTTCGTTCACAAGTTGTTCACTAGAACATCCATCTCCAGTTATGCCTGAAGTCTTTTTAGACAGCAAGAAAGTTGACACTTCTATCTCTTTCATCACCAATTACAGTGCTGAGATTCACCTAATTAAGGAGGTGGTTGTCAAGAACTGGAGTATTTTCTTGTGTGATGACGCCTTACAAGCTAAGTTTGGCACTTTGCCTAGGTTTATATATAGGAGGGGTGACAACCTCAAACGGATATTAGAAACAAAAAAGGACACTCGTGTTAGAACAGAGGGCACTTTCAAATGTGAGAGTTGTAACATGTGTAAGCATATTGCCACTGGTTCGAGCTTTAAAATTGCTGGGTCTTCTTTCTCCACTGTTGGTAGATTCAACTGTAAATCTCGATTGGTTGTTTATTTGGCTTGCTGCCAGTCTTGCCCAGCATTTTATGTGGGCAAGACTGACAGAGGTTTTAATGAAAGAATCTATGATAATTTATACTGTATTAGGAAAAACAAGTGTGAAAATGCTTTGGCGAAACATGTTAATGACCACCCTCAGCATAGTTTTACTTTTAGGGTGTTAGGACAGGTTTCCTTTGACATCGGGGGGGGGGTCCTTTTCAACTATTATTAGAGTGCCTAGAAGTGATTTGGCAGCTGAAACTCTGTTCTTATAGACTTCCAGGTCTCAGTGACAGAGTAAGTTTAGCTTGCATTTTGAAACTTAGAAGCATGCAGAGGTAATGTTATTATGAGTACTTTTCACTTATTATTTTTTACTTTTTATCTTTTGTCATTAAAAAGGTTTTATATACTACGTTTTTTGGTTTTAAACATTTTAAATATTATGTTCATACATATTTCCACTTTGTTTTGTTTTTAAAACACATTTTCCATGGATTTGACAGTTGTATGCAGTAGTACTTTAAGAAGTTTTGAGATCAGCTTTTTCCCACACATTGATGTCAGTGAATTTCAACCAGTTGGTTGGTCCATTCAAATGTATCATGTGTTGTTAATTGTGTATTTAAGGAGTTTTTTTACATTTGCTACCTTTTGATGTCTGTCTGAAGAAGTTCAGTTTTTTTTGAACGAAAAGTGGATGTTAATAAAACACTTAACATTGGACTTTTTGCTGCTGGTTCTGCTGACGTGGATTTTGTTTTATCTGTTTCAGTTTGTTTTAATTGTTCTGTTGCTTATGATAAAAGACTGTCTATGGTTAAAGCCAGAAAGATTCAACGTGATAAACTGGATTTTGAGAATGGGCGAGTCTTTTCTTGGTCTAGGGACAGACCAATGAACAGCACAAATACTTCACACTCGACAGGAAGTGGGAGGGCTTCTGAGAGTACTCACAGAGCATTCTCTCAAAGAGAAAATACGCAACAACAGGTTTATGCGACTACTGGTTTGGTAAAGAATGATAATGTTTCTAATGACATTACAAATGATTTACGTAGGACTTTTACTCTTCAAAATGAACCTGCTCTTAAGCCTAAAGTAGCTACAATGCAAGACAGCAGCACGCTAACGGTTGGCAGAGATCCACCTGCCGTCAAGACAACTGAAACACTTTTTTTATCAAAGAACCCGCTTCCTATACGGGGCAGGTCCAGGAGCTGATACACAAATGCAAGGATTCGGTGGCTACAGAGCGAGGAAGACCAAACTCGAACAGGCAAAAGGCTGAAACAGGTTTAGTCATTAACATTTCATCTGTTTCATTAACTAATGCACAGTTATCAGTTTTGAACAAAGGACTAACATTTGTTCCAGCCCAAAAAGCAGAATTAACTTACATTTTATAGGTTTAAGAAGAAAACGATGAGTGCACCATGGGCTACAACGTGGTTACCAGTAAAATATCACCAAAGCTTCGTAAAAAATCCAATAGTTCGCATTTATTATAAAAACAAACAAAACAAACAGGAGAACTGCAGTAAAATGAGCACTTTCGCGTTGCACATCAACGCTTCATCAGATATAAAAGCAGTAAAACCACCCCACCCTAAATACAAAAAGCATCATGACATCACAACTTTAATTAGTGTAAACAGCCAAACAATGCAAAGCATTAGGAATCCAGCATTAATTAAGGTTGGATTCAATGCTTAAGAGGTCTAGATGTTAAGAAAGGCTTAATAGAAAACCTGTCATTAAGCCCAAACCTGTGGGCTTGTAATTTCAGGATCCATTTGCCTTCTCTTTCTTCTGTTTTATTTTTAAAATTACCCAATCTGCTGTTTTTAACGACCAATTCTAAAACCTGAAATTTAAAATTATGTGTATTACCAAGTTCCACTACGTGTTTCGCCAAAGCATTCAAAATATTACCTCTTGTAATGGCATAAATGTGCTCTCTAACATGCTCCCTTAGCGACCTGGTCGTCATGCCAACATAAAATTTGTGGCATAGTTGACACTCAGCTACATATATAAGGTTCACAGATCTACAAGTGGCATGATGTTTGAATGAATATTTCATGTTAGTAACAGGATGTGTAAAGCTATCAGAAGTATGAATATATTTACACTGATTACAAGTATGACAAGGAAATGTGCCTATTTTGTGAGACGATTGTGTATGAGAATGGCTCTTATCATAGCATAGCAGCCTATTAAGTGAAGACATGTTCCTGTAGGCCACCCTAGGTCTAACATCAACCAATGATTTGATTCGCTCATCGATCATTAAGATACCCCAATGTTTATTAAGGACATCCAGGATATAGTTATTCCTGTTGGTATATGGAATAACAATCCTGTTGACAGTGTCACTTTTTCTGTTTATAGAATGTTGTGGATGACCATTGAGTCTATTGATCAAAGGTGCTCCTTCCTGTGATCTGCGGCGATCACCCACTGAGACAGCATCATACACATGCTTCTTCTCATAACCCCTAGATAGAAAGTTCTTGGCCAAATTGTCTTTGTGTTTGAAATATGCTGTTGGTTGTGATGTTAACTTGGATACTCTAACAGTTTGATTGGTGATGATGTTCCTATGTATGTGCTTGGGATGCATACTCTCCCGATGTAGTAGATTGTTCCTCCAACAGGCCTTCCTGTGAAGTTCAGTATCAAAGCCATGGGAACCCTTAATAACCTTGACATCAAGGAAATCAATGCTATCAGGGGAATGAATACATTCAAAACTGAGAAAATCAGTAGTATGGTTAAGATATGATACAGAGGCCAAAAGCTGTTCTATCGTGCCTCCCCACAAAAGAAACACATCATCTACAAATCTGTTATAGAATTTTATGTAGCCAATATATTCAGAGTTTATATTCAAGACAAATAAACTCTCCCAGTGTGCCAACACCAAGTTGGCATAGGCGTTGGCACATGGGGTTCCCATTGCCACGCCTTTGGTTTGTAAGAAATATTTATCCTTGTAACAAAGGACATTATTGTGAAGAACAATCTCAAGGAGTGACAAATGTCTATGTATCATGTGTTCAGACAAGTTATTATTCACTAGCATTCTTCTAACGAAGTCCATGCCCGTGGTATTGGGAATGGATGTAAAAGAGACTTCACATCTAAGGTCACTAATAAGTCATCCTTATTGAAAGAGGAAGAACTATGTGTTGCCAAATTATTAAGAAAATTAGTAGTGTCCTTTAGAACATGTTGGACCTCATTAATAACTGGTTTCAATGCCTTATCAAGGTATATAGAAGATGGTTCAGTCAACCAGCCGCAACTAGATACTATAGGTCGCATGGGTGGATCCAGTTCGTTCTTGTGGATCTTGGGAAGACCCCTGAACGAAGGGACAAGAGGGTTGTCAATCACAAAATAGGTATAAAGATCCCTATCAATAGTGTTTGTTAATAACAAGTCATATAAGTTGGCATGTACACCTTTGATCAAATCACTGAGATCATAGTTGGATATTGGTAAATATGTTCCATCATCTGAGAGCATAGTCTCCATTTTACTGGAGTAGTGCAAGCTATCCATAACAACAATGGCGCCGCCTTTATCGGCTTGTCTAATGACAATGGCCTCATTGTGTCTTAAACTATCAAGAGCTTCTTTCTCTCTGAATGTTAAATTGAAAAAAATGACATTTGGCATTCTTGTTATTGTATAGCTCGAACAAATCCCTCTCAACAGCTTGTTCGAAGGCATCTAATAATGGATGTTGCTGAGGAATAAAAGCAGATGGTTTCTTAAATAGTGTAAACTTCTCATTGCCAACACCATCATTTTGCCCATAAAGCATCTTCAAGGCAATATTTCTAGTGAATAATTTAACATCCACAATGATATCAGTAATATCATTGCAGCTGGATGGGATAAAACCCAGCCCTTTATTCAAAACAGCTAACTCATTAGCATCTAAAACATAGTTAGAAATATTCACTACTAAACTTTCAGTCATTGCTGACTCATTAAAAAAGTCATTCAAGTCTTTGTTTTCTGTACCTTCTTGGTGAACGTAGAGTTGTCGTCTATGTTCTTCCTCTTGAGGGCTCTGCCCTGAGGCGACCAAGTTCTTTTTTCGAACGGTCTGAAAGGTAGGGGAAAAGAAGGCGAACCATCCTCTAGACCAAACAACTCGTCTTCAGTTTGAATGACAAAAGAATCAATTGGAAGTTGTTTCTTACGCACATCATGGTTCTTGATGTTAGGAGTGTCTGTAGCTGCAGCGATAGCAGTATCAATATCTCGACCGATGTGAACCTGTGCTTCCACCACTACCAAGTTCGAATGAGGAACCACTGAAGGACTATGCACATCGGCAACTAGAGTATCGTCGGGATGGAGTCCAGTGGCGCCATGAGATGATGTCATCACAGAGGAGGCACCCGTGTCGGCTACACGGTGTTTGTCCAGTGTCCTAACGGACTTGCTAGTTAGATCAGTTCGAGAACGGGAATTGTCCTTGAGCCATGAAAACACCTCGGATTTACTGAAATCAAGAAAGTCTCTTTCGAGCTTTCTCTTTTTATCTTGAAGACATGTCATGTGCTTCAAATCATTATATAAAGTTTCCAAGTGATCAATATGCAACAACTTAGATAAATCATCCTGTAACATTTTGATGTCTACTTTTAAATCACCAATAATCTTATCATAGTGCTCAATTAAAATATGAATGTAGGAAAAACTAGTTTCCAAATTGAGCTTTTGCCATCGGGCTAAGAGCTCTGGGTTTGAATCGCCGAAAGTCGGCATCTTAAGAACTCTTAAGCCCCTTGGCACTAATCTAAATTTAACACAAGCTTCCATGTGCAGTTTCTGCCACTGCACATTACGGAGTCTATGTAGCTTAGTCTCTAACTTCCTAGTTGTTAGAGTAACTTCCATATTGTTTTTGAAGACTTGCGCCGCATTGCTGGCTTTGTTGAAATCCAAAGAGGTTAACTTCAGTAATGGGTTGACATCAATGTCAACGATGCCATCAAGGTTGAAAGACCTCTTTCTTCCAGAAATTAACATTTGTTCAGTAGGTTTAGCTGCCATGTCCTGGCGGAAAAGTAGTCACGAAATTAGCAGCAAAAAAACCAAATACCGCCAGGTGAAGCACTCTCATCAACAGTCCAATGGTTTAAGAAGAAAACGATGAGTGCACCATGGGCTACAACGTGGTTACCAGTAAAATATCACCAAAGCTTCGTAAAAAATCCAATAGTTCGTATTTATTATAAAAACAAACAAAACAAACAGGAGAACTGCAGTAAAATGAGCGCTTTCGCGTTGCACATCAACGCTTCATCAGATATAAAAGCAGTAAAACCACCCCACCCTAAATACAAAAAGCATCATGACATCACAACTTTAATTAGTGTAAACAGCCAAACAATGCAAAGCATTAAGAATCCAGCATTAATTAAGGTTGGATTCAATGCTTAAGAGGTCTAGATGTTAAGAAAGGCTTAATAGAAAACCTGTCATTAAGCCCAAACCTGTGGGCTTGTAATTTCAGGATCCATTTGCCTTCTCTTTCTTCTGTTTTATTTTTAAAATTACCCAATCTGCTGTTTTTAACGACCAATTCTAAAACCTGAAATTTAAAATTATGTGTATTACCAAGTTCCACTCGTGTTTAAGCAAAGCATTCAAAATATTACCTCTTGTAATGGCATAAATGTGCTCTCTAACACGCTCCCTTAGCGACCTGGTCGTCATGCCAACATAAAATTTGTGGCATAGTTGACACTCAGCTACATATATAAGGTTCACAGATCTACAAGTGGCATGATGTTTGAATGAATATTTCATGTTAGTAACAGGATGTGTAAAGCTATCAGAAGTATGAATATATTTACACTGATTACAAGTATGACAAGGAAATGTGCCTATTTTGTGAGACGATTGTGTATGAGAATGGCTCTTATCATAGCATAGCAGCCTATTAAGTGAAGACATGTTCCTGTAGGCCACCCTAGGTCTAACATCAACCAATGATTTGATTCGCTCATCGATCATTAAGATACCCCAATGTTTATTAAGGACATCCAGGATATAGTTATTCCTGTTGGTATATGGAATAACAATCCTGTTGACAGTGTCACTTTTTCTGTTTATAGAATGTTGTGGATGACCATTGAGTCTATTGATCAAAGGTGTTACATTTTATAGGATTTGAAACTGTTTGGTAGGACTCTTACTCTTAGAACTATTTTTAATAAAGATAGTGGCCATGTAAATGTTTTTAAGAAACAAAACACTTTTGTACATCCACCTAATGCCACTGTAGAGCTTTTTATTGATGTTTGTGAAAGACAACTGAGACAGCGATTTTCAGAGAAACAGCTTGACTGTTTCCATAACTTAACCTTTGCTGAGAAACAAGCCCTTATTGAGTTAAAAAACATGAGCAGTATTGAGATAAGACCAGCTGATAAAGGTGGAGGTACTGTGGTGATAGACAAACACACCTATATATTTGGCATGATGGATTTGTTACAGGACACACATACTTATACCTCTTTAACTACAGGAATACTTAAAGGTGTTATTGACAAAGTTGATTTTTTAATATTTGATCTCCTTATAACTGGCTTGATTTCTGAATCTTTGTTTAACTATTTTAAACTTGAGAATCCTACTGTCCCTGTACTATATGGTCTCCCAAAAATAAATAAGAGTTTACAACAACCTCCAATGAGACCTATAGTATCTAGTAGAGGCTATCAATTTTTGTAGAAAAGAATTTGCACATTGTATTGAACAAATGTGATACTATCTTGAGAGATACAAAGGATTTTCTTTCACAACTGAGTAACTATTTTAATGTTATTTCAGGTCCTTGCTTTTTTGTTACATTAGATATAGCTTCATTATTTACTGTTATCCCCAATAATTGGGGTATTGATAACATTAGACAAATACTGACCCTGCATGGTTTTACTATTAACAAGATTAATCTTCTATGTACCTTACTAGAGATTATATTAGAAAATAATGTACTCATCTTTAATGACAAGCTATATTTACAGAAGGTAGGTGTAGCAATGGGCACAGCATGTGCCAACAGCTATGCCAGCCTAACTTTAGTAAAATGGGAGACTAACTATGTTCTTTCTAATGCTAAGTATAGTAGTCACATTAGTTAGTACACTTGTTTCGTAGATGATATTTTTCTTCTCTGGCGTGGTACTGGGGACCTCCTCATTGAATTTTTGGACTATTTGAATAGTATTAACAATTTTCTTCAGTTTACCTTCAAATATTCAACTACAGATATTGATTTTTTTAGATGTGCAGATTAGTAAAGATATGTTACATTCAATTTCGACTAGTGTCTATAGGAAGAGTGTCAAACGTAATAGTATTCTACATAACAGTAGCATGAATCCAAATCATGTTAAGTATAATGCACTTCGAGGGCAAATTTTTCGCACTATGCGGTTACACAATGATGATACTAAGTTAGTTTCAGCTTTATCTTTATTAAAAGAAGAATTTATGAGTAGGGGTTACAAGAGTAAGGTTATCGATAAACAGATATCTGAAGCATGGAAAGAAAGGAACAAGAGATGTAAACCCTATTATGATAATAATGCACCCACCTCTACAGAAAGGAACAAGAGATGTAACCCTATTATGGTAATAATACACCCACCTCTACAGAAAGGAACAAGAGATGTAAACTCTATTATGGTAATAATACACCCACCTCTACTTTATTAGAGCCTGACAACATCTCTGATTTTAATGCAGTAGCTATAAATAATAATAAGAAGATTCGTATGCCTTTGACTTTTGCTAGTAATATTGATTTTGTATGTCAAACTATCACTACTAATTGGGACATTTTATTAACTATACCTGAACTCCATGGGTTTATTGGATAGAAACCAGATTTTACTTTTAGAAATAATAGAACCCTTAAGCAACAACTTTGTTACAGACCCCTGAATTCTTCAAACTTTGTTTCATCTGACAGAAAAGGCACTTATGCCTGTAGAAAATGCATGGCTTGTGCTCACCTACATATAGGTGGTCACTTTCTCCATCCAAGTCTTAATTTTAAAATTGATAGTGACTTTTATGCAGATTGTTCTACCAAACATTTGGTATATTTTTGTTATTGTATTTTATATTTTTCTTTTTATATAGATAAAAGCAACAGGGCATTTAAAGAGAGAATTTTAGAGCACTAGAGGGATATTAGAAATGCTAAAGAGATTAATGCATTGGCTATGCATGTCAAAAATGAAGGTTCTGCACATAAGTTTAGGTTCCTAGCCTTAGAACCTATACAACCCAGTGTTAGGGGTGGTGACCTTATAAATAAAACCAAATCCAAGTAACAGAAATGGATATTACAATTTCAGGCTGATAGACCCCCCCCGGGTTAAATAGCAAGGTTTCTTTGAAACCTCTTCTGAAAGCTAGACCGCTTAAACATTGACCTTTACTCTTGCATATACATTACACGTATGTAAGAACAGAATATGTGCTTAGTATATCTAGACAATACCACATTTTTCATATGTATTTTTTATATATATGTATATTTATTTTTTTATGTATATACATATATATTTATGCAGAATTATGCTTATATGCACAATATGGACTCTATATATTTTTTATATACTATACTATTTATTTTATATATTTTTTTTATAATATATATGTTGCACTATTGTTGCTGATAGATTACTTTTCCTGAAGTGCTTTTTTGAACAGCCAGGTTTTACATATCTATTACATAAGTTTTCCCTTCCTATTTCAGTTGTTTTGATTGATTGTTTTGTGTTTTAAATATTTGTCAGTTTACTTGTGATTTTAATATGGTCTGATGAAGTGGATTTGAACCGTAAAAGTGCTTACCTGTTCAACAGAATAAAGGATTTCTCTGTTTTTCTAAGGATTATTTATTATTCCTGTGAGCCTTGCTTGAAACCTTAGTTTTTGTGACTATATTTTCATTTTTGCTTTGTGGTTTCTTCATCAACAACGAGGTATATATATTTTTCTACATTCTACTCCCAGTCCTGGTAAATGTGTGTGAAAGAAGAGTATCTTGTGTGTGAATGACATCCATTGGATGGGCATGGATTCATATTTTATGCCATGGTACATACAGTACACATTCTTAAGTCTACTGCATGAGGTCCGCTGTTCACATCAACCACAGTGGTATCTGTAGACACTATTCAGCCCTATAAGCACTGTTCAACAGTATCGAATAGTACGGTATGAATAACAAGATAGGTTGGTCTGCTAATGTCAGTACTGGCAAGTGTGTCTGTGTGTGTGTGTGTGTGTGTGTGTGTGTGTGTGTGTGTGTGTGTGTGTGTGTGTGTGTGTGTGAGCACTGGTGTGTATAGCAGTGGTTGTGAGTGTGCAGACTTGTATGCAATGCTAATATGTGTACTCCCACACCCAGTACACCCATCACTGCCATACCCCACAAGACCACGTGATGTTATTCACCTTATAAGTACCTTGTAACACTCATCACACTAGTAGACCTATGCCACCTGCAATAACCGCATAATAGTGTGGTGCCACAACTTGATGGGTAGGGGTTCCAAACACAATGCTGGCAACTGTGATCCTGTGCGTGCATGTGTGTGCATGTGTGTGTGTGTGTGTGTGTGTGTGTGTGTGTGTGTGTGTGTGTGTGTGTGTGTGTGTGTGTGTGTCTGTGTGAACAGTATTCTCTGTGTGTTTGGTCGACATAATATCCTCTGCTCTGATGTTGAGGGTGTTCACAATCTGAGGTGTGTTCCACCCACAACACTTACCATTGTCCACTATACTATAGCTGATTTCAACCACCATAGACTGAGATACAACCCCTTAGTCCTATACACTGTGAGGCACATGCAAGAACTGTTACACAGACCTAGGAAATGTGTGCAGATACAGCTGTACCCCGACAATGACATGGTTGATGTGTTACTACACTGCCATACCCCTTGTTTGTGATACAAACAGAATAAAGCATGTGAAAGCTCATTCACTTTCTGTTACTAACACCAATAATGCATCATGGCCGAAAAGGTACACGCACACTCTGATGTGTACACATTACAAATGCCAGATGACAGCACCTTCACCTTACACAGCTTTAAATAGCTACACTCTACTAAAGTCACCCTGTGCATCAGACCCATATAAGCATGTCCCTGCATTGATGGTATGGATGACATGGATGTGGCACAGTTATCATCATATGCACAGGGTGTTGTGTGGGTTTGCCAGAAGCCTAGGCTGGGGCACATGATTGACATCATGTGTGTGTTTTGGTGGGGTGTTCTTTAAATGTGAAGTGCAGGAGTTTTGTGTGTGTGTGTGTGTGTGTGTGTGTGTGTGTGTGTGTGTGTGTGTGTGTGTGTGTGTGTGTGTAGGTGACTTTTCTGATGGCGATGTGTGTGTGTTTGTATGCACACAGTCACACCATGTGGGCGCCCTACACAGGGATTTTTTGGATAGCTGTGGGCCATACATGGCAGGGTGTACAGTTCACCATCTCTAGCCATGGACATGGGAACTGGGCCTGCCAAGGGTATCACCAGCACCACCAGGGCCGAGTCCTGATGCAGTACTACGCTCTGCTGGTGACTGCTGCCTGCTGGATCTGTATCCCTGTTGGGACTGGTTAGGATCACATGCCCAAAACCTGCTGCATCACGGCACGGACAGCATACCCCCTTGAGTAGTGTTGGTGGTACTGCCAGCATGGGAATGTGATGGTGCATGGCAACATAGACTCTCAGCTGATCATGATGCTGCCCTATGGCCACATGCCTGCTAGCCAGTGTCCGCCAAATGCTCAGGCACAGATATTCTATGGTCGAGCAGTGCCAACGTCTCCATCCACCATCTATCCATGACCCCAGTATGCTTACAGATGGTTGAAGTGAGTTTATATTGGCACGGACCCCAGGCATGTGCTCATCCATGACCCTGTGTATATGTCTGGTATTATGTTCATTATGTGCTTGCACCCTCCATAACAGCCTGAAACATGCGTCTGGTGACTGCTACCATGGCATTTGCAACAGGGGCATGATGGGCTGCAATCCTCCTCCAAGCACCCCTGCCCATCTACCTGTGTGGGACTGCACCAGCACTCGGCCTGTGGCTAGTGCCTGCACCCTCACTTGCCATAGTCACCACAGTAGCGTGTTCCATGCCACCACTTGTCCATTATCTGTGGCCCTGGTGATGGGGTATGTGTGGGCATTGTAACTGTGTACAGGGATGAAGTTGACAATAGTGGGATGCCAACAGATGGCACAGTATCAGCCTCTGAAAACCCCACCTGTGCTCCAATATGAGTATCAGCATGGTCAGATTCTGCAGAGACACTGACATCAGTATCAGAGCAGGAGGGATTGCAGCCACCATGTCCACCTGTGAGGGAAAAACAACATATGTAAATCACTACTGGCAATATAAGGTTTGCTGGCATACACACACACACACACACACACACACACACACACACACACACACACACACACACACACACACACGCACACACACACACACACACACACACACAAATAGGTGAGGTGCCTCAAAGGCATTACACAGACCTTACATTAGCCAACTGAGGGCATTCACAACACACAGTCAGACAATGACATACACAGTCTGGATGGACCCTCAGCATCATGCAGTGCAGCCCTTTCTAATTACCATTACAACTAATGTACACCTCTGGGATATGTGCGTGGTGTTAGTAGGTGATGGCCCTTCACCTAGCACACACTGCACCCATGTAAATTATTGCTGTTTACCTGTATAGCACTGTGGCAAGTCCTACAGAACATACCCCCCCAACTGTACAGGGTTTTGCTGAATGTCTACATGTGCGACTCATGTGTCTGGTCTGTTCCTCATAACTCCTGTGTTTGTCTGATACATTACTGGGTTGACCTGTGGATTGCTGCCACTAAGTAATGTTCTAATTGGAGGTGCAGAATGCATAACCTGCAGTACATGTATTTTAAACAAAGCTGTATACTCAAACAACTTTCCAAGCTTACAGTGGATATAGTAAGTGTACACACACCTGTTAAAATGTCAGTTTTTTCTGATATATCACAAGAGACCTCAGAAATCAGGTCATAATAGTGCCATCATTTCACATGACATATGACCAGTACAATCCAAATGAAGAACATACACATTAGTTACCGGTAACATCTGGTAACTGAAATAGGTACAATAGGCTGGTTGCATGAGTATGCACACCTGTAAAGTAATACTCTGTTAAAGCAACTTTTGATTTAATCACACCATGCAGTCCTCTTCAGAAGGTGTCTATCAGCATGGCACATTTTGACTTGCCAATGTTTGCATACTCTCCCTTGCAAAACACCTCCAACTATGTCAGATAGCAAGGGCATCCCCTGTGCACTGCCCTCTTCAAGTCACCCTGCATATATCCTATTGGATGTACATGTGAGCTTTGACTTGCTCAGTGCCACCCTTTTGTTGATATGGATGTATGGTATGGGCCATTGTTATGTTGATAGGTGGAATTCCTCACCACCCACAGCTATGTGGCAGACAGCAGAACGTTTAGGAGCCACAAGGGACGAGTGTTTGGAACTGTTCATAATCCCATTTAACTTGGCTACAGCCCCAGTTCCAGCCTGTGAACAGCAACCCCAAAGCAGGACACTGCCATCCCCATGCTTCACCATGGGGGTGGTGTTGCGATGATGTGCTGTGGTGATATTGAGCCAAACACACCTGTCAGAATTGTAGCCAGTTAGTACAACCATGGTCCCATATTACCATAACACATTTTATCACTTGCTTTTTGGAGACCTGATGTATTGTTTTCAGACTTTCAGCAGGCCTAAATATTGTTTGGTGTGAGGAACATCTGCTATCTACCAACCCTACCCTATATGCAGGACATATGGAGACTATGGAAGGTTGTTGTGACATGTAGTACACACCCAGTACTTGCCGGAGATTCCTGCTACTCCTTCATTGTTGCTGTAGTGCTCCTGGCAGCCTCCATGGCCAGTCTTGGTTTTGTATTCTCATAGACTTTGGTGAGATGTCCACTCCTTTGCAATGTCACTGTAGCCCCATATTTTCACCACATTTTGATGACTGTCTGCACTGTGTTCCATGGTATGTGCAATGCTGTGGAAATGTTTGGGTACCCTTCTCCAGGCTGATACATCTCAAACTTGTGGTCCTTTAGCAGCTTTGTCAGCTCTATGTGAACCATGGCTGTTGCAGTAGTAGGCAGCTGGGTATTTGTTAGGATAGTTCTGGTAGGACAGCTGACCATTAGTTCCTGTTAATAGAAAGAGTCTATGTAATTGATGGCTGTTGTGTACACAGTAAGATATACTGCTGTAGTTATACTGAAAACTGCCTCAACACAGTACTAGCTTCAGTCTGTGCACACATATGCATCTAGGTTGTTGTACAATTATGTGTCATTATTGAATTGTACAGGTTATAGGTCACATGAAAGGTTGGCAGTATTCTGAACTTGTCTATTGTGCTCTCATTTTTTGTATATCTTGCATACCTGGCATTCTAACAGGTGTGTACACCATTTATATGCACTGTATATCACTAATTTCTACAATATGACCCTAGTTTTGGGCCTTTGTCCCCCCATTTTGTCGGTCTTTGTCCAGGTGTCCTGCAATGACAGGTTGTGAGGTATACTACAGATATGTGACATCTCCTGCAAATAGGCTGCTGTCATGACCAACATGATGTAATGCAATAAACACCACCAGAGGTGAATATGCAGATATGGGCTAAATAGCAGAGTGTAACAGTTGTGTGCAGGTCACATGCATTAACTTTAGCATGCCTGAGGTACTGGTGAACCACAACAGGGAAACCCTCTACTTACTGGGCTCAGGCTGCTGTCCCATGTACAGACCAGAGGGACCTATGTAGCTGTGAGGGAAAGGTAGATTCACATTAGGCATTGTTACAAGATGAACGCTACCCCTGGGATTCAAGAAGCTCGGCGCAAGGACGGTTTTAGCCTGACGCCGAGCATCCTCACTACAGATGGCACAGCAGCTCCATATGAATATGTATGAGGGCACACCACCGCACCCTCGAAATGCACAGGAAACATGTGTGAGTGCAGGGGGTGTGTACTAGTGCTGTACGGAGGCATAAACATGCCGCAACACTTGCAAAACCTACTATGCCTACTAGTAGAGCCTGCCCCTAATAGTTAGTAAGTAAGTCAGTGTCCGTGGATACTGAAATGTATGCTAAGCATACAAGAGTGTCCACGAACAGTGAAATAAAATCAAAGTAGTAAACACACAAGCACATAGTGGAATGTAGAGCCCTGTCCCTAGAACTGTCACAATTAGATTCCCTGTCCCCGTGTCCCTATTATACATTCGAATTGCAGCAATAGCAAAGGTGTAAGCAAAGCGTAGCATGTCTGCATGTCGCTGCCCTCCACCGAGCGTAGCTTACACATCATATTCATTCAAATAGAGAAAAACATGCGGAATCAACATAAGTGTCAATAGTGTAGTGTTTAGAGCATCCGCCTATCAAACAGGCAGTCGGGTTCGAGCCCAACAATAGCACATATCATTTTCCATGTAGAATGAATGTTGTTTTGCTGTAAACCGACATAAGAGTATATCATGAGATATTTAACTTAAATATAATTCAAGCATAGTGGCACTGTCATAATGAATACTAGTGTAAGCAGGTGTAAGCACAAATAAGCAGCAGTAAACACATATAAGTACCAGTAAGCAAGTCTGAGTGCACTTGTACGGGTCTAAACAGTGCCCATCCTAGGAAATGTATATAAGTATATACAGATATATAATATGTATATATATATATATATATATATATATATATATATATATATATATATATATATATACATGAAGAAAGAACAACGTAACAATAAAGCACACAAAAGGAATGAGAAGGGAATCAACAGCAACCCCAGTATTATATAGTTCTGTCAGCGTATGTCATATCCAGCTGGGCAGGAGTGAGCAAAGCACTGCTACTCACACCACAGGCAGGATATTACCAGTGGGAGTAACATTGTTGATTTGCTAAGTCTACTTTACACACAGAGGGTAGTCCCTGGTGGGACTACCCAAAAATTGATAGCCCATTTGGCCTTCCAACCATTACACAAGCAAGGGCAGGTATGTTCAAGGACTAAATGGTTGGAGAGCCTGAGAATACATTGGTCGGGACAACATATGTGTAGGGCCCCTAACGCTCTGGAGAGGGCAATGTGTGGAGGTGTGTCATGGCTGCGATAACAAATGGACAATGGATTGTATGCATTTATTTTGAACATGGGTGGGGTGGAGGAACTATGGGTATGAAATTATGGAGCCAGGCATGCCAGGGTTGGATGGGCTGGTTCTAATTAGACCACCCCGTGGAGGTCAGTGAGTTCGTTATAAGTATATATGCATACACACATGCAGACATCAATATGTAGAAGTACATTCTCTGTAACACATTCATTCCATTTGCAGACATAAATAACATGAATGTGCCCTTACAAACCTCGACAGTAGATAAAATAATAGATTGTGCAGAAGAGGGACGGGACGAAACTACTAAAATGCAGAAGTGTGTACAATGTCCAAAGTCAGTGCTGTGCTGAAAATAATCAAATGTGAGGACTTCCCCACACATGGAATCATTCCTGTGATCTGCCTGCTATGGCAACGACAATTACTAAACTGGTCTATCTGTAAAAGAAATATGCCGAACATGTACATAATTAGGCTCAAATGTATAACGTGTGCATTACCACATAGACATATATTAATTTATTGTAGTGTCATGTTAACGGGGGTAAGTATGTAATGAAGTATAGAGTCTAATCTTGACATAAACACATGCGTGTCCCATGTGGGACAATCCAAAAATTGTGAATAGTATTCTTTTGGTCGCTCACGTCACCAATGTTTGTGGACGAAACATTTGGGAGTTCTGAGGATACGTGGAGTGAGTCAACCGATGGGATGGGTCTATAGGAGTAGGGAGTGGCCAATGTGTAGTGGTGTGGATACACCGCAAATCTGACTGGAGAATGGATAACAGCAGTGTTAGGGAGGCATTGGGGTTTGTGTTTGGGGAACCAGGAGCCATGGGTATATGGGTATATATGCAAATGAAGCAGCACAGCAATAATGTATTGGTTAGAGCAACCCCCTAACGAACAGACATTCCCGTACTGAATCACACTGTATCACATACCATTTACCATTGGTAATCCGTACATGAATATATTGCGACATCTGTCTGCTGTATAACCTGCAAAATATCAATTAAAAGTTAACTGGAGTGAAGTGTCAGTGTCATAATGAATAAAGCACTAGTAAGCAGGTCAAGTATATATAAACACCAGTAAGCATGTGTAAGTGCGTTTGCATGGGGTATGTATTGCTTTACAGACACACACACACACACACACACACACACACACACACACATATATATATATATATATATATATATATATATATTTATATATATATATATATACACACACACACACACACATATATATATATATATAGATAGATAGATAGATAGATAGATAGATATGGTTGTAGACATATAGATATACGTATATATATATATATATATATATATATATATATATATATATATATATATATATGTGTGTGTGTGTGTGTGTGTGTGTGTGTGTGTGTGTGTGTGTGTGTGTGTGTGTGTGTGTGTGTAGATATACACAGATATGCAGCTATGATAGGAAACAGCACACAAGAATGACATATGTTCACAGGCTATGCCAATGGAAGTGAGGAGCCCAAGCAAGAAATATGCAACAAGTAGAATGACCTTCCACCCACCCACCCCCAGCCAGACACGGGAAACATACACACAAACAACGTAAAGAGTCCACTGCTCCCCAGACCACAGACAGGATACAACTGGGGGGGTACACAGTGCACCCGTAAATTCGAATCTTGGAACACAGACTGGAGCGTCCCTTGTGGGACACCCCAAAAATTGCCAAGACCAAAAGAAGGTGATAGACCGGCCATTCTGGCTGGGGTGTATACATACTCAGAATACAAGTGTGGGGAACCCTGGTAACCCATGGGCCAAGTCAATTGTATGAAATGGGTCACGTGAAGTGGAGAGTGGGCAGCATGTAGTGGTGTGTCCAGAACAGACCAGGACCCAGAGTAAGGATGGGTGCTGTTGAGGACGTGAGGGTGGGGGAACTATGGGTATCTACTTATGGGTCTAGGTGTGCAGGTGTTGGCTGATGTGGTCCTAAATGGACAGCCCTAGGGATGTAAGTGAATGTGTTCATTGGGCAGAGGTGTCGCCCAACGAGCAGCCACACCCACTACGAGTCCCACTGCAACAAAGTGTAATCTATATGGCAAGGAATGGAATAACCAGATGTAGACGTATATATGTAGAGGTATGTGTGTGTATATCTACCCATAGCGACATAGAGATAAGACTCTCCCTCTCCGAAGTACAAATTAATACATACAGAGACAGAATACAGATACATACCCACATATAAATATATACATATGCAGGCACCCAGACTCATATGTTGTGAGATATATAATGTATATATATATATATATATATATATATATATATATATATATATATATATATACATATATACATATATATAGACAGCAAAATATAGATATACATGTATGCATACATATACAGATCTATCTGTATATAGTAATGTAAATAGATATATATATATATGTGACTGTAAATATACATATGTATGTAGCTAGGATATGATACAGCAGTTATGAATAACATATTTTCACAGGCCGTGCATATGGGGGTGTGGGGTCCAATAAACAAACATGTGAGTGACACATAGCATCAACCCCCCCCAGCTAGGCCAGTGAGATATACAGACATACAATAAAGGTAAACACTCCACTGCTTCCCAGACCACTGGCAGGATACTACCAGTGGGAGAGACCTGCCAGGTCTAATCTTGAAACATAGACATCAATGTCCCTTGTGGGACACCAAAAATTAATGAATGGAGGCAGTCCCAGTAATGACTTATCAAACCAGCCTGTAGATATACATGGACCAGTAGGTTGTGCAAGCCTGATAACCCATGGGTTGACACAACGTACGACATGTGTCCTGACATGGGGAGTGTGGGCAGTGTGTAGTGGTGTGTTTATACCCCACCTGCACCCACAGTAAGGAAGAGTGCTGTAGAGGAGTGGCAGGTGGAAGAACAATGGGTATGCAATTTTGGGTCTAGGCGCATAGGTGCTGGCTGGCACAGTCATATTAGGATAGCCTCGGGGATGTAAGTAATATTCCGAAATGGGCATAGCTGACACCCATACCTCTCAACCCCTAAGACCACATCCACTGGACAGGACATAAACCATTGGGGGAACAAATAGGGACCATACCTCTGAAATGTCCCCGATTTCCAGGGACGTCCAAGATTTCGACTCGGTTTCTAAATCTGCCCCACTTAATCCCTCCTAAAACTAGTGACATTTGGAGGAAAGGGGATGAATTACGCATAATGAATAATGACAACAATTAAGAGTTATAAACATCATTTACCTCAGAAAATGTGTACGAATTCATATGCCCTGAGTCTGTCAATGTGTCAGATTATTAGCACCAATAATTTAAATGTGTCCCTGATGTTGTTATGCCATGTCCCTGATTCAGTTTGTATATTTCCCCAATCGTATGAGAGGACTGATAGGGACAGAAAGCACATATTCCACTGACAACCTTAGAAAGATGATAGAATATTAGGTATGCAGTAGCATTACTCGGCTGAAGGATGTGGGTTCCAAATCCCAATTACTTGTTTGTATTGAAGAGTGTCAGTTCCCATGTATTAGCCAGATGGGTGCAGATTGTAAGAGGAACACACCAATAATATGAATCAAACTCTGGACAGGCTGCAGATTCCGTACAATCAAACGGCATGCTGTCACCTAATGGGCAGCCATTTCCAATACTGTAGGCATGTAATCCGATGTAATAGGCATCACAAGGTAATATCGTAGTCCTCACTCCCATGCAAGGGCATGAGTGTCAGATGCAAACACCAAATGTGTTGCATTTGCAAGTGCAGGAGCAAGCAGGTGTAAGCCTCTTTGGCCACCAGTATGCGAGTATTACACTGGTAAAGCAATGTAGAGGCTAACTTATTGTAAGAAACTGTAACCAGAGGTTAGCATTGCTTAGCACCATGCAAACCCACGCACACCCGCTCACAGCTGCTTTAATGTGCCTTAATCACACCGTATCCAATGGCCTTGTTCTGCCCAGCAACAAAATAAACAGCCTCTGCAAGGCTCAAAACCAGGACCCTGCACACACAGGTATTGTGATTTACCACTAAGCCATGGCAGATATACAAACATCGGACCTTATCACAAACATATCATCCAGCACAGTAATTCAACAGTATAGGAAATGTATTCCATCATGTAGATGTATGTGTGAGTGTTTATGTCCAGCATATAGATACGTACATATATATAGATATATCAGGAACATCCCATGTGACAACAAATCATTACAAAGGAATGACAAGGGAAACACCAGCAATGCCTGTATTAGGTAGTGGTGTCGTCCTATGTAATATCAAGACTTCCTCAGACAGATGTGTCAGTCATACACGCAAACATTTGTACATTGGCCATATACATCACTCTGTGCATGTTATTTACATTAACACAACAGTTCCTGTCCAATCATTATGTGAGAACAGTATTCTTGCAAGGTGTTGTGTGCGACATCGTCATCATCATGATAAAGGTAAATGGGCTAACCATAGAGGGACTGGTAGTGTTGTATGTACAATGCGGTCATCCACATCACATGTACCTGGAACATTTAGGAGTCATGTGCATACTAGGATTGTGTGCCTGAGAGACAGCGATGAGGACAACTGGAGTATGTTGTGATGCATATTAAAAGGGTTACATGTGCCCAGTGGACACATGTGTGAAATGGACAGCTATGTATGGGGCAAATGTTGTTCTAGGAACCGATTGGCCTTTTGTTTCCATAGTATGAGAGTGGGATGTGGGGGAAGGAGAGTAGTTATGCTCATGGAGGATAAGTAGGGTAGGATGACAGACAAGACAGCATACAGGGTCAGTATATGACACATGTGGGGGATACACCTCGGTTGGGGAGGGGTGTTAGGCATTCACAAGCCCATGAGCCCCCAGATGGAAACAGTGGGATGGAGGTCCCCAACCATGGGCAGCCACCAATGTACCAAAACAGCTGCAAAGGTGGCAGTGCTGGGGGCTGTCTAGGAGGGGCAGCCTCATCCTATAAATGTGACACTCTGCTCTTGAGCTGGTGTATCTGGCCTCAATACCCCTTATTGAGCCCCCTACGTGCCACATCTTGGACTGTACGACAGCGGACATGCCCCTGTCTGCACCTGCTACCAGGGGGGACAAGCCCCATCCTCAGTGGTGGTACCACCCGAAGGCGGTGCAGAGCTAACAGAGGTGGAGGTCCAAGGCTGGGCCCCAGATGTGCTGGTGCCCAGTGCCATGGCCAGCTGAAGAGGGACAGGAGGTTCTGATGGGACCTCCAAACCCATACAGCCTATGGTGTTGCAGTTTAAACACAGATATGGCTTAGTAATAGTCAACAGCATTCAGGATTACTTACAACAGCATGCATAGATATGACCATCAACCCAACACAACAGATGGTATACATTTGCAGAGAGAGTACAACACATGCATATATACTGCATGACATCTGTGCAACGTGTAGAAGACTTGTGACTGCAGCTATGAACAGTGGCCCATTATTGGCATGTCACTGAGAAACCCAGACAGTGTCTGTCATATGTCCAGTCAGGGATGCGATGACAGTAACTCCTCACTATCACCATGTACTGGCTGCAATCCTCACACTATGCTCTTGCTGTTCACAGATGTGTGTTCAGTGAGTAACACAGGAAACAAATGGTTCCACACACTGACCAGTCCACAGATGGCCCTACAGATGGGGGTCCCTCACAAACAGAGCACTGTCTTGTCAGCTTTAAAACATGCAGAATAGCCATTACCACACACACCTTGTTAAACAGACAGTTGTCCCAATGAAGCATAGCTACACTTACATGCTGTAGTCATGTCTGGCACATCACCCTCCTGCTTTTAGGCTATTTCCCACTGTGTATGTTGTTTGAGGAACATCCAGATATCATCTGTGATGCCGTTTACCAAACACCAGATCCAGGTACCACTCACAGCGACTTTCATGGGCAAACACCAACATGATGTTCTTAGATATTATACTGCATATTTCATGTGAATGGCTATGGGAACATCATCACAGCTGTTCCACATGCAATCAGCTAGAGGAGGACTGCAATAGGTGCAGAGGCCATCACCCGAACATGACCATCACTTACAATACACAGGCAGCTGCTGAGCAGATGTATACCTCCACATCCGCCAGAGAGTGTGTGGGAGGGACAGACAGATGCAAAGTACATCAGAGAAGGGCTTGGAGACTAAAACCTAAGCATCATCTGTCACACACCTACCAGTACAGGGGTTCAAACCCCTTATTGACTAGTCACTACTATTACAAGTGCATGCAGTTACTCCATGTGCCAAAAAGCTGACATGTCGGTGTGCTGTAAGAACATATATGTTTGTTGGTGTGCGACATCTGCAACAGAGATATAGTAGACATGCATTAGGTGCAGCACACATGACTGTCCACATGAACGGATGTCATTGTCAACACTACCACACTCTTTAATGGACTCACATTGACACTCTTTGCCAGGCCCACAAATACACTCCCAAACCACTTAGTTTGCCACACTGCAGTAATGCACAGGTACTACATGCACCACAGGGGATATCCGGAGGTTCTATGAGCTAGGGCATGTGAATGTGTTTGACATCTGTCGGTATGCCAATAGGAGTTATACTGGGAGTTACTGTGGTTGGGAGCATCATACCCCACATGCAGACAAAAGGTGCCAGTACTGACATGCATGTGTGCATTGCTTCATGGGTGTGTAGTGGTTGGCTGTGCAAGATGGCTGTACAAGGCTGGGTGAGGGGTAATTCTTGGCATAACCCCACCCGACAATGGTGTGCAGTGTGGTACAGGGGTGTAGTGTCTGCAATGTCCCACACAGATAGGTATTGTATGAATTGTCCTGACATCCTGTTTACCATTGTGTATGGCTATAGCTTTGCAATGCATGCCATGTCTGTGTTTGATAGTCCTTGACATGGACATTGCCTGGGATGTACATGTCCCACAATAATGTACAGTGACATGTACAGGTGTACCTGGTTTGGCTGACACATGTTGTGCACACAGACTATTATCCTCCGATATGCTAATATTGACCTGGTGTGGCAGAACCTGCTTATAGTCAGCAGGTTGACCCTGCACCTGCATTGATAGCATAATACAGGTATTCCCTGGTGTCAGTGGCATCGATCCATACAGGGCACATGTGTAAGGCATTGTATGGCCTCTGTGTATCACATTTGATGGCACCACATATGTTGCGGGCATCCAGTGGGGAACATAATGAAGGCACACTGTCCTCAATTATGTGCCTATTGTACTGCTGTACAGGTTGCCATGCCCTCTGCAGCCCACTGCAATCACTCCATGCCTACTATCTGTCATGAATGTGCAGGGTACTAGCAACATAGCGGGATATTCTAGGCAAGTGTGTTTGTGTATGACACATAGGTTTAGGATGTATTCTGGGTAATAGCAGGGTTGCATACTTTGTTCACCAGGCCTTTTGCCAGATGTAGAGGTAAGGCTTGCCAACACAGTCCCTTGGCTGACTGACATTTGTATTCCTCGTGAGGTGGACATTGTGACGTATAAGACAGACACCATATAGGAAAACTACAAAATCCACTCCCCAACATGTCCAGTGGTTAGACACTCACAGCCACCTCCATACAGGCTCTGACAGTCAAATACACACCTTGCATGTCATGGAATAGGACCCCTACCTAACTAATAAATCACACTACAGCATGCGCTAACAAGATTATTGGGTTACAGCAGTCCCAGAGGTGTATGTCTAGGTGGGTGACATCAGCAGGATTGCCAAAGTTGGTCACGTGAATTGTAAAGAGTGTGCATACTCTAAAAAGCATAGTTCCTGTCTCAGGCAGACAGAGACACACACACACACACAGTAGGTATCTCTTGGAATAGAACCCCTACCTAACTAGTTTATTATACTACAGCAATACACAGCTACAGCACGCGCTACAGAGAATACTGGGTTATAGTGGTCCTAGAGGTGTATTCCTAGGTGGGTGATATCAGCAGGATTGACAAAGGTGGTCATGAGAATGTAAAGAGTGTGCATACTCTAAAAAGCATTGCTCCTGTCTTAGGCAGACAGAAACACGCACACACACACAGTTGGTCTCTCTCTTGGAATAGAACCCCTACCTAACTAGTTTATCACACTATAGCAATATGCCGTTACAGCACACGTGACTGAGAATACTGGGTTACAGCAGTCCCATAGGTGTATTCGTAGGTGGGTGATATCAGCAGGATTGCCAAAGAAGGGCATTCCAAGTGTACCGCGGGTTGTACATGTCTGTTACTGGCATATACCCGCTGCTTACTGTCACAAAAGCACATTTACACCTGCCTAAAAGTGTCTTATGCAGTCCTAATTGACAGTATCATCAAGGCTTGCAGGTCTCAAATCCTGGACCATGGACATGGAGGTCACTGGACATACCACTAAGCCATCAGGGTTGTACACGTGTTGCATGGAGTCTATAATGCACATCCTACTACAGGTATTCCACAGTACTGAAAACAAATGGAACAGTCCCTTTGTGTACATATGTACAGTACCCTTGAATATACTGTACTCTGTGAAACAACAAAGACAAGTCTACATCTGTACAACTGTCATAACTACACATATATATGCACCTATGGGATGTGTACACACACACACACATATATATATATATATATATATATGGGTCTACGTCTATTCGCTGACAGCCCATTTCACTGAAACCCATTTCGTTGACAGCTCATTTCATTGACAAAAGGATTCAAGGCAAAAACCTGGGTTTTGCCCCCCTCCCCACTGTTGTGCGACTGTGGAGTTGTTATATATAGTTGGGGGGTATGGGGGGCACAGCCCCCCACATTGGGGGGTGTGGGGGGCGCAGCCACCCACCTAGAATGTTTGTCAATGAAATGAGCTGTCAACAAAATGGGTTTCAGTGAAATGGGCTGTCAGCGAATAGAAGTAGACCCATATATATATATATATATATATATATATATATATATATACATACATACACACGTCTGAACACCCTTTGTGACACAGAAGGGTTCCAAAGGAACTGACGTGTACACAAAACAGAGGCATCTCTTGTGTTATAACATTTAAATCATAAGCAATTCACCAGAGAAGGGATGGTTGTTGTGTATGTGGAGTTTGGGGTGGGGAATGATGGCTAATGTAATCTACCCCAGGGATTGTGGAGTTAGGGTGGGGGAATGATGAGTATGGACCTACAACCCAGTGACCATTTCTGTATCACTGCTCGACTGTGGCACAGGAAAATAACATACCCAACTGTAGTCATGCCTGACTGTGTATTCGTTACCATTCCTAACTATGTAATACTTTGTAGACACTGGTCACCACAGATGGCTACCATGGTGTGCTAAAAGACATTACACATGTGTATGCCTGGCTACAGGGTAGTCACACACACAAACATGCACACACTTGCCAGTATAGTGCATACACGTCTTGCCTATATAAAGGTAACTAGTACAGTGGTATGCAGTTGGGGTATGTGCCACAGAACACATACAATTACACCTACTGATTCCACGTCTGAGCTTGGTGACATCACAGGACCGATTACTTGCAGTGGGGAGGGCGGAAGAGAGAGGTATGCCTGCTGACAAGGATAAAGGCCAGTGCAAAAGGAGGTATCTCTTTGGAATGCAGCAAAACCCGCTGCCATGACAGGATGCAGACACAAATAGACACACACAACCACACTCAGGAATTTGCTGAGACACACACACACGCACACAGTTGCCAGTGGTGGGATCAGAACTCCTGCCTATCTAAGGATCACTATTACAGTACTACGCAGTTATGAGATGTGCCACAGCGATTACACATCCCAAGGCAGTCAGACTGCCCTCCTACAATTGAGGACAACAACAGGGAGACTGACACTCATGAAGTACATAGCTGTAGACCTGTGTGTTTAAAGTAGGTGTCCATTACAACCTGTATGCACAAACAAGACACATCATCCGCAGGTAGGCCTGAGAGTTATAGTTGTAGCACAACAGGAACCTGACCAGGAGTATGGCCATCTGCGGAATGGACAACTACTATCACTATACAGGGTTACAGTGGGCATGCTCATGCACTTAGTACCACAGGGCCGTTTGGGATCCACTATGACAACAACTACACAAGGTTATACTGGGCATGCTCATACACTTAGTAACAAAGGGCTTAGTGGATGCATTGACTCAAATTACACAAGGTGGCAGTGGGTATGCTCATACACTTAGTAGCACAGGGATTTTTGGGATGCATTCCGATTCTAACCACTGAAGGCCACAGTGTGCATGCTCAAACACTTACATGTACAGAACACATTGCAATGGACTCCTATTGTAAACTACAGGTTTACAGTTAGGTGCATCTTACCTGTCAGTATATATGCACATCATACTGGCTTACTACCTGATACCTGTATGTGGCCCGTAAATTATATATCTGTGTCTGTACTGTGTTATACACATGCATACATGTACATGAATTACTGACATATATATTTTATGTATACACATTCATGCATGTGTGGACGTGACAGACAATAGGTTACCTGGGTCACACAGGTGGATGCTACCTACAGCATGTGACACACACCTTGCTGCCCTGAAAGGCATAAATTGATAGCAGGTTGTGGACAGTGGCATTATATGTGGAACAGTGGCATGTGCGAGCATAATGTGTGAGCCACCTTGTGTAATGGCACTGAGGTGCAGTAGTCAAGATGACCTCTCCTGGCTGTGTTAGTAGTTGTCATTATTAGCAGGACTGCCACCCCAAGTATATCTCACATTGGTCATATACACAAGTTCTGCCATTGTCCGTCACCTTACATGGGGCATTTGCTACCAAGCACATTAATGCCACACACAGTGATGTCATGATATGGGTGGCAACTGCTAGACCAAAACAATGAGCCAATGTCCTGCTGTTATTATGAGTTGCCCAGTGTCTGTCATTCCGGGCTGTCATGACTGAATGACGAGCCTTCAACACAGAGCACATGCATCCATGTTACACGTGTGTGTGGATAATACCTAGGTCGCATTTTCCCATATAGCTGCATTTCAAAGCAAATGTCCCTCACACAGAAGTAACACCCTGACACCTACATGACAATTGCATTAGATGCTTATGCTAACCCATGCTAGATGTGTGGATTTAGTAATCCATTTGCTCAATGTAGAACCTACAGTCAGAAATACTGACATCTGTGCAGTGAGGAACACCTGGCTGAAGGCTCTGTAGTGCACAATTGCACTATTACCATATAACCCAGATCCAGACATGTGGTCCATAACAGTGGTATGGACCATTCCAGGTGGTGGTGTACACATATTTGTAAAGGCTACTCACATGTAAAGACCACTACTCCGACATAAAACATCACAGATGAGTCAGATACAAGTGACAGTGGCAAATGCTGCATTCTAGGTTGTATCCTCATATATATCCACCACCGTGTTCCGAGACTACCAACACACATCCATATGTGGTATGACACGGTATGGTAGACCACCAGATGACCCTCGATTGGTGTACTGTACCTAAGCCTACATCAACTGTGCAAAGTACCCATGTGCATACACAGCTGCATAATGTGTTATGCAATGCAATAATACCAGTTTGTAACTAGCTCAGTTGTACACATACCAGGGTCCCTCGGATGTTGTCAGCATTAACACATTCGACTGTTGCAGTACACCAGTAAGCAACACCCTCATGGTTGGATATGACCTAACCATACCTGCTCTGGATATGTACATCCCACACTCATACAACATAAATTACATTACCATAGCTTACATTTGCCTTTCTACATACAGGTGGCTACAGTCATTACACACATGCACATGGCAGATAGCATGCCAACAGTACATAAGGTTCGATATCTATGTTGACAGAGGTAATATCCCCTCTCTATTGGTCACCCATAACACCTATCATATCATACAACACCCCATGTGGCATGTAGGTCTTTAGACATGCCCACCTAATGCAATGCCTACAAACATACCCAAATAACAGGATCATAAGACTTACACAAGGCCTGTATTGACAGACTCAGGGAAATCCAGCTCTGCTCTGTATATTCCTGAGTAGTCACAGGTGATATGTTCATGACATGTACAGCCATGTGCGGCCTCAGCTCTTACATATACCCCATGTCAACAATTGCAAGCCATGCATGCTGTGTGCTGTCTGGACATTAGCCATAGTACCACAATAGCCAGTACATGCTGGGGTGAGATGTTTACAAGCTACAGACCTCGCACATGCTTGAATGAGTGTACTGGCTAGCTCTAACAGAGCACATTCCTGGCACTCTTCCAGTACACATGAGGTATGTGTGGCAAATATGATGTGCTCACTGTTGACCATTACAGTGCTCTGGCTTCACCATGGCACTGTCAAAGTAAAAGTTCATAGGAGCATGACATGGAATAATGCTGTGTGTGTCACGCTGATATGTGCTGTTGTAATATATGTACACATGGCTACTCGGTGAAAGTGGTGGTGTCCTACCAGTACATGAATACAACATCTATTATGGTGTAATGCTCAGTTATGTTTCACACATGGCATGGGGAAGGTGTGGAATTTATCCTCTTGACCTGCTAGTGCACGTACTGATGTAGACTGCATATGTATTGCTGTTTGTGTAGATTCCATGTGTGTGCAGTGTCTGATGTCTGAAGGTTACTGTTGTCTAAGTACATCATGCTGTTGCAATACAGCCTCAACATTGCCAACTGTATATGGTGATATGCTCTAAGTACAGTAAGCCATACATGAGGTATGGACAGATGTTTGGACATGACTACTAAGTGGTGGGGCTTCCTTGCAGATGAATGATTACTGAGGACAGCTCACTGGTGTGTTACAACCAGTCCAACAATAACCTCTGTACCTGCTAAGGTCAGGTTTTGTTAACTGAAGTGGAAGACAATGTAGAATGCTGTAAGGGTGACACTGAAGGCAAACCTCATGACACCTGTAACAGTAATACCTCCCCTGTGCATATATTGTGCATATATCAGCACAGTTGTCAAAGGAAAGAGTCAGTAAGCATTGTACTGGATGCGATAGTGCTGTACTTTTGTCGTACCGATCATGAGATAGGCTTGTGTTTGATTCACAGTATTGGCACATGTGGGTGTGTGTCCATATATTTCACTTATGGTTTGGAATACCATCCCACATGTTATCACTCTCCTGAACACTGTTGTTGACAGCAGTACAGAGTGAAGTGTAGAAAGAAAGGCATAGGCAGGTGGTTAAACCTCACACATGTAAAGTGTCTGTATGTGTGTAACATAGGTGTATATCTTTGTGAATGGCAGTGTGTGTGTGTGTGTGTGTGTGTGTGTGTGTGTGTGTGTGTGTGTGTGTGTGTGTGTGTGTGTGTGTGTGTGTGTGAGGATGTCTGTGTGTATGGCTGCCCAGTTCCTGGAGTGAGGCTGTATTTTACCATAGTGAAATGTTAATGCCCCCTCCCCCATCAACTCAAAGCAATCTAGCATCACTGTTGATATCATCAATCATAGACGAGCATATTAACCGCCTGTTAACATGTAATTTCTAGGGTGTGACCTGTTGTTACATAGCCTGCTGATAGACCCCCCCTGCCTACATACACTCACTGCACTGTAATATCCCTGTCAGTGTCCATGATCTTAGGCCATTCCAACTACCTGTACATGTGTAATCTATGTGGCGTGTCTTGTAATTGCATAGTACTATAATGATGATATGCACATAGGCAGGGGTTCTCATCTGAACACTGGCAACTGTCTGTGTGTGTCAGTGTGTGTTACTGTGTCTGTGAATCCCTGAGTGTGTGGGTGCGTCTGTCTTTGCATGCTGTCATGGCAGTGGGTATTACTGCTTCCCAGTGAGAAGCCACTATTTCCACTGGCCTTTACCCTTGTCTTCCACCATACCACTCTTTTACCCACTCCGTGCTCCAGGTGATGTCATCCTGTATTGTCACCCACTATGGATTTGATGTCTCTGAACACAATAGCTTACTACACAGCTATCATGCTCTTAGATCATTAGAACAGTAAACATAATTGAAACATGGGAGAATATAACTGTGATGTGTAAGCTACAATGTGCATGCAGGTATTGTCATACTGACTTGTGGGTAGTCAACATGTACATATGGGACTCCTGCAAACACCAACATCCCTCAACACATGCAACTACACCTGAAAGAGGAAGGCAGAACCTCAGGATCAATATGCTGTTAGTGTTGTTACACATGATACATACTGTCAAACATACAAAATGCACTCTACAACTGCAATACATGGTATGTCTGCTGCCTGTCAACACTACTCAACAATATTAATCTACAATTGTCTACCTAGTTTGTTCACCCTGTGCATCAGACCATATGAACATGTCCCTGCACCGATGGTGTGGATGACAGGGATGTGGCACAGGCATCATCATATGCACAGGTTGATAATGTTTGCCAGAGGCCTAGCCTGTGCCATTGGATAACATCATGCATGTGTGTTAGGGCCTGTGATATCATTGGGCATGTGTGGATGTTATGCGTGTGTGTGTTGAGGTGTCCTACATATGTTTCCAGTGCGTGTGTGTATGCATGCACACAGGTCTGGCATTTGGCTGGCCTACACAGGGGTAATATTGACAGTTGCAGACTGTACAAGGCAGGTTTCACAGTTCACAGTGTCTGGCCATGGCCACGTGATTTGCTGCTGCCAGGGGTTGCATGGGCACTACCAGGCAGAGGTCCAGATTGGGTACTGTCTGATGACACATGTCCACTTGATTCAAGTCCCTGTTGGGACCATCCAGGACCACATGCTCATGGCCTGCTGTGTCCTGGTGTGGACTGCACAGCACCAGCTGCACTGCTGCTGCTACTGCCACTATGGGAGAGGGCATGTGCAGTAGCATGTTCACATAGACCTTCAACAGGTGATGTAGCTGACCTATGTCCACATGCCCACTGCCGCACTCCCAACAGATGTTCCAGCACAGACATTCCATGCTCGAGGATTGACATACCATGGTCAAGGACTCCCACCATGTCACCCAATTGTCTATCCAACGCATCTGCAAGATGATGGTGAGCATTTGCAAGTGCCTGGATGTTGTCAGTTAATGAACAGACAACAGCCCTCTGATGCCTCAGACCTTCTCTGTTGTGCCATTCAGCATGTGTCTGTGCCTCCATTACAGCCCGAAACATGCGTCTGGTGACTACAGCTGATGTGCTTGGTCTTGCAGGGGCATGTTGGCCAGTTGTCCTCCTATGAGCAGTGCTGGGCACATGACTGTGTGGGACATCATCAGTCTGTTGACTGGGATCATGGTGTGCAGGCACACCTTCTATAGTCACCACACTTCCCTGTTCCATGCTACCACCTACCAACTGTCCTTCTTCTATGGCCGATGGTGATGGGGTATGTGCAGGCAGGGTAACTGTGTGGGAGGATGAGGGAGAGACAGGTGGAATGGCAACAAATGGCACAGATTCAGCCTTTGACAACCCTGCCTGTGCCTCAATCATACTATCATCATCACTGCTAGAGTCTGTGGGGACACTATCATCAGGTGGACCACAGGAGGGCAACGCACCTACATCAACACCTGTGAAGGGAAGACAAGAACTGTACAAGTTATACCAGACACGCACACACACACACACACACATACAAACACACACACACACACACACACACACACACACACAGACAGACACACACACACAGACAGACACACACAACACACAGCCAGACAGACAGACAGACACACACAGACAGACACACACAGACAGACAGACAGACAGACACACACAGACAGACATACACACAGACAGACAGGCACACAGACAGACACGCACACAGATGGACAGACACACACACAGACAGACACACACACACACACACACACAGACACACACAGGCAGACATACACACACAGACGGACAGGCACACAGACAGACAGACACACACAGACACACACAGACACACACACAAAGACAGACAGACAGATATTCACACAGACAGACAGACAGACAGACACACAGACAGACACAGACACACACACAAACACACACTGACACACACTGACACACACGCTACATGCAGGTGATATGGCAGATGGCAATCAGCTTAGACAATTATAGTTTCAGCGTAGGCAATTATAGTGGTACTTTTCATACATCCCTGAGTTGCACACAACAGCATGCATGTGTTATAGCAGATGGGATGCACCTTGCATAATTATAGTGGTGGTTAGCATACATACCTGTATTGCACCATTTGTGTTAGTAGCCTATGCCCCATACGTGCAACACAATGTATGCACTTTGCCCTGATGCACTGCACTGCCATGGTGTGTGCAACGTACACCACATGTTAACAGACCATCGCTGACATTTGTACATCTGCCACTGATGCTCTGTGTTGGCCACCACCCCTGTGTGGGAGGACATGAGCTGTAGGGTATGTCGACTGCATACTATGTTTGCCTGAGCTCTAACTTGCATATCTCCCCCAAAGCAGTGCATGTCTGTTCAACATTATTCCGCCTACCCCTGAGCTGAGTGTAGACATTGTGCATGTAGCTGTACACACATTTGACATGGCTGTCCCTACTTTGCAATGGTGCCACAGACCAGCACAGGTTTACAGTACAAGGGCCTGCTGTGTGGCGTATGACCTTGCCAATTACATATACTATGACATGTCTTCTGCTGACGTGTTGAATGACAGGCATACATGTGTAACACAATGGTGTCCTTTCCAATCTACAGTACAGTAATGGTGTCCCAATGCAGGGACATGTTATACTAACATGAGCCTTTAGCTGATGCAATGTTGTCTGTCCACCCTACAAATATGCAGGGACATACTGCACATTGAGCTGATGTGCATAGCCATTGCAGGGCATTATGTGGCTTCACAATTACTATACAGTGTGAGCTACTGACACAGTTCATAGCCATGACTATGTTCTCATACAATACATATTTAATGTGGAATGTGACCCTCGTCACCAACACAGGTCACAGAAGGGTATACATCTGACATCCCTGCACATCTGCAACCATATTACTGATACCTGGCAACTATGCCCACACATGGCTAACTTACACATACTCTATGTCACACATGCCATCTGTGTACCTCACACACATGAGGAGCAGGCATGACAGTGATGTTTGACACCAGGAAGGTGAATGTACTGTATGTGTGGCTTGGTGTAGATGTATGTTAGGAGGGTGTTCTAATGGTTAAGGTGTTTGCCTTACAAACACAAGGTGCAGGGTTTGAGTCTCACAAGGGATAATTGGCTAAGCTTAAAATGGCTTGCAAGGGCAGTTAGCTTAGTAGTAATCTATGAATCTATGTGTATGTTTGCAACACATGTATGCATTTGGATACTTTATAGGTGAATGCTTCCATGTCGTGACACACTCCAGATGTTCAAGACATGTTATGTGGTGGTTACATGTTATGCCTACACAAGCTGTGCACAGGCCTGTATGATGTTTAGTGTTTCACATCTGCAATATCACCATTACACAAAGACCATAGTTGTATTGTGTCGAGCCAATGTACAACAGGGTGTACAAACATGTACATCACTTCTACTGTGTGTGTGTTGCTTCATGTCTCTGGCCATCCTCCATGGCCATGTGTACACATGTTCAGTCCAATGGTTGTGATGGTCATCTTATGTCTCATGTCAGTGTTATCCCATATGACATATACCCATAGATGTCATATGCCCCACTGAGGACAGGGTTATCCAGACAAAGGGTAGTATGTATGGGATGTGAGACATGTTTTGCAGGATAGTTGAGCAGTGTTGCAGTCAGCCCACTACATGTCATGGACATGTCTGATAGCACATGGCACTGCATGACATTCATAGCAAGGGTATACTCTGGGAGGGTGTATCCTGTGGGCCAGGCATACTCCAGCTCCAACACATTTAGTGTGTGTGCACATATATACTCTCTGTACAGTACTGTTTGTATTCCCAACATGTGAAATGCTGATATGTAGTACTTGTCCCTACAGTGGAACACACCTCCAACATTGTATTCACTGCTGTCCACACATCTGGCAATGACAGTTTGGAAGGTTTAGTGTAGGTGTTTCATACAGTCTTCAATTGTTTCACATAGGAAAACAGTGTGATGCATTCCAGATCTGACCAGTGTCTATTAGCAGGACCACTATACATGATGTGTACGTGTGTTATGAAAGATAGCATGCTATTAATATGTTCTGTGCATTATCAGGCCTGATAAATAATAACAGTCTTACCTGACACAGGCTGCTGTCACTGCAAATCACCAGAGGAACCTAAACAGGAGTGTCACAGCAGTAAGATCATTATCCATACCTGTGTGATAGCTACAGGGTGCAGTGTCCATGTTAGCAGATAAGCCAGTACAATACACTATACTATGGTGTATGCACATCTGTGCATACATAGAGTAGCAGACTATATTATGTGGCATGTGTGCATACATGCCTTGCATATGATGTTACATTACATATTATACAGTAACACATGTAAATATGTGATATATAGTTGTGTTTTATGTGCAGTAGTGACTTACCAGGCAACTCCAGGTTCGGTGGTTGAGAGACACCCACCTCCACAATACCAGCTAAAGCTTGTGGATGGAGGTCTGCAGGTGTCCCCAGGTTGGCCAGTAGCTACTTGGTACATGTGAGTGAGGGCTGGGTGAGTGGCCCCCCACTTGTTGCACCTTGTTCCCTGGCGATTGCATTAGCATGCTGTTTTGCCCATCTTATCAGGTCAGTGCAGTGTCAGCGCACCTGCTGATATGTGCGATTGCGGCCGCCAACATCATTTACCCTCCTGCAGAGTTCTTCCCACAGGGCATCCCGCTGCTGCGCATCCTGTGGCACATGGCTGAAGAGCGTTGTGTGGTTGTTGAAGAGGTATGGGATGAGGACCTCCTCCTCCAAGTGGCTGTACAGTGGCACTCTGCTATGTGGCATACCTGGAAGACATAATGATGGGGACAGGTCACAGTAACTCACGGAGAAATACAGCAGTACAGCTGAACATACATGTGTATCACATTTATTAAGATTAGAAATACGTCTTTGTAACTCTACATGACACTAACACCACTGACATGTATAGGTCACACACATTTGACACATACTGGTGATGTGATGTTATCATCATATATGTGTGTGTCATGTGATGACATTGCTCATACATCATGTGGATGTTGTCTTGACGTGGGCATGTCTGTTTGCCTGTAGTGTTGTCTTTACCTATCAGCACATGCCTGGATGTGTTCACATTAATGCAATCAACTTTAATGCTGTGTATATGCCACATATTTAGTTATACATGGATGTTAGGAACATGACCTGTGACCCTGCAGACTTGCAAGCATGTATGTGTTTTGCCATATGCATCTACATGGCACTATACAGCTGTGTAGCATCCTGCCATGTATTGCCTGTGCTGCACATGTGTAACAGATGGGACAATAGTTAGCCTGTTGGTATTTGCAGGGTTGGATATCAACTATAGCATGTATGGTCATAGTGATCTAGTAGGCTATATGCCCTGGACCATTTATGAGCCTAGGCAGACAGGTTACCTAGCTGTAGGCAACAGACAGGTAAGTTTCAGTGGCCAGTTCAAGCAGTGCCACAGAACTGATACACATGGTTACTGATATATTTGTCATGCGGTCATCACACCATGTCACAGAAAGGGGTGATGTGCAGCTTCGTTGGACAGGGGTGTATAGTATGGCAAAATGTCAGGCATGTTGCGATCCTTGTACTAGAAAGGTGGATGTCCATGATGTATGTTTTTATTTGGGATCAGGATGTGTTAAGTGTAGCATGTCCAACACCTCTGGGTTGAACATGGCTTTATTCAGGGTAGGCTGCATGCTACATAGTGCAGCTAGGGATTGTGAAGGGCAGTGTAGTCCATCTACACATGGACAATAACCCTTAAAGGAAATATATGATCTATTAAGGGTCACATGGGTGTTGAGTATGGCTGAGCAGTTTTCTCTATATTCCTGGATGGCACCCTGTCATGATTATGGGTGCCATATGCGACTACCTGTCTTTTGTGGTGATGTAACTATCAATAGGAAGTACTGTCCAGCTGCATTCCATATACACAGTTGCCATTATGTTTACCGCTGCCTAGGTGGTAGTTAATGGGTACAGGGTTTGTAACATAGGGGATGACAATGCAATACTTAGCTGTCAGATTGTGGCCATACATCACACACCACACATCTGACACGCTAAGGCCCTTCTGTATGTTGAATGTAGCACACAATGAGTCATCTATTGCTCCTAGTTCATAGTCATTTGCAAAAATCAATAGGCCAATGCCATCTGTGTTAGTCTATGTTGTATAGATAACAAAGAGGGGGAGTACCAGGAATGACCTCTGTATTACTGTGGCTGACACTGGTTTTATGTGCGTGTATTCATCAGACACCTTCTGTAGTGTGGGTTTTGCCAGCAGTCCAGTTGCCAACCACTCCTGTGACATAGGAATATACACCTAGTTTACTGAGTGTAGCTGGAACACAGTATGGGTGATGGTTTCCTATGACCTGGCAAGGTCATGTTATGCAGTGTGAATCAACCCTACTGTCATCTACATCTGTACCGAGTACATCAATTACGTTGACCATGGTTCATGGCCGTTCAGACCAGACTCAGCAGGGTAGTTGTGTACTATGTCCCATTATCAATGGTGTCTCCCCCTTTGTGGGGTGTGATAACTGTTGCTGTGCACCATTCGGTGTGTACACAGCCTGTCATGGATCTATGATTGAACATGATGTGTATGTGGATAGCTGAATGTTCTTACATTTGTGTAGGATACACCCTGGGATGTTGACAGGTCCCATGAAAGCTGTATGTATGGCTTTAGAGAGTGCAGCTTGTACCTGCATAGTCGTTAGTACAAGGGCCGTGTAGTGTACATGGATATAGTACTAAGTGTACCTGTTGGGGGTGGGGGGTTGGGAGTGGATATAGGTTCTCCAAAACCCTATCTGGATGAACAGGTGCTATTTCTGTAGGTGCAGTACTTCCCATGCCATAGTGCTGTGCAGCACAGCAGGTCTTGTCAATGCCATTACGATTAATTACACATTTATAGAATGCTCTGTGCTTGGCCTCATAATATGTGGCTGATTAGTTTCACAGTAGCTTTGGTAGCTTTGTGTGGTTTTGTATAGTGTATCTGCATCTTACTGAGGCTGACCAGGGATCACCTATACTTATGTGTGTTCACTCTTGCAACACTTACTACCTTCTATGGTACAGTTTAAAGCATGGTACCACCAGTTTGCCTACTTGTATGAGTTGGGTTGAATCCTGTTTCTTTTTCAATTGCCCAATCATTGCAAATATGTGACTGCTTAAGGTTCATTTGTGTAGGATTCAGCATTTGCACATGCATTGTCCATCTGCATGGGTGCCATGGCTCTCACCACTCTCCTCTTAGAAAACATAACATTGGCATTGGAGACTAACTATGTATAGCATACTGTTAGCCCAATTGGGTGACTACTGTGATCCAGGTTAGTGGGGTCGATGGAATCCAACATGCATTGAGTGCAGGTGTTGGTACATGAGTAGTCTTCCTACATGAGTAGTCTTCCCAGTTCATACTGGAATAGTTGAGAGTAGCCATTATTACAGATCTGTCTCAGACCTAATCTTCCCCATTTCAGCACATTATGACAGTTGGGAAGTCCGCGGCTTGGTGGGTGAGATGTCTCAAGGTGCATTTTGAATTCCACTTTGGCATAAAGGTAGTTGCTCAGCATAATGCATGATGACAGATAATGCATAATGCGTAGTCTATTGGCCGTTTTGGGCCAATTTCTAGCTCTTTCAAGTCCCCATGTATAAAACCTGCTTTGGCACGGTTTTTGCGCTTGTTACTACTCAGCCAAGCTCCTCGTGGACCTGCAGAGTGGTGCTAGCAGCAGAGAGGCTAAAAGAGTGACTGCTAACCTGATAAAAGTGTTTTCTTTTCCTGCTACTACCTGGGCGACTGTCCGATCTAGCTAAACTGCAAGTATTACTGCTTCTTGAACTGTTTTAAACTGTTTAAAGTTGTTTTTGCACCTGCACTTTTAAAGTTTGTCCTGTTTGTTGCATTTACCTGTTGAGGCTACACACTCAAGTGTGCTAGCCTGTGTTACATATTTATTGCATTTTCCTGCTGTTTGTTGCAAAAAATAAAAAAAATAAAAAAATTATCCTTTTTTCCCATCTTTCCTGAACTAGAGTAATCCAAATACAGGCTTTGCTGTATTCTGGAATTTTGGAAAGTTCCTGTGTTGCCCATTTCCTTTCTTGGATAAAGGGAGGCTTCTTTATTCACCAGTGGCAGTGGTAAGCTTAGAGCAGCCTATCTATCCCTGGAGAAGTGTTCCCAGCACAACAATCTGGTAGTCTATTGGCCATTTTGGGTCAATTTTGAGCTCTTTCAAGTCCCTCTGTATAAAACCCGCTTTGGCACGATTTTTGCGCTTGTTACTACTCAGCCAAGCTCCTCATGGTCCTGCAGGGTGGTGCTAGCAGCAGAGAGGCTAAAAGAGCAACTGCTAACCTGATAAAAGTGATTTTTTTCCTGCTACTACCTGGGCGACTGTCCGATCTAGCTAAACTGCAAGTATTTCTGCTTCTTGAACTGTTTTAAACTGTTTAAAGTTATTTTTGCACCTGCACTTTTAAAGTTTGTCCTGTTTGTTGCATATACCTGTTGAGGCTACACACTCAAGTGCACTAGCCTGTGTTACATATTTATTGCATTTTCCTGCTGTTTGTTGCAAAAAAAAAACAAAAAAATTATCCTTGTTTCCCGTCTTTTCTGACCTAGAGTAGTCCAAATACAGGCTTTGCTGTATTCTGTACTTTTGGAAAGTTCCTGTATTGCCCATTTCCTTTCTTGGATAAAGGGAGGCTTCTTTGTTCACCAGTGGCAGTGGGGAGCTTAGAGCAGCCTATCTATCCCTGGAGGAGTGTTCCCAGCACAACAATCTGGTAGTCTATTGGCCGTTTTGGGCTAATTTCTAGCTCTTTCAAGTCCCCCTGTATAAAACCCGCTTTGGTGTGGTTTTTGCATTTGTTACTACTCAGCCAAGCTCCTCGTGGTCCTGCAGAGTGGTGCTAGCAGCAGAGAGGCTAAACGAGTGACTGCTAACCTGATAAAAGTGTTTTTTTTCCTGCTACTACCTGGGTGACTGTCCAATCTAGCTAAACTGCAAGTATTTCTGCTTCTTGAACTGTTTTAAACTGTTTAAAGTTGTTTTTGTACCTGCACTTTTAAAGTTTGTCCTGTTTGTTGCATTTACCTCTTGAGGCTACACACTCAAGTGTGCTAGCCTGTGTTACATATTTATTACATTTTCCTGCTGTTTGTTCTAAAAAAGAAAAAATAATAATAATTATCCTTGTTTCCCGTCTTTCCTGACCTAGAGTAGTCCAAATACAGGCTTTGCTGTATTCTGGACTTTTGGAAAGTTCCTGTGTTGCCCATTTTCTTTCTTGGATAAAGGGAGGCTTCTTTGTTCACCAGTGGCAGTGGGGAGCTTAGAGCAGCCTACCTATCCCTGGAGGAGTATTCCCAGCACAAAAATCTGGTAGTCTATTAGCTGTTTTGGGCCAATTTCTAGCTCTTTCAAGTCCCCCTGTATAAAACCCGATTTGGTGCAGCTTTGCGTGATTTTGCACATAGCGCAGCATCGAGCAGCTCCGCTTAATTGGGTTTAAACCATTCTCGGCTCCACAAAATCTGCTCTTCACTTTTTCCATTAGAACTGATCTAGTTCTCATAATAAACACCCTATTCCTACTCTAAAGCCTGGCATTTGCTCACTAAAGCAATTATATAAGTCAGCACTAAAAAATTAAAAGCACTACACCCTCACAAACTCCCCTTGAGTACTTTGTTCCCCATTGGCCCTTTTTTTAAATTATAAAGGAATTCCCAATACTATTTTAGCATGTCCAAAGGTCAGTTGTCAATCTCCTTTCCGGTCCAGCTGGTGAATCTGGGAATCTTGAGACAATGTTACAACTGCCTCATGTACACAGACAACCCTCTCCTCCTCCCAACAAATTCCAACACATGTAAGAGATGCAACCATATAGCCAAACTGGAGGCTAAGCTCTCTCAACTCAGTACTGGTGTAACCAGCCACGAGGAGAAGGAAACCACACTCACTACAATTCCAGTCTCACATACACCTACCACGACAGCAAACCAAACACATAAACACACAAAAACATACTCGGAGGCTCTAAATAAAAATCTGCCTAAGCAGCAGAGACCTCCAAAGCAGACACCCAAGCAACCACTACCCCAAAACAAAACACGTGCAACACATAGCTCACAAAGCCAGTGTGCCAAACAGTCACAGCCCTTAAGGCTAAACAGCACACCTGATACACTTGTAATAGGTGACTCTATCATCAGGCACACTGACGTCCCGCTCACCAGGCTGAACATGGAGAAGGTCGCGGTGAGCTGCCTGTCGGGCGCTAGGATCCGCCACATAACAAAAGCACTCAGGTCACTCCAAGGCAAGTACAAATATGACTCAGTCATTGTCCATGCTGGTGTGAATGATCTGAGACATACCTCCCTGGACTACATGAAAAGAGACATAGAGGAGCTCTCTGAGCATGTAGCCCAGGCTGGTATGACCCTGACCTTGAGTAGCATCTTACCCTCACCAAGAATGATGCTACAATATGAAGACAAGATGATCAATTTCAACAATTGGCTTAAGTATTGGTGTCATTCAAAGGGGATCCAATGCCTGTTAGCCTGGGATGACATGCTCGACAAGCCACGAAGCTTCGCTAGGGACGGCTTGCACCTGTCACTCCTGGGCTTTCGGATATTGGCAAAGGCTCTTGCCATCCACATAGTGCCTTTTTTAGGCAAGGCTCAAAAGACAAATCCACCTCCATAGGTATCAAAGGGATAAGAAACTAAGAGTACTGCTACTCAATGCCAGAAGTCTAAACCTCAAGATGCACATACTCAAAACTCTCCTTAGCATGGAAAACATCGATATCTGTGCAGTAACAGAAACCTGGTTCAAGGCTCCCGAGAACACCCCAGCACTACCAGATTATACCTCATACCATGCTTTTCGGCCCCAAAACTTGGACCGAACCACAAAAGGAGGGGGAGTATCAATATTCGTCAAAGATACCCACACCTCCAGGTTGGTGGCACAGCACAAAGCATCAGAGACTATCCATGTGCCACTAACAGTGGGTAAAACTGCCTTCCAGTTTATAGCCTGCTACAGACCACCCTCCCAAACACAGGAACCCCACTCGGCCTTCCTGAGAACACTGGAAAATATGAAGGTCTCTCCAAACACCATTATATTGGGTGACTTCAACTACCCAAACATAGACTGGGAGCATTACTCTAGCTCCGACACCCTAGCCCAAAGGTTCCTAAAATTTATAAACTGAAATGCTATGGAACAACTTGTTACCATTCCCACAAGAGGGGAAACTATACTAGACCTGATCATCACCAACATGGGGGCGCTATGCTCCAGACCAGAAGTGTATCCCTCACTGGTATGATCAGACCATAAACTAATCTCACTGGATATTAACATCCCGACCCCACCCCCTGCCCAGAAAACCACAGTGAAAAACTTCTCTAAAGCAAATTTCACACTCCTCAAAACCAAGGTAGAATCCTTCAAAGGCCCCGGGCCTGTGGAAAATATGGCCCAGACCGCAGAATCCTTTATAAACGCATGTCATGAACACCTTCAGGAATGCATGTATCATGCAATCCCAAATAAAACCAAGACCCAGTCCTCCAAAGGCAGGCATCCTGTCTGGTGGACCCCAGCCATAAATAAACTATACAATAGAAGGAGGAAGCTACTACATGATAAAGCAAAATCCCAAAAAGGGAAGGCATCTTTGATCAGTATTAGCAAAAAACTACGGGCACTCATAAAATCGTCTAAGGCCAGCTTCGAGAGAAAAATTGCACAGGACACTAAGGATAATCACAAGGCTTTCTTTAGTTATGTTAGGAACCTGGGTGGGAATTCCCAGATATGCTCAGAATTAGTCCAAAATGACAAAAAATCCACTGAACCCACAGACATTGCCAACATCCTAGCTGACAGGTTCAGCGCAAACTCCCCCCCCCACCAAAAGGGCAAATATCTATCCTAGCAGAGTGCTGCCCCCCTGACATCTCAGATGCTCAGGTAAGAGCCGCCCTCTCCAAAGCAAAAAACACAGCATCAATGGGACCAGATAGTGTCCCGGGCTGCATCGTACATGAACTCCAAGAAGAGCTAAACCCAAACATAAAACTACTGTTCAATCTCAGCCTTACTACAGGATATGTACCCAAAGAGTGGTGTACAGCAACAGTGGTCCCTCTCCACAAAGGTGGTGCCTCAACGGATCCTGGAAACTATAGCCCCATATGCCTGACTAGCTTGGTCTGCAAAGCTATGGAAAGGATCATCATGGACCTCATAAATAAAGATATTGGGGACCTACAGACACTGGATCCTGTCCAGTTCGGCTTTGTTAAGGGCAGATCCTGCCTCTTAAACCTGGTTGATTTCTTTGAAACAGTCACCAAGGCCATTGACGAGGGGAAGGTGGTCCACACAGCCTACCTGGACCTCGCAAAAGCCTTCGATACAATACCCCACTCGGGCATTATAGATAAGCTCACCAGCTTAAATATAAAACCCTATGTCACTAGATGGGTTGCAAATTGGCTCAAGGACAGAACCCACATGGTTAGAATTGCTGGAGCCATGTCAGACTCCAAACCAGTTACAAGTGGCATCCCACAAGGCTCAGTCCTGGGACCTCTCTTGTTCGGTATATATTTCTCAGAGGTACAGGCCAACACAGAAGGAATGTGGCTGACCAAGTTCACAGATGACTGCAAACTAGGCACCAAAATCGACTCTCCAGCCAACACAAGCATCCTACAAAAGGGCCTCATAGAAACAGACAACTGGTGCCAGAGCCATGGCCTCAAGCTAAACACCAAAAAGTGTATAGTCATCTCCTTTGGCAAAAACAAAGTGCCCACAAATTACCACATAGGTGGTAATCTATTAAGTATGGAAGAAGTAATTAAGGACCTGTGGACCCAAGTTGATAGCAATCTCTCATTTGAAAACCACGTGGCCAAAGTGGTTAGAAAAACATTTTATATAGCCCACCTAATCATGAAGGGATTCACATCTAGATCAGGGGAGGTCATCGTGCCTCTTTACTCATCCCTCATCAGGCCCATAATTAAATACAATGCCCCTTTTGGGATGTACCTTATCAGACACCTGCAGCAACTGGAAAGACCCCAAAAGTACCTCACCAAGAGGATCAAAGGGCTCAAACAGATGCCATATGCTGCCCGGTTAAAGAAACTCCAGCTCTACTCAGTGGCATACCGCCTGCTTAGAGGCGATTTGTACCTGACGTATAAAGCCATGTCTAACCCGGAATTAATGGACATGCTGCACCTCAGAAAATCCAAATCCCATCCAGCTACACGCTCAAGAGACTTGAACCTCAGCACTGAAATAAATAGGACATGCTGGAGGGACAGATTCATAACCCAGAGACTCCCTTCTCTCTGGAATAAAATCCCAGTCCAGGTTAGGCAGTGTCCATCATTGACTCTCTTCAAGAGGAATCTTGATGAGTGGATCGGAGATCGTAGGTTTACCCCAGGTATCACTTCTGTGTCACTGTTAGACAGAGGCACAGTATACTAACCTCGAAAAAGGGCATAGCAAAATTCATTTAAAATGGGTGGCGAAAGCCAAACACACTCTGGCTAGGCTTATAAATGCCCTAGGGCAGATAGCCTAGTATGAACCTATGAACCTATCTGATGTTATGCAAGTGCAATTAGCATGGGGGTGTACATATCTTTCAGGAATATGGACACACCTGTGGCCCGTTTGTTCCAATAAAGGATAATGGGCAAGACGTGAGGTATGTGTTATAACATGGTCATGCAGGTGTGCTCTCTGGAGCATTGAAACATTTCTCAGCCACTGCACAGATATGTTCTCCATGTTAGGGATTGACATATGTGTGTCTGTATAGTGTTTCTGACCTGTATCATTGTGTAGTGAGACCCACAATTAATTGCTTGGCTGTCCCTGTAACATCAGTGTACCCTCACTTGAACCATGTATGATGAAGGCACTATAGGGGAAGTATGAGTCCTAGGCAGTATTCAGATTCCCAGGGGTGACAGGTGCAGGCCCTGTCTGGCAAAGCATCATGGTCTGTCAAGCATGTTATCCCAGGATGACAGATACTGGATACCCTGTGACATGAACCACTATACTAGACAATTGTGGAATACAATCCTTTTGTCCCTGTACTGCAGTATCATTCTGGCCAATGACAGAATGCTACCCAGGCCTTGGGACATAACTGCATGGCCTACAAACCTGACAGTTCCTACATGTGTTTCCACGCAGTCCAGGCTACTGCATCACAGGTCCTGCACAACAGCATGGAATATGCCAGAGCCATGTGTATAATTCAAAAGGTGGTCTGAGTGTATGAGTATGTGGCTAGTCATGGTAAATAGGCAGCTGACAGTACGTTTGCCCTCGTATAGGTCGGTGTGTAACATGGTGCTAGAGTTTGCATTCACAAATGAGTACTGTTGGGCATGTTTCCAGTCATGTGTTCAGTGGTGTGGCACAATTATGCAAACTATGTCATACAGTTTGTGTATTTTAATGTCTGCCTCTTCCTGCTTGGGAGGGTCACTTGTTGGCCAGAAACTTAGACACATCTGTGAATGTGTGTGATTTTCGGTATTGTGTGTGGGTGTCCTTAGTGTGTTCTGGTAAGGGTATGTGTTGGATTTGTTGATGAGCTGCATGTGTTAACCTGATATAGTACGATTATATTCATTTAATGTACTTTTATGCAATACATGGTTACTTCTGATTTGTTTTTCATATATACATGCAATTGTTTTTTTTTCCACTGTGCTTATATACTGTATTATTTAACTGAAACTAGATGGCTATAATTTCCTGTGACTTTTTCTGTCTATATACCAGTATTATATTTCAGTATTGATTTATATGATTAGACTATGTAGTGCTCCCTTCCCCTCTCCTGCATATGCACTCTCTGCAAACTAAAGCCTCACACTTTAACCTTTTCCTTCCAACCTAGCTGCTGTTAGGCTATTTCAAGATAGTAATTGTTTTTGTATTCCTTCTCTTCCAGTTTGCCCTGCTGCGTGCACCCCGGGTTCCTGTCTATTGAAAACACTATCTAAGGGAATGTGTAATTATCTCCCTGTGCTTTACTGGTTCCCCAAGCATAAACTGAGAACATAAAAGAAATACCAAAAACAAAGTGTATGTACCGTTACGTAAGCTGTTTTGCACTCCCTATAGCTGTATTGTACTCCTGCCTGTGCACGCTAACAGCCTACTGCAGACCCCACTCAACCTGCTCTTTCCAGTCCATCACCACCCCACTAAGTCCTTGTGCCCCTCTACTGCAATTTCATATCTGTCCACTAGATGGCAGCATCCACCTATTTTTTGAATTTCCCACTCTAGTCTAAATAAGCTACTTAATATTTGTCTGTCCTAGTTTAGCCATATTGCCCTTTCCTAACCTCTGTCAACCTCCCTACCCTCCTCCTAGTCTCACTTAGCAAATTAGTGCCGCATCCCTGTGTCTTTCTTACCTTGTGCTTGCTATCCATCTTATTGATTGTTCCTCACTTGCTTGCTTTTCCATCTGCTTGGCTCTACCCACTCCATTTGCCCTGCGGGCTCACTCTGCTCCCCTACCCTACCCCCATTCCCACCCACCGCCTATACAGTTTCCTTTATACTTAAGCATCCCTCCCCTTCCTACCCAGCTATCCACTACAATTTCACTTCCTGCTTATTACCACTCCCACAATCCAAAATCGAATCACACCTAGCATATTCTCTTATTTTATATACTTTCTTACACTTCCTTTCTTCCCCTCCTTAACCAAACTACTCATCATGCTGCATCTACTTATATCTGCAACATTACTATGTTCTCTATTGCTACCTCCTATCACTACTACCTCATAAACCCATTTCTCTGTTCCCCTACCTCTCACTCATACAACAGCTTTCCTACTTCATCTTCTTTTATCATCTCTCCTGACCTATTTAACTCTACTACCTCAACTCTGTACAAAAGACACATATTACAAATTCTCAAACCTTCTAATAGGACTAAATCTACACTTTTCACATCAAGTGCTCGTCTCTATAAACAACTGCTCTCCTCTGGAGACATCCACTCCAACCCAGGCCCCTCTACACCTCTCCCCCCCTTATCTACCTGAACTACCTCCTCCTCACAACCCTCTTCCGATATACAACCTCAGTCCCACAACTTAATCCCACACAAACACCTAACCTTTTATTCACTAAATATTCAAAGCCTAGCACATAAAATTACTGAACTGCACTCTTGGATAGCTTACAACACCCCTCACATCCTACTCCTATCAGAAATGTGGCTCAAGCCACATACTTCTAACAGTGAAATACTCCCTCCTGGCTACAACATCTACCACTCTGATAGAACTTCAAAGAAAGGAGGTGGTGTAGCCATTCTCTACTCTAACAGCCTTAACCTTTCACCATACCCCACACCTATTCCTAACTTCCATCCTGCTGAACTCCTCATTCTAAACTTTCATCTGAGTCCACACAAAAAACTTGCTATTGCTTCCATTTATCTTCCTCCTGGCAACAATGTACCCATTCTAGAAAACATATTATCCTGGTTCTCTCCCAACATACCTTATTAAACACTCATCCTTGGTGATGTCAATATAGACTGGTCAAAACGTTTTACTGACTCTCCCTTACTTAGTATTCACCTTCATGGTTTCCACCAACTCATTTCTACCCCTACTCGTTTCCAGGAAAAACTCAACCTCCAGCTCCACAATAGACTGGATTCTTACCAACTCCCCTCAACTCTACCATCAGCCCAAAACCCCACCTGACTCCCTCAGTGACCATCTCCCTACCTCCATCCTGAGATACAACCCACATACCCCTAAACCCCACCTTTTTAAAGATTGTCGGAAACTATCCACATTTAATTCTTCTCACTTTAACTCAATTCTACAAAACATTGACTGGTCCATCCTTTGGCACCTCCCTCTCAATGATGCCGTTGACATTTTTAATAGCATTTTCCTGAATACTCTGGACTCCCTAGCTCCCTCTAGGAAGATCAGAGTGAAATCTAATCATGCCCCTTGGCTTTCAAAAGAAACCAAGTCCGTCATGAAACAAAGAGACAGTGGCTGGAAAGCCTGGATCAAATCTAAACAAACACCTCATCTTCTCAAATGCAGACAACTATGTAATCTTGCCAAAAAACAGACAATAATAGACAAAAAAACATTTTATAGCTCAGGCCAGCATAAACATAGATCTAATCCCTGGAAATTCTGGTCAACACGTAACAGCATCCTTTACCCAGGCTCACCCTCCAACCCATCCCCCTACCCAAACACAACTCCTGAGGAAACAGCTGCCCTTCTTAATTCCCACTTTATTTCCTCCATTGAAAATCTCCTACCCTCTCAACCTAACTCGTCCTCTTTACCAGACCCAACATCCACCCTCAATACTACTTCTTTTTCCTTAAAGCCAGTTCCCACTTCTTACATCAAATCTCTACTGCTCAAACTCAAACCCTGCTCTCCCTCTACTGACAAATTACCTCCTACCTTCCTCAAACTTGCAGCTGACTCTATTGCCTACCCAGTAACTATATTAATAAATAGATCTATGCTAGAATCTACTGTTCCTACCCTATGGAAATCTTTCTACACTACCCCTCTCCATAAAGGAGGTAACTCCACTGACCCTTCCAACTATCGACCTATTGCCATTCTATCCCCTCTATCTAAGATACTAGAAAAATGTATCCACACACAGCTTCTCAATCACCTTCTCAATCACAACTTACTCACCCCTACTCAACATGGTTTTCACCCCTATCACAACACAACTACTGCTCTACTCTCCTTCACTCACACCATCACAGAATCCTTGGACTATAATATACTTACCTCCTGTCTCTTTCTAGACCTCTCCAAATCTTTTGATACAGTATCCCATCCTTTACTTCTATCTAAACTTGCCAACTTACACCTATCCTCCTCCACCCACAGCTGGTTCGCTAGCTATCTATCTGGACGCGAACAATCTGTCAAATGGCTCTCCCCCTTTTCTCCTTTCCTGCCTATCTCAACTGGTGTTCCACAAGGTTCCATCTTAGGCCCCCTTTTAATCAACATCTTCACCAATGACCGCTTCAGCTCTTGCAATCAGTCATCTCTCATACAATACGCTGATGACTCCACTATTATTTCTACAGCCAACAACATCTCTGACCTACACTCTCTAACCCAAAAAGCACTACTCTCCACCGAACAATGGCTTTCAAAAAACATTCTAATCCTCAATCCCAAAAAAAACAAACTCTTACTCTTCCTGCCCTGTTCTCTTGCTCATCATAGATCCTCCTTTGTCATTAAGTCTTGTAACAATACAGCCATCCAACCTGACACCTACACTAAACTCTTAGGGGTCATCACTGACGGTGAACTAAAATTCAATCAACACATACAACAATGCATACAAAAAAAACATCAGAAACTAGGTCTCTTATACGGGAACAGAAAATACCTCACTACTGAGGCTAGACTCACCCTAGGACAAGCACTTCTCCTCCCCTCTCTCCTCTATGCTGCCCCAGTTCTCACAAATATTCAAATAACTACCCTGAACAAACTCCAACAAACCTACCACAAAATAGCCAGATTCATCACTAACTCCCCTAACAATACACACCACTGTATTGCCTTAAAGTCTCTACAATGGCTGGAACTCCTACAACTACTACATCTCTACCAATTTCACATGCTGCACTCTGTGCTCTTTAAACCTTCCTGCTGCCCATCTTTTTCTCTCCTAGTCCCTATCTATACCCCTTCTCAATTTCTACACACCTCTAATCAGCAATTGCTCGATATCTACCACCCCAATAAGTCAGTAGGTAAGCAACTCTATAAACACTCTGTGGCCCAAGCTTGGAATAAACTTCCCCTGGATATGTGCTCTATCTACCACACTCCACTTTTTAAAAAAGAACTTAAGGGACATTTACTCACCTCCAGAACCTGTTCCTGCTATGACCCTACATAACTCTCCCCTCTCCCCACACTCACATCACTCTCAGTTGATCCTACTCACACTCTTGTCTCTCCCTCACTTGCACAATAACTTAGAATCTGTCCTGAAAAAAAAAAATGTTTCAAATGTATTTTTTCTTTCAATTATAATCTTCACATGTAGTTGTTTATTCCTTACTATTGTTTGTTATTATTGCTTACTGTAATTATATATTGTACCTTCTGGAGCTTTTCTCCGCAGGTGTCCACTGAAAATGGGACAAAATCCCAGTTGGACTAACCCGGTTAACAAATGTCAATAAATAATAAATAAATAAATAACCTACACCTCATGACTGTCCAGTCCAGTCATGGCTGTAGACTGGGCTGCCTTCCAGCTTACCCCTGTAGCTGCATTCCAGACAATGTGTGGGCTGTGGTGTTAGGTGGGTCTGCAGTGTACATGGCATAGAGATTATATTCCCCCCCCAGGATGGCCACATACACAAAGATGACATTAGGAAACACCAGTAGCTGACTAATGGACATGCCTGTATGAGCAGTCAGTACTACAAGTACCAAGTACTGCATTTAGTTTACGTATTGCCTATGAAGGTGTTTTAGACAGTGATGCTCACATGTAAATATTTGTGTTATGAACGTGACAACACTGGTTATTATGGAAACATTTTAGCTACCTTTAGCAGCACCCTCCTCTGAGGAGCACAACACATCCTGTTAGTTGATTACAGATGATGCAAGTGTCTACAGGTCTGTTTCCTTCTCTGGGTATATACTCATATATCCACCAGAACCATGAGCTCTGTTGGGCACAGACATCCACTCTCCAAACAGAGTCATGTATCAATAGCCTCTAATGCCACTATCAGCATGATCAGGATTTAATCAGATAGTGTGAGCCATCACCTATGACGCAGCTATTACACATGGGCAGTTGTCTCCTACATCTTATACTCCTACTGCAGATGTTACACTGGAGTTAAAGATGATATGCAACCTGTTTCATTACCAGTGCTTTGCACTACCTTACATGCAGTATGTGCAGGCGGCTGTTAGGTTGGCAATGAGAGGTTGGGCTAAACAAACCTGGTAGTTCAACCAGTGTGTCTGTACTCTCGATATCCACTCTATGTAGGTGTGCACATAGCCATTTGGCCCAGCCCTGAAACAAGGATCACTACACATTTGCATAACATGTACACATGCACAGCTGTTATTGCTTGCAAATGATAGTAGAGAGGTGGATATTACATGTGTTATGTGAATGGGTAGTTACCTGGCTCTTCCAGTTATCTTTGCTGTCATGCTGCTAACCTGTCAGATGAATACTAATGCTATGTATCCTGTCATTGAGTATTGTAATTGCCAATAGACATAACTACTGTTTGCATAACATAACAGAACTGCTATGTAGAATAAAATACAGATCTGCCTAGAATACTGTACATTACACAGTTATTGGCACAATATCCAACAATGCACACCATATTTGCATGGTAAGCCGAATTTTAACATGTTCATCTTACTTATACACCTATACATATGTCGACTGTTACAATATATCGACATATACTATCCCCTGTTATAGCACATACTTGTTGGACCAATCCTGACACTGACAGTGGCTGGAAGGGAATTGGTGGGTTCCAAGCCCATATCATCCCTTGTGGTGTATGTGGAGTGTGCCGTGTGACCTACAGAACAGTACACACATAGAATACTACAAGCATTACTACTGCTCAACAATACATCACTACAAGATAGCTATTTCCACTATATGCATTGATTACACTGTAATTCTTACAGTACAGATACTACATACACAGACATACTACAAGTTATACATACTGTCTTAGTGATCGGAGGTGTTATTAACTAGTGTAATACTCATTTTCGGTTCGTCTTTCAGTGTTTTGTACTGTCCTACAGGTAGTTACAGATGTTTTGAATGTGTGACTAGGCAACCTTTTATAGTTACAAATCAGTAACATGTGCTATCCCAATGGCCAACTGGTGTTCCTAAGTAGCTAATTGCATACACATCAGCTGCACTGCTACTGCCTTAGCCAATACCATGGCTACAGTGGAGTATAATTGAGTACTCCACTTGGGCGTTGTCCCTTTCCCTTACTTGTGAGGAAGACAGCGTGGAAGTTTTGTTTGGAATCGATTGCAACAGCTGTATGGAGATGAACAGTAATATATTGTGTGTAATGCCTAGAGGAGTTGGTCTAAATGTGAGTACTGCTGTTATATTTCTGAATATTGCTACTTGTGCAGGGTTTGTCTGTACCTAATACTTCTGCATATGTTTCAGTCTGGCCAGGTTGTTTGACCAGCTCAAGGCTGCATAGCTATGCATATAATGTTAGGGGGTTTACAGTGTGCTTACCAGACATATTTAGTTTGGTGTTACTGTGTATCATACTATGCTGATAATCAGTACTCAGTAAAACTTCCTGGTGTACGAACCTTTCAACCCTCTGAAATGGGATTAGTTCATACAAACCCTGTTACATCAGTAGCTGTTCAATTGTATAACAGTAACTATTTTACATAGGGCCATGCTAGTGTGTCTGTGTCCAGGTATGTTAAGGTTTCAGCAGATTTTGTACAGTAGTTGCATAATTGGTTATGGTATGACAGTATGTATTGATGTAATTATTTTGGTTATGGAGTAGATGTTGGTGGGTGTACATAGCACATGCAGGTGTGTAGGAACACCTTTTATACAACGTCTATATGTGTGTGGGTGTTCTTTTCCTATGTAAACACCTATCCCTTAGTGGACTAATACTATGATCATTGCAGGCTGATTCATTAAGGCACTATTAAATGCTTCCTGTATGGCATGCAGGTACTGTTAGTCCTTGAATCCTTTTGGCAATACATCGGAATGTAATAAAGATTTGCAAAATAGTTTTCGTTCATAGCACTAAGCTAACTGCCCTTGCGAGCCATTTTAATTCCAGCCAATTATCCCTTGTGAGACTCAAACCCTGCACCTTGTGTCTGTAAGGCAAGCACCTTAGCCATTAAGCCACCCTCCTAACCCTAAATGAAAGCTGTCTGTGTAATTCTGTCATGGATATTTGCAGTCAATGCAGCTGTGCTGGTGACTGTGTCCATAGAATATATTTGTAATAGTGTAATGGCATATACTCATCATATGTTATGTTCATATTGTTTGGGGGGGCGGATTGTGTGATTGCTATGGTTCATGTTATACTCAGATATGACCACTTCAGATGCTGTCTACAGACATACAGACATGTATGTATGTATATATATATATATATATATATATATATATATATATATATATATATATATATGTATATATATGTATATATATATATATATATATATATATATATATGTATATATATTTATATATGTATATAGATATATACATTATTGCATATGTTTATCTGTACCTTCATAGATGTGTAGATGTTTTTAACCTATCTATATATCTACATATATATGCAGACCTGTATATATCAACATGTCTCTATGTATCTCTCTCTCTATAAATATATATGTATATATATATATATATATATATATATATATATATATATATATATATATATATATATATATATATATATATATATATATATATATATGAGCATAGACCTTTAATTGGGTACATGGCAGGTTGTCCTATTTCAGCACATTCCTTCCTTTTGTGTTTTAACCTGTCTGTATACACAGCTGGGATAGATGCATCCCAGGTAGCTTAGTGTTAGGTTACGCTGAAGATGGAGTACATGGTTGTGGGTTCTACTCCTGGAAGGTGTTATTACTAACAGCCCTTGCAGGTCTTGAACCTAGGACCATGAACACCACAGTCACTGACTTTATCACTAAGGTATCTAAGATATGCATGAATGTTATGGTGTTTAGAATACACATTGTACTACAGACATTCCTCCCTAGTGAAAAAAAATGTGACTGTCAGTTGGTGTACATATGTCTGATACATGTTAATGTTCATATGTTTGTGAAAGTAGGTGTTGCAATGTGACATGACAGGGTGTATTATGAATGAGTAAGGTTCTTGCTTTGTATCCTTTTAATATTGTCCCCATACTCCATGTATGCCCCTCTAGTTCACTCATTGGACATCCGACCCAGGCACTCCTTGATGCATGATTGCATTAACCATCAGTCCTCCCCCACCCCAATCTTCACATACACAACAATCACCCCTTCTATGGTGAATTAGGTTAATATTAATTGTTATAATACCAGAGCTGCATGTGTTTTGTGTACACTTCAATTCCTTAGGAGTGCTTCTGTGTCAAGAAGTGTGTTCATAGACACTTATATATATGGCTATTGATGTAACTGTATAATGTGTATATATATATATATATATATATATATATATATATATATATATATATATATATATATATATGTGTGCAGACATCACTGACATATATATATATATATATATATACATATATATATATATATATATATATATATATATATATATATATATATATATATATATATATATATATATATATATATTTCATATTAGTTTGTAACAGTAATACATCTGTAGACTGGAATGTGTTGGTTCACAAACTACAATACATTACAATGTACTGTACAGATTTACACAAAGTCACTGTAACATTTGTTATCATTACAGTGAAATACACATGGTATAAGGTGTAATCTCAAGACCATGAAACACAGGTACACCTTGGATGGCTTAGTGGTACGTCCCATGACTATAGTGTGCATGGTCCAGGGTTTGACATCTGCAATGCTTTACAAATATTTTTGACTGCAGTATAAGGCTCATTTAAGCAGTTGTAAGCAGGTTTAAAAGTGTTTGTGTGACATTATAGCAGCAGTTAAACACAGTTAAACAAACATTGTAATGTATAACCTGTGCGTGCAAACACGGCCACATCTGCTAACTACTCCGGATATATACCTGTCAGTGACGTAACATCTCACTATGTGCTGACATGACATTACATTCTCTGTTGACTGTACTCTCCTGCACACATGGGTTTATATGGTTGATTCATATGTTTATTATACAAACGATTACTATCTATATAAGCAAGCTGTGGTTAAGGTATACTTGTTCACATGATGAACATCCCTGCCTTTATCGGGATTGTAACCTCGAATGCACAGATACTATGCGGATGCTGTAATCATTACACTGTTGACATTAACGTTGCTTCCGCCTATTTCCTATTTAGATGATTTCTATGTGTAAGCTAGGCTAAGCAAAGGGTGGGAGCCCTCAAACTCACTGAGTTTCACATACTCTTGAAATAACAACATATAACAAATGTACTGTGAGACAATACATTACATTCCTAACTACATTAGGCATAGCCCCTCACTGACACACTTCAAGGGAAACCTTGTTGTGTGAATGGGTAACAGACTATACACCCTTGGGATCATGTGTCCCTGAACCATACATCCAGGGGGTGGGGGAGCCTATCCAGTTTGATAGCTGCAAGACCTGTTGGGGGAATTGAATGGTGTTGAATTGCCACATTAACATGCCCTCTTTAGATCACTAAGTGCCCCTATCACCCTCCACAACCCCAGTCTTCAACAGCTTCCAGCTACTCTGCCTGGAATTGCTTCATTGGCTATGCTTGACAGAGGCTCAGTTACTTCATCAATGGTGTGGGGAAGGCTAACACACTGTTGCTATGCTTCTAATTGCCCTTGGGCAGATAGATAGTAGGCTATCTGTGCACCTCTAACGTGCAGGCCATCCCAGCCATAATATGTGAATAAACAGACCTTCAGATCACAATACACAGTGTGAACTCACCATGTAGTCAGGAAACAGGTGAGTACAGCAAGAACATACAGAACAATGATACTTAGTCACTCCAAAAGCCTATCTTGGAAGCTAGATGACTTGTATAAATTTAAGGCTATCTATTGCTTACCACTAGGTTACCTACAGGGGAGATGAAAAACAAGCATAGATGGGAAGCATGCATGCAGTGATACCATAACGGCCTATGTGACAGCCTTACGCTTTGGAATACTGACCAAGGCTATTGGCACCCCCATGGTGCCTTATTTAGGAGAGTCAAGAAGGTGAATACTAGCTACGTAAACAACACAATAGCACATTCAATGAGGTTTATGCTATTCAACACCAGGGGTTGTGATCACAACATGCATGCACTCACAGCACTCCTCAGGATATAACACATCAACATCTGTGCATTAAATGAAATCTGTCTTAAGGCTCCTAAAAGCACACCAGCACTACCAGACTGCAACCCATACCACACATTTCAGCCACAGAGCATGGACTGACAGACATGGACGGGCTGTATCCATATTCATCAGGGATGCCTTTGTGGGGCAGCATGATACCTCTGTGATCATCCATGTGCAGCTAACATCAGCCAAAATTGCAATGTGGAATGTGGCCTGCTATGGATCACCCTCCATGACCCAAGACCTCCACTCCACCTACCTGGAGACAGTGGAGAACACGACATTTCTAATGCACACCCTGGCATTGGTCAATGTCAACTACCATACCATTAACTGGAAAACGTACTCCGGTACTCACTTCCAGGACCAGAGCTTCCTGGAATGTATCACTTCGTATGCCCTGTATCAGGTGGTAACCTCCCTAACGTGGGGTGGAAACTACTAGATGTGGTCATCACGAACATGGGCAACAGGTACACCACAGTGGAGGTTAACTGGTCACTGGTTAGATCTGACCGTGAACTATTCACTGTTTCCACACCCTAGCATCTCCCCCACCCACAGTAACACAGTGTATAATTTTCTACAACTAAATATACACTACTAGTGACAGTGGTGGGAGGTTTCACAGCCCCCACGCTAAGGGGAAACACTGCTCAAGATAAAGACAGATTTACAAATGCAGTCTATAAGCACCTACATGGATGTATGGATCGTGCCATCATTGGTAAACCAAGACTCACTCCTCCAAACAAGGACACCAGTCTGGTGGACCTCTGCAATAAACAGACTATACTACAGATGTAGGACAGTGTTCCAGACACACAGCAAATCCCATGAATGGCAATATTCCGTGACCACTATTAGTATGATATATAGGTCCCTCATGACATCATCCAAGGCTAACATCAGCAGGAGGATTCGAAAGATAACCACCAAGCCTTCTTTGGCTATGTCAAGGATCTACGTGGTGACACACAGATTTGCACTGTGCCGGTGAAATATAGCACAAAATATGCTGACCCTACTGATATCGCCAACATCCTTGCAGATACATTTGGTGCATACTTCACCCCCTAAAGAGCCCACAACACTACACAAAAGGTACAGTATCCCAACCATCAGAGACACACAGGTGGAAATGGCCCTCTCTAACAGCAGAACACAGCTTCAATGGAGGCAGATGTTGACCCAGACTGCATCTTACAAACTGTACAAGACAACCTACCCCCCCCCCCAGCTAATTAAGCATTCCTACCTCAGCCTCTCCACAGGCTACATGCCCATACAATGGCGTGTGGCAACGGTTATTCCACTCCATCACGGTGAAATCACAACTGACCATGGTAAATACCACCCCATAAGCCTGACTAGTCTGGTCTGCAGTGGTATGGTTTGCATCCTCATGGCACTCATTGACAATGACATTGGTAAACTTCGAACAAGTGACCCAACCCAGGTCAGCTTGGTTGAGTGCAGTTCATGCCTACTGAACCTGTTTGACGTCTTACATACAGTCACCAAGACATTAGATGACAGGGGAGGTGGTTCACACATACTACTTGGACCTCACCAAGGCTTTTGACACTATGCCCCACTCAGGTATTATTGATAAACACACCAGTCTGTACATTCACCCATACATCACAGGTTGGTTGCCAATGGGCTTACACACAGAACCCACATGGTATGACTAGCGGTCTCCAGGTCCAACTCTTGAACAGTCACAACTGATGTCCCACAGGACTCGGTCCTGGGAGCCCTACTGTTTGGCATATACGTCTCAGATGTACAGGCAAACACAGGTGGACTATGGTAGACCATGTCTGGCAATGACTGCAAACTGGGAGCCATGATTGATAGTCCAGCTGACAAGAACATCCTTCAAGGAGCCTCACAAAGAACATCACAGGGTGTCAACAACACAGCCTCCAGCCAAATGCCACTAACTGCATGGTCATGCCATTGTGGAACTGGCATCCACATATTAACACATGAGCAGCAGCCACTTTAATACAGACACGGCAATGGAGTATCTGGGGACTAAGGTAGATAGTGATCTCCCCTGTGACAATCATATCACCACAGTAGTTAGGACATCCTTCTATGTAGGCCATCTTATTACTAAAGGATTCCCATCTAGACATACTGGGGTTATAGTGCCTCTTTACTCATCACTCATCAGTCCCATAATAGGGTATAATAACCTATGTGGGATGTACCTCAGAGGACACGTCCAGCAGCTGGGGGGTCTGTGAATGTACCTCACCAAGGGGAATACTGGCCTCCAACATATGGCCTATGCAGCCGGACTGAATAAACTCCTGCTTTAGTCAATGGCATCTCGTTTACCCAGAGATGATGTCCACTGACCAACACAGCCATGTCAAACTCAGGCTTGATGGATATGCTCCACCTATGGGAATCCATGTCACAGTGGGCCACACACTGTAGTGAGCTGACCTTGCCACAACAATAAACATAAGGTGCTGGAGGGACAGCTTCCTGTCACAGACACTCCCCATAGTTTGGAATAACATCCCTAACTACATTATACAGAGCCCCTCACTAACACTCTGCAAGAGAAACCTTGAAGGGTGGATGTGGAACAGTAGATATGCCCCAGGGATCCTGCCATTAGCTCTGCTCCACAGAGGGATGGTTACTGAATCAATGGTGTGGCAAATGCTGACACATTTTGTCTGGCCTTATGAATGGCCTCTGGCAGTTGGCCAAGTATCTAACTATGAATCTATGCATACAGTATCTGCAGTTGCTGATAGCTTAATTTACTGATGTTGACTTACCTTGTGCCAATGGCTGTTGTGTGTGCAATAGTTGAGGGCTGCCTATGCTGGATGCACATAGTAGACTGCCTATACATGACAATTTACAGGTAGTCTTGTGTGTGTGTCATCTATTTTTACTGTGTGTGCAGGTGGAGAAAGGTGTCAGTCCCTAGGTGCCTACACTGTCAGTGTGTGTGCTATACGTTCCCTCTTTGCCAAGGCATGGGCATATTGGACATGCCTCTGTCTGCCTCCTGGGGCTGGCTCAGGGTGTTCATGGTCTGAGTACCTCTGTGCCTGATGGGGCTCTTGGCAATGGTGGTGGGCTATGAGGGCCTTCACCATTCTGTCCCTGCTGCAGCTGTTTACATAGGACCATATTGTGTAGCATGGCACACACTATGAAGATGTGGGCACATGTGCCTGGAGAGTACTGCAGGGCTCCACCAGATATGTCCAAACAACGGAACCATGATTTCAGCATCCCAAACACATGCTCTATGATGATTCTGGTTTGTGTGTGTGCCTCATTATGGCATTCCTGCATGGGTACGTGTGCATTTCTGATGGGAGTCATCATCCATGATTCCAGTGCATAGCCCGCATCCCCCACCAGGTGGCCATTTGGGATGTCCCCCCTGGCAAATAACCGATATAGCTGTGAAGCATGCCAGATGTGGGAGTCGTGATAGCTTCCAGGGCTGCCAGCACACACATCCATGATAATGCCCTGGGCATTGCACATGACCTGGTAATTGATGGAGGGGTATCCCTTGCAGTTTATGTAGTGCCTACCCTACTCACCGGGTGGTAACTTGATGTATATGTGCGTGCAGTCTATTGCACCCAGTACCTCCGGATATTCTGCCAATGGTGGAAGAGACACATATTGCTGGCCAACTCCTCCTGTGTTTGGGAGAAGTTTATGTGCTCATTGGTATGTGATAACATGGCATCCAGGAACTGGTGTAGTACCCTGGATGCTGGTTCCTGTGAGATACCCATGATATCCCCAGTTGGTCTTTAAAAGGTACCTGTAGCTATATTCTCAGGCTTACACATACCTTTGTATCCACTGAGATGGGTTCCCCTCTGTTTGTTCCAGCTCTGACGAGTGGCCAGCACATCTTCACAAGTTACTGTAGGGTGTCCCTGTCCACCCTGCAAATGCTGTTCTATCTCCAGATCATGTAGCCCCTGGTAGGTTACCCTGGGTCTGAACACTCACCTCCTCCTCTGGTGCCTGCGGTGGTCATGTGCATCATCCTCCACACCACCTTCAGTCTCCAACACATGCTGGTGGATCAAAGCTGTGGCAGCCCCTAACATGTACATAATAAAAGTTCCCCATCTGTATGCACCACTGGTGCAGAGTGCATGGGAATACACAAATGTGTGTCAGGTGCCTTCACACTTTATAGTATTGTGCTATGGATGCTGCTGATGTAAGTGGGTGTGTATGAACTATTGCAGCTGCTGTGTGTCTTAATTATGGGTTTTGCAATGAGTACTGCAAGTGTGGGGCCTTTACTGTGGAGATCTACTTGCCTGCCTTGATTAATCTGTTGCCCTTTAATTCACTTTTAGACCTGGATCCCCTCCCATTATCAGGCAGGCATCCACTTGTCGTCTTTCTTGTTTTGTACTTTCCCTACCCAGTTATGGTGAAATGTGCCTTGTAGCTGATATACTGCATATCCCCTTTGTTCTGCTTTGACACTTTACTGTTTTCTTTGCAGTACAACCTCTCCCCTTCCCTGTTCTGCAGGTAGCTGCTTGCCGTCTTGTTAGCTGTTGTCAATGGTCCACTGTAGGCTCCTAAGTGTTAATTAGTCATTTGTACTCCAATTTCACTGCTGCAGCATTTCCTTATTTCTTTCCTATATCCTTCCTGTTTCAGCTGCAGCTCACAATGCACATACCGTTTACCAGGTTTGCGCGTGCTTTCATCTCCGTTCACATGCATACTCAGTTACCTTATGTACTCTCAGCTAAGCATAGCTATGGGCAATTTGACACACCCCTATCCTGCAGCTATGCCTAGCTTGGGACAGACCAGCTTAGCAATGCTCCAATGTGCTTACAGCAATGGTAACACACCCCTCTTTTGATGTCATCTTTATCTCAAAGGCTCACCTTGGTGTTATAACGCTAAGCTGTGAGGTACATCTTTACACCAGCGGGGAATCTGCGATTCACTATTACTCCTCTCGTTTGCATGGCATTGTCTATTAACAGCTAGCTACTGTGCATAACACTGTCACTGCCCCTTAACAACTCTTGCACCATGAGTATGGTGTAGCATGCCTGCCATTGACTATTATGGGGAAATTTTGATATGTGTTTCATTGCGGTTTTATTCTATTTTTTTATGTATTCCTTGCAATCCCCTTTGGGCATCGCTGCCCTGCGCTTCCACGTCATGATAGTGCGACTGTATATATTAAATGTTAATTTTATATTTTGTAAATTTTTTCATGCCAATGGCTATATATTTAGCCATTGTCATATATTAACATTATAAAACGTGTTTGGTTGGCTGTCATGGCTCCGATTTTATGTTTGCAAAAATGTAAAGCATTTTCTACGGTTTACATTTCTGCATGTTTATACTACAGCTGCACCACTTCCTGAATCGCTACATACCTTCATTCGCATGCTACACTGCTGCACATGGGGTAATTAGCATACAAGGCTCAGTAGTTGTGCGGACATAGCGTATGCAGGTAGTGCACATGGAAACAACTTGTACCTGAATCGCTGGGCGGCCATATTTGGTGTTAGAACGGCGATACTACACCTGCACCTGGCGCAAGCTTCATGAATCCTGGTGTACGTTTCTGCACAGGTACAGTACACACCATAATATTACACAATTCACTGTCCTTTGCCATAGATGTGCACTTGTCTGCATTACTACACCCCACCCACTAATCCATTTTGCACTGACATATGCATCTAGAGACTTTGTAGAAGACAGTTTAAATGCTACCTCATTACATTGATATGCACTTTGGCTTTACCTGGATGCTCCTCACCTGTTGCCTGGGTGCCACCCACCTATACAACTGCTGTTTCCTGTGTTTGAGTTTGCGTGGGGGCTGCAGATTTTGCCAGCTATGGCCAGAAAGTATGCCATAGTTTAAGATTACAGCTTCTGAGAAGGCTGCTGTCTCCACATCAGTGTAAGGTGTTTGCCACTGCATGGCACCTCGAGGACATACACAGGGAAACACATTCCAGGACCTCAAACATTGCCTAGTGTTCCTTATAGAGCCAGAATATGCATATGGACTATCATAAGCACCACTTACTAACACATCATACCACTGTACCTGGCAGCACTGTATGAACATGCATTATACTCCTGGTCCTGATGTGTCACATTTTCCCCCAAAGAGGGCCAGTACATTGCATAAACCACCATTCATCATTCACGGTTGTGTAGAGGAAAGACAGTGGCCATGTTCCTTGCAGATGGGATGTCAATGGTGCTCAGGCTTTGCTTGCATACAGTGTGTAATGGCACTGGAAACATATGCCTGGGTTCATGTAAGATGCAGACAGGAATATTATCAGGCTCCAAGGGGACGTGCTTTTGTCGTCTTTAATTAGGCATTTTGGACCTGATTCATGCTGATGGGGGGAGGAGTGCATGTGCTGTGCATATCCACCTATACTGATAGTGATCCAGTGTGGTGATGTTTGCCCTAAACCTGTCTGCAGCAGGTTGGCTGCAGCTATGGTGTGTGTGTATGTGATGTGATTGACCACCATTACAGGTTGGATTGGGTTGGTGCCTCTGAGACTGCAGACATATGTGAAGATGGCCTTGTGAATGCCCTTAGTGGATGCGTCCAGTTTGTACTCATAGTTAGCCTTACAGTAATCCACATGTGACCTATTATGCTCATTCAGACAAAGGTTGAGATGTGGCCCAGTTGGTGCCTGCCCCTACTTTGGCCTGTACAATGAATACAGCATCACGTTATGGTTCATAGATGGTTCATAGATGGTTCATAGATTAGTACTAGGCTAACTGCCCTTGTGAGCCATTTTAAGCCTAGCCAATCACCCCATGTGAGAATCAAACCCTGCATCTTGTGTGTGTAAGGTATACACCTTAACTATTATGCCAGCTTCCCACCCCTTTGTGCTTTGTTCATTGCTGCTGTCCAGTAAAGGGGTTTTCTCTACTTTGGTGGAGACTGGTTTTACAAGTAAGGTATTGCTGAGGCCATACAGGTATGTGGGTGGCCATATATCTGTTTGTAGTAGGCATAGACACAGGGTCAGAACACAGTTTGTCACCTGTACAATTTCAAATTGATATGCATGCTTATTATACTACCCATGTCTGTGTCAGGACAATGACACCACCAGTAGCTGTGTTGGATGCACAGAAACTAAGGTTACACACATGTACATATACAGTTTATTAACCTGATGTTTTGCATCCCACGTCAGTTGTTATGAGGCAGCCAGGTAAACCTACCCCTACATACATATGCACAGGTAATACCTGCTATACATTTCTGTTCTATGTCAGTATGGCACACTGTAATGACAATCTTGCTGCTCAGTCATGTCAACCTGTTAAGGCAGGACATCTCTAGGACAACGCACATACACGGTGGGCCATGGGCCACAATTAGTGACACTTTCTTCATATTGCTGTAGCACACATATGTCATTTGATAGTGCAGTAGCCTTTGCATTCACAGACATACCCTGGAGGATGCCTGATGCTCATATGGTAGGCAGAGAGGTGAAAGGCCAGGTGTGTGCTAGTGAGGGTAGGAATTGTTAATGTTGTGAGTATGACTGGTATGGGGACAGAGCTAGCTGATATGCTGGACAGAGGAAAGGTGGATATATTGTGTGTACCAGAGACCAGATGCAAGGGGTGTACATCTGTGCACATTGGAGTTGGGTACAAATAGTTCTATCATAGCATGTATGGGAGGGGAAATGATGTAGGGGTTAACCTGAAGGAACATTATGCCAAGAGTGTTTGTGGAGGTGATAAGATTGTTGGGTAGAGTGATTTTCAGGAGGCTGGGAATTGATGGTGTAATGTTGACAGTTGTTAGTGCATATGGTCCACTAACTGTATGTGATGGATGAGACAGATGTACCTTGGTGTGGTTGGATGAAGTGGTGATGTGTGTACCCAATGGTGAGTAAGTGGTGATTGGAGCAGATTTCAATGGGCATGTTTGTGAAGGGGACAGAGGGGATGCAGAAGTGATGTTTAGGGATGGTGTTAAACAAAGGAATGCAGAAGGTGAAATGGTGGTAGAGTTTGCAACAGAGGTTGGACATGGGTATGCTGAATACATAGTATTATAAGACTGAGGGGCATAGCGTGACATACAAGAGTGGGGGATGATGCACACAGTTGTATTATCTCCTGTGCAGGTGGGCCTGTTTGAAGGGGATTGGTAACTGTAAAGTAGTGACGGGGAAAGTGTAGTTAGGCAGCATGGAAGGTTGGTCTGTGGGACAACACTGGTGATCACAAAGAGGGGGAGGAGTGTGAGGATGGCACCATGGATCAAATGGTGGATACTGAGAAAGTGTGTTTGTGAGGTTGAGTTCAGGGAAGAGTTAAGACAGGCAGTGGGTGCCAGTGAAGAGTTTGCAAATATCTGGGTAACGACATATGAGCTAGTAAGGGAGATGAGTAAAACAGGGCTTGTTGTGACATCGGCACAGAGGAAAGAGGATAAGGAGACCTGGTGGTGGCATGAGGAATTATAGGGGGGTATACAGAGAAAGAGGTTGGCCAAGGAGAAGTGGGATTGTCAGACAGATGCAGAAAGTAGACAGGTGTATATAAAGATGGGGTGCATGGCAAAGAGAGTGGTGGCAAAGGCTGAGGATTTGACATCTGAAGGGTTGTATGTGAGGTAGGACACCAAGGATGGAAAATAGGACCTGTATCAATTGGCTTGATAGAGGCATCTAGCTAGGAAGGATGTGCATCAGATAAGGCTGAGAAAGGATAATGGTGGTACTGCACTCACTAGTGAGGAGAGTGTGTCGAGCAGGTAGAAAAAGTACTTTGATGGGCTGTTGAATGAAGAGAATGAGAGAGTGAGAAGGTTGGATGATGTGGGTATGGTGAATCAGGATGGGCAACAGATTATCAAGTGGGAAGTAAGTATAGCCATGAAGAGGTTTAAGAATGGAAAGGCTATTGGTCCAAATTAATACCTGTGGAAGCATAGATGTTTAGGACAAATGGCAGTGGTCTTTTTAACTGGATTGTTTACTGTAATCTAGGAAAGTGAGAAGATGCTTGAAGAGTGGATGAAATGTGTTTGGGTACTGATTATGAGAACAAGAGTGGTGTGCAGAGCTGTAGTAACTACAGAGGGGTAACATTGATCAGTCACAGCATGAGGTAATGGTAAAGGGTGGTGGAAGCCAGGATAGAGCAGTACAGATGTGATATTTGCTGTGAGAGTGTTGATGGGGACATACAGAGAAGGTCGGTCGTAGCTGCATTGTGTCTTTGTGGACTTACAGACAGCATATGATGGGATGCCTAAGGAGGAGTTGTGGTATTGTATGTGGTGGTCAGAAGTGGTGGAGGAATCCATAAGAATGCTACAGGATATGTACAAGACTAATGTGATAGCTTCTGCATTGGGAGTGACAGGTGTGTTTAAGGTGGAGGTGGGAGTATATCAGGGACCAGCTATGAGCCCTTTCTTATTTGCAGTAGTGATGGACAGGTTTACAGAGATGATCAGACAGGAGTCCCCCAGACTGTGCTGTTTGCAGCTAATATTGTGGTCAGTAGTGAGAGTAGGGAACAGGTTGAGAAGACCCTGGAGAGGTGGAGGTATGGTCTAGAGGGGAGGAATGATGGTCAGCAGGACTAAGACAGAACATATGCGTGTGAATGAGAGGGAGGATGGAGGAATGATGAGGATGCAAGGAGTACAGTTTTCAAAGGAGGATAGGTGTAAATACTTGGGAACAACATTTCAGAGTAATGGCGAGTGTGGGTGAGAGGTGACGACATGAGTACGGGCAGGATGTGGATGTTGAGGAAGAGTGTCATGTGTGATTTGTGACAGACAAGTACCATTAAGAGTGATAGGGAAGGTCTACAATAGGGTAGTCAGATCAGTTATGTTATATGGGTTGGAGACACTGGCATTGAAAAAAGAGGCACAAGTCAAAGCTGTACATAGCAGAGTTACTGATGATATGATTTGCACAGGGTGTGAACTAGCGGTGTCACATTTGGTATTGTGCAACACCAACTCCAGTAGTGGTCATATGTGAGCCATCCTTTCCTGGGGTGACTCAGGGCCTTGAGCTGTGTTCTATGTCCATGCAGACAGACACAGTTTCTATGGCCATAGGTTCTGCTCAGCAATATATCAGTACAGCATGTGTTTTTGAGACATAATATTGTTTGAACTTCCTATTTTCCATGTTTACATGCTCACTACTACATTTCATTTCAGGATTGATGGTTTGACATAGCTGTGTTTATTTGTTTTCAGTTCAGTTGATATACCCCATCAATCTCAGTGGATGTGTGTGTGTTTGTGTGTGTGTGTGTGTGTGTGTGTGTGTGTGTGTGTGTGTTTGTCTGTCTGTTTGTTTGTGTGTGTGTGTGTGTGTGTGTGTGTGTGTGTGTGTGTGTGTGTGTGTGTGTGTGTGTGTGTGTGAGACAGATGCAGGATATACATCAGTTTTGTATAGGCAGCATCTTGCCTTTAGTAGGTAATGCTCATGAGAAGCTGATGGTCTGTGCACCAATTGGAGTCCCCCACTTGCTAATTGCATGTGGAGCAGCTGTGGTATCATTCCCATACCCAATAGCATGGTAACACACTCCTATGACTGAGTACTTCATGTGAGCATTGCCCCTTTTCCTTGCCTGGGAGGAGTACTTCAAGGAGGTTAGTGACAAACAGCATCACAGAGTGTAGTTGGGAATACCTCTTACAACAAACACTGTGGACACAGTCCAACAAACTGGGGGAGAATGTTCCAAACATAGGGACAGAATGTAAGTATTGCTGTTATACATTTGAACTAATGTTAGTTTGACAGGGTTTGTGTGGATATGGCTGTTCTGCATGAATTTAAGTCCGATAGTGTTATGTGGTTAACATAACTTGCAAATGTAGGGCTATCCGCAAACTGGCCAGAGTTTGGACTGTTATATTTGGTGTGTTACTCACACATTTTTTGGCCTTGGTCATTCAGTAGCATACTTTAAGGATTACAGTCAGCAAGTCATGTGAATCTGACTTCATATCCCTCAGAACAGATATGTTACAACAATCCTGTTACACGCGCAACTTTCTCAGTTTATGGCAGCAATATGTCACTAATGACCCTGTGTTTGGGCCTCTGCCCCCAACTATGTCAGGCTTTATTCAGATGTCATGCTGTAAGAGGTGTATAGGTGTAGTATATCATTATATAATTACTTAATTCCAGATATCATCCCAGTGATGTATCAGGCTGCCAGACATGTTATGTGTAGAAGGTCTTATATATGAGGACGAAGCCTGGACATTCTGTGGGACTCTAAACAGTTGAGAGGATTGTGTATTTCTGGAAATTGTTGACAGACTGTCAGGACTGTGTAGCAGTGTATTGTGAATGTGTTATTTGGCCTGTGTAGGGGGGTAGATGTAAGTCTTGAGGGTCCTTTTCTATCTGACTTTGCATGCTGCTCCAGCTTCAGGTGCTCTAACAGCTGTATATGTTTGTAGGGGCAGACTGAGACATGTCCCATAACACAGTCAGGCATCAGACTACACTGTGAATTGGGCTAGTATATATAAGGGTAGTGTTTGAGTGGCAAACATGTTGATGATTCTTTTCACACAGTCCATATACTCAACTGTTCCTGTGGCTTACCAGTATGTCACTTTGAATGTGGTGAGATTGTTTCTGGGTATGCACTTTCACACTGGTGTCTGTTGGTCAGTGCTGTTACTTCCCTGTAGTGCCTGATATATTTGCAATTACATGTGTATTCCCTATAGCAAAATTGGGTTTGTGTTGTGTCAGTCTGCCTGTAGTTTAGACAGTATTTGGTGAAATGCCTAGCAGCTCAGTGTAGTTTCCCTACTGTGATGTTATGTCCCGATATTTATTAGATGTACTGTTACTGGCCCCCATATATGTTGTGTATGTCTGATACATCAGTGGGATAATGTGAATATGTATGTCGGTGAGAAGTGGGGAGTAATTTGTTTTTAGACTTGAGCTATTCCAGTCAATATATAGTACAACAGATGAGTGTGTTACTGCATCGACTGTGTCACCTTAACTACTCCAGTATTTGGGATATGTTCCCAGTTTCATGGCTTTACACCCCCCCCCCAGTCAGGCTTGGTCTAGATTTGTTGTACTAAGGGGTTCTGAGCATACATCTTGACTGGTCAGATTGTTTTAGGTTGTCCAGGTTTATTGCTCATATTTCTGTTCTTTTCCACAGAATCATTATTTTCATTTCTGTGGTAAATCACTGAGATGATGTGAGGATTTCTGTATGTAAATGATGACATACATTTCAGTTTCAGAACTCACATCCTTCTGGACATGTATGCTGACATGAACCCTGTTACTGTAGGAACATTCTGTATTTATAGCTGCAGTATGTACATTATGTCACTGTTCTTGGACCATTGCCCCCCCCCCATTCTGACAGCCTTTGTCCAGAATTATTGCACTAAGAAGTGTAGAGGTATGGTGCTGGGTATGACTCTACTACATGTTATGGCATATATATATATATATATATATATATATATATATATATATATATATATATATATATATATATATATATATATATATATATATATACACACACACACACACACACACACACACACACACACACACACACACACACACACTTTTTTTCAAAAATGTTTTTTTTATTTTTTAATAAGAACAATAACAATAATAATCTTTACAGCCTAAGTTGAAACAAATTATTTACAGAGTCCATAATAAGAATATACTGCTATATACATTCAGGAAATCATCTAAAATGTTTTCAGTAATAACTGTAGCATTTTCCAAGCAATTAATTTGTATGTTAAGTTCTTTGTTTTAAATTTTATAGTAGCTATTTATTTTTCAGATAGATTTGTGGCTAAATAAATAAATTCATTTCTAAAAGCTATAGGGGGGTTAGTTTTCTAATTTTTTGTCACAACTTTTCTTGCAATTGCAAGACTTGACCAAAGAAGGTGTGTTTGAGATTTGGGTATAACTTCTGGTATAGGTACATTGAATAAAATAAGAGAACTGGAAATTTCACAATTATCATTCCATAAGGTCTTGCAGAAATATTCAAATTCCTTCCAAAATTGAGATAACATTGTACATGCAACAATCATATCAAACCAATCAGCTTCTGTTGCTTTACATCTCCAACATTTCATATCATTTTTTGTACATGTTTGCAATTTTTTGAGGTGTATAGTAACTTCTGTGAAGGAATTTCCAGGTGTATATTTTCCAGTAAGGAGATTGTTGCTTTTTGTACTGATTTTAGAAGGAGTTTCTTGTTAGTAGTAAATTCTTCATTGTTTATTTTGGTGGAGTATTCCCAATAAGAAGCATTTATAAAGCTACAATCAGATCTAATAGCTTTATATATTAAGGATATAAATGAGGTGCCTTTCAAAGAACCACTAATTATATTAGTTAATAATTCTAATGTTTTTGGTATGTTGTTTCCATGGGTTTCTAAAGAAAATATAGTTTTGTTATGTATAAATTCTCTGCAAGTTTGAATATCTATCTAGTTATTATCATGTAAACTGTATCTAGTAATCAAATAGTTAGCTGGATGAGTTCTATTAGTGGATAAAAATTGATTCCAGTATACTAAATTATTGTTCTTAAATCCAAGCATTTTATTTTTATCAAAGGAGACTAAGCACTCATTTGTATAAGCAATAGGAAAGATGGATAATAATAATGTTTTAATTAACTGGTTGAATTGGATAATTTTCATGAAATTTGCCATTATTAGGTTAATAAAGGAGCAATATTTGAATTTCTGCTTATCTTGTATATATATTTTTAAAGACCATATAAAGTCATTTTTATGTATTGTAACAAGAGGATCAATTAATATTCTATTATTGGTTAACAAGATTTTTTCATGTATTCGTTTCCAACATGAATTGTAAGAGGAATTTAGCCATAAAAGAATTATATTAAAGATAGTAGCATTTATATAAAATTCAATATTAGGAAAGCTAATACCTCCTTCTTCCCAACTTGCCACATGTATTTGTAAGGATATTCTGGGTTTTTGGGGATACCAAAGACATTTTAATCAATTATTATTAATTATTTTTGAAATTTTCTTAAATGGGGGAATGATTAAAGACTGACATATATAAAGAATTGTAGGTAGCAATATCATTTTGATTAACATTAGTCTGTCTTCAAAGTTAAAATAAAGTTTATTCCAGTTATCTGTGAAACTGATAATTGAATTTGTTAAAATATTATAGTTCATAGGAATTCTATTCTTAAGAGTCGAATTAATGTGAATCCCCACATATTTAATGTGTATATTGGCCCAGTTGAAGTTTTTTAACTCTTAATTTTTATAGTTGCCTTTTTTTTATTAACAGATTCTGGGTTTTGTTATGCTTAACTTTTAGTCCTGACAAATCTTCAAATAAACCTAAGTGCTAAGTAGTTGATCCAAAGATGTTTCAATGCCTCTGCTAGTTAATAATAAATCATCAGCAAATAACTGAACCTTTGGAAATAAGTCACTATTTAAGTTATAGCCTTTAATGTGGATGTTATTCCTAATATAATTAGCTAGTGTTTCTACAGGTAGAGCAAAAATTAAGGGGGAAAGAGGGCAACCTTGTTTTGTACCTTTTGTAAGCATAAAAGAAAGGGATAAGAAAGAAACTAACTTTACAAAAGAAACATAGTCTTCATAAAGGTTTCTAATTAATTTTATAAAGTCTGGGGAAAATTTATATTGTTGTAGTGTTTTAAATAAGTAAGACCAGCTAAGTGAATCAAAGGCTTTGTTTATATTGAGACTCATTATTGTTAATTTGTTTTTATTTTTATTTGCTAAATCTATTAGGGTTAGGAGTCTTATTATATTATCCTGGACTTCCCAGTGTTTAATAAAACTTATCTGATCCTCTTCTATTACACTAGGTGTAATGGAATGAATTATGTTTGATATTATGCTCAAGAAAATCTTATAATCTATGTTTAATAGTGAGATGGGTCTATAAGAGGAACAAGATGTAAGTTCTTTATCAGCTTTAAGTATGGGCGAGATGAGTGAATATTACCTTGGTGGTGGGGTATTAAATGTATTTTTAATTTCATGAAATGTATTTAGTAATATTTTTAAGATATTATCAGGGAAAATTTTATATATTTCAGGAATTTAACCCTGGTGCTTTATTAGTTTTTAAATTATTTATTTGATCTTTTAGTTCTTTAAATGTGAAAGGTCTATCAATTTTGGCAATATTTTCAGGAGATAAGGTCTTTGGAATATTATCAGTTAAGAATTTGTCTAGATTTCCATTTTCATTTATTGGTTTGAAAGTATTTATATTGTCATAGTATTTCCTGAAACCTTGCAATATGTTGTTTAAATCAGTAACTTTTATTTTCCTCTTTTATTTTCTACATATATAATTTCTTTTATATGATTTCTTTCATTTAAGCATTTTGATCTTACTGCAATTTTATGTAGACTTTTAGGATTGATTGAGTATGAGCATAATTTGATTTTCTCTAAGTTTATAGATATTTTGTGCTGCAAAATAGTTTGGTACTCTTTGTTTAGCTTAATTATATTATCTAAGACTTTCTTATCATTCGACATAAGATTATATTTTGCATTATCTATTTCAGTTTGGATATCTTCTAATCTTTTATCCCATTCTTTTCTGTTTTGTGTATACCAATTTTTTACTTTTCCATACAATACAACTTTTAGGGTGTCCCATAACATTGTATCTGATACTTCTCCATTATTATTTGTTTCTAAAAACTGATTAATTTCTGATATCATCCATTCTTGAAAGCCTTTTATTTTTGTAATGTAAGCTGGTATTCTTTGCCAATGCATTAAGGGTTCAATATGAAAGGTTATATTAAAAGTAATGGCATTATGGTCAGATAGGGGGCAGGATATTAAACATACATTTTCTTTTTTGATTGTAAAGAATTTGGTACAAAGACTTTATCAATGTTAGTTTATGTCACAAAACTATATGAATAATGAGAAAACTTTAAGGAAGAGGGAAGTTTTATATGGCATATGTCCTTTAAATTTCTTGTATTAATATAATTATGTAGGTGTCTTGTTGCAGGGGAGATTTTAAAGGGTTTAGGATTTGTTGTTTCATTAGAGGAAAGAATACACTTAAAATCTGCTGCAATTATCATTTTGCCTCTAGAGTGTAAGGTTATAATATCTAAGTATTTTTTTACTGATTTTGTACAAATTTCAGGAATCCAGTAAGAATTTATAAGTGTATAGCATTTTCTTTCAAGTTTAATTACTACTAATGTTAACATTCCATCTTTGTCTCTATAGAGTCTGTATTTTCAAGAAGTCTTAAACTTTTTTTCCAAAGAATTAGTACACCACTTCTTTTGTGGTTAAATTGTGAATTAGTCAATTTTTTATAATTTTTTTAGTGAGAGCTTATTTAAATATCGGGATATTAAATGTGTCTCTTGAAGAAATACTATATTTGCCTTATGTAAGGAAAGATACTTATTAATACTGGCTCTTTTGATATGGTTATTTAGCCCATTTACATTCAATGATAAACATTTATATGTTAACACACTCGGGCATTATAGATAAGCTCACCGGCTTAAATATAAACCCCTATGTCACTAGATGGGTTGAAAACTGGCTCAAGGACAGAACCCACATGGTTAGAATTGTTGGAGCCATGTCAGACTCCAAACCAGTTTCAGGTGGTGTCCCACAAGGCTCAGTCCTGGGACCTCTCTTGTTCGGTATATATTTCTCGGAGGTACAGGCCAACATGGAAGGACTGTGGCTGACCAAGTTCGCAGATGACTGCAAACTGGGCACCATAATCGACTCTCCAGCCGACACTAGCATCCTCCAAAAGGGCCTCATAGAAACAGACAACTGGTGCCAGAGCCATAGCCTCAAGTTAAACACCAAAAAGTGTATAGTCATCCCCTTTGGCAAAAACAAAGTGCCCATAAATTACCACATAGGTGGTAATCCATTAAGTACAGAAGAAGTAATTAGGGACCTGGGGACCCGAGTTGATGGCAATCTCTCATTTGACAACCACGTGGCCAAAGTGGTTAGAAAAACATTTTATATAGCCCACCTAATCATGAAGAGATTCACATCTAGATCAGGGGAGGTCATTGTGCCTCTTTACTCATCCTGCATCAGGCCCATAATTGAGTACAATGCCCCTTTTGGGATGTACCTTACCAGACACCTGCAGCAACTGGAAAGACCCCAAAAGTACCTCACCAAGAGGATCAAGGGGCTCAAACAGATGCCATATGCTGCCCGGTTAAAGAAACTCCAGCTCTACTCAGTGGCATACCACCTGCTCAGAGGCGATCTGTGCCTGACGTATAAAGCCATGTCCAGCCAAGAATTAATGGACATGCTGCACCTCAGAAAATCCAAATCCCATCGAGCTACGCGCTCGAGAGACTTGAACCTCAGCACCGAAATAAATAGGACATGCTGGAGGGACAGATTCATAACCCAGAGGCTCCCTTCACTCTGGAGTAAAATCCTAGTCCAGGTTAGGCAGAGTCCCTCATTGACTCTCTTCAAGAGGAATCTTGATGAGTGGATGGGGGATCGTAGGTTTACCCCGGGTATCACTTCTGTGTCACTGTTAGACAGATGCACAGTATACTAACCTCGAAAAAGGGCATAGCAAAATTAATTTAAAATGGGTGGAGAAAGCCAAACACACTCTAGCTAGGCTTATAAATGCCCTAGGGCAGATAGCCTAGTATGAACCTATGAACCTATATAAAAATAAAATGTAATTTGTGTAAACTGTTGAGAATAACAACTAAGCATTTTAAGTACCTTGCAGCCCATGTTATATGTGATAAAAAGAGTTATGTTGCTGCATGTTGTTAAGTTATATTATGAATTTAAGATAATTAAAAATAAGAATCATACTTTCACCGTGCTTATCTTTGTGGATATCTGTGAGATCAGAATGAAAGAGACTATTTGGAAGGTTTAAAAAATAAGTACATTTTGTTCATTTGTCCTTGAGTTCCTTCTTGTCTTTCACAGTCCAGTCAGATTTTGTTGTTGCTTGTCTTTTTCATGTTGAAGTAATATCCATTTGTTCATCTGTAATTGTCAGATTTTTCTTCTTTATAAAAGTATTTGCTTCTTCTAGGGTTTCAAAGGTTCTTTTCCCCTCTGGTAGGCAAAGTCTTATTTTGGCAGGGTGTGTCAATTGTGCTTTAATACCAGCTTGTGTTTTGATGAGAGGAATGAAAGTTTTTCTTTTTGCAAAGACAGTTGTAGAGTAGTCCTTATCATAACTGACTATCTGATCATTTATTTTTATGGGAGAGAGAACCCAATCTGACTTTAAGATAAGATCCTTGTCTTGGCTGGATATCAGTTTTGCTATAATTGATCTTGGGTAAGCTTTCTTGTTATTGGATGAAGTTATAGTTAGTGATCTATGGGCTCTCTCAATGCCAAAAGAAAGAGCCTCTGGCAAATTTAATGTAATATGGATCCATGTTGTTAGACAGTTAATCAAATTATCTTCTTCCATTCCCTCTGGGATATCATAGATCCTGATGTTGTTTCTTCTGGACCGGTTCTTTAAATCATCCACTTTATTGATGAGTTTGTTGTTTTGTAGTAGGAGACTTTCAATGTTTTTCTCTGTGTCCATCAGTCTATAGTCAATATCTGAGACAGATTCTTTTTTTGCTGAAATCTGGATTTTTTGCTGTTTTAAGATGTTACTCAGTATTTTGATTTGTTTATTAGAATCTTCCTTAATTTTGTCAACTTTTGTATCTGGTTTGTCCATTTTTTTTTATTAGATACTGGATATGTGTCAGAATGGAGTGTATCTCATTCTTCAGGGAGCTGTCCTCTTGTGTAGATTTAAGAAGACTCATCTTTTCTTTAAGTGTTGTTTCTCCTTTCTTCTTATTGTTGATTTTGATAGGAAAATATGAAGATCATCAGTTGAAAAATACACCAAAAGAAAGCTTTTGAGTTCTAGTTTACAGATCAGTTAATTTGAAATTATTTTTGTTTTTTTCTAAAAGTAATTCCTGTCAGGAAAGTTGAAAAGCTGCAGAGCAGAGGTTTTATACTGCTATTAGGCTTCCATCCAAGCCACGCCCATTATATATATTCCTTTTTTGATATCTATACATATGTTTATATAACGATATATATGTGTATATTCTATACTTATTTGTTTTATATGTATCGCTCCATATATCTGATGTATATACTTTTTAATATTTATCTATCACCATGCACATCTATATGTGTATATTTATATAAACTAAACATGACTGATTCCACAGTGTTTCTTCCCTACTATTCTATACCTGTACTGAATGATATGTTTGAAAAAATGGCATTCATTATTATGGTGTAGTGGTAACTTTGCCTGCTTATGGTCTGCAGGGTCCTGGGTACAAGACTTGGCAGAGCTGATTTTTTTTTTTTTTTGTGGCTGGGCAGAACAGTGGCTGATAGAGACAGGGTGATTAAGGCAGTTTTAAGCAGTTGTAAGTGGGTTTGCATGGTGGTAAGCAATGCCAACACATGGTAAATCAGGAAACTGCTTAATCTGTGTAGTCTTTGCTTAGCATCACACAAACTCACTTACTGATGCTTACTGCAGCTTATTCCCACTAACCCCAGCCTAATTTATTAAAAAAAAAAGAAAAGAAAAAAGGGGTGATAGAAAAGTGGTGAAAAAGGGGGCATGCAGAGGTAAAAACAATGTGACAGATAGCTAGGAATGTGCAGGGTGGGTGTAGGGAAGGTCCATAGTTTCCATTTCTGATACAGCAACAGCTGTCCATTTGTACAGAATTTGGAGGTGAATTTGGACACTCAATGCCCTGAGAGAGGGGTAAGGACAACAGTAATGTGTTGTTAAGCCAATTAGACCAGATTACATGTGTCTAGTGGGCACGTGTGTGAAATGGACAGCTATGTATCCGGCGACAATTTTTTGTGGGAACAGATTGCCCTTTTTTTTATAAGGTGAGAGTGGGATGTTGGGGAAGGATAGTAGGTATGTTTGTGGAGGTAGATTGGGTAGGAGGACAGACAAAACAGACAAGACACCAGATATGAGTGGTATATGACACATGTGGGGGGTAAACACCTTGGATGGGAAAGGTGGTTGGGAATCAGATGCCCATGAGCCCCCAAATGGATACAGTGCAATTGAGTTCCCCACTCATGGGCAGTCACCACTGCACTTCATGGCCCCAAAGTTGGCTGTGGTGGGGGCAGAGCAAGATACACCACCCTCAAGATACACCACACGACCCTCAAGCTGGCATAGCAGATCTCCAAACTCCTTTCAAAGCTCACTACACACCAATCCCAAGACCTGATTTTGGGTGACACTGTCCTGACAGCACCTGCTCCCAGGGGGGATGGGCCCCATCCCCTGAGATGGTTCCAGCCAAAGGTGGTGAGTCTCAGACATATTGGGGCCTGGTACCATGACCAGTTGAGGCAGGACAGGTGGATCCGCTGGGATTAGCCTTCCCAGACGTGCTATGGTGTTGCAGTTTTATAACATATGTCGGTTAGTCATGAAAAACACATTCCGGGATTAGTTATAACAGCATGCATAGGTATTCCCATTAACCCAAAACAACAGATTTGGAACAGTTGCATAGCAAGCAGAGCTCATGCATATATGGAACCACAGTAGGCATTATAATGGCATGCATGTTACATTGATAGCAACAGGCCACCAATGATAGTATTTGAACATGGAACATTAATAGTCAAACATTTAAATATTTGTAATAGGGCACATGTCGCAACAGTAGGTTTAGTGAAAAACATACCCATTGATTTATGTGTTTAGATTATTGGTTCAGATAGGGTTGGGGGGAGAGAGAGAGATGTCAATTAACAACTGTAAAGACTTCAATTGCTCACAAGTTTCAGGATCATTGCTTTAATCATTACTCTCCAGGTATATCTCACTTTACATCAACCTATGGCTTTGGGTTGGGCAGTGGTATGTTAGTACACAGTGTATAATTACAGCCATCTTACAGGTAATTTATACCTTTTCTTACCTGGTAGACCTGTTAAGGAAGTTTCTGTTAACACTACCTGACTGTCAGGGTTACATATGTGCACTCATACTGTGTGTGTGTGTGTGTGTGTGTGTGTGTGTGTGTGTGTGTGTGTGTGTGTGTGTGTGTGTGTGTGTGTGTGTGTGTGTGTGTGTTTGTGCATGTGTGTGTGCATGGTTGTGTGTGGGTGTGTGTGCGTGTGTGTGTGTGTGTGTGTGTGTGTGTGTGTGTGTGTGTGTGTGTGTGTGTGTGTGTGCTACTGCCATACTCTGCATTGATTTCTATTGGTCACCCTGTGTGTTGGCAGCAGTGGCCACTAGCTGTGACATTGTGACACTTGAGGGACATTTCTTGGAGGAGACTACTTGGTGTATGGTTCATAGGTTCATAGGTTCATCAGTTGGTACTAGGATATCAGCCCTAGGGCCTATACAAGCCTAGCCAAACAATTCCCCAGATATTTCTTCCCACAATATTTACTTCCCTGGACCCCTGTCTAGCAAGGCAACTGACGTGATCCTCGGGGTGAATTTCCTATCTCCCATCCAATTGTCAAGGTTCTTCTTGAAGAGGGCCAAGGAGGTGCTGTGCTTGACACGTATGGGCAGTCTATTCCAGAGTATGGGGATTCTCTGGGTCAGAAAGGTATCTCTCCAACATGTTTTGTTCATTGTGATGACAGGGTTTAGATCCCTGGAGCATGTGGCTCTGAGGGTTTGGGATTTCTTTAAGTGGAGCATGTACAACAGCTCAGGGTTTGACATGGCCTTGTATGTTAAGCAGAGATCACCTCTGAGTAGACAATATGCCACAGAGTATAGCTGGAGTTTTTTTAGATGGTCAGCATAGGGCATCTGCTTTAGGCCAGTGATTCTTTTAGTGAGGTATTTCTTTGGGCTTTCCAGCTGTTGCAGATGTCTTGTGAGGTACATACCAAATGGGGCATTGTACTCTATAATGGGTCTAATGAGGGATGAGTACAGTGGGACAATTACCTCCTTTTTTCTGTATGAAAATCCCTTAGTGATGAAGTGTGCCACATAGAAGGATTTCCTGGCTGTTGTGGTGAGGTGGTATGTATTTATCCTGCTTTCATTTGCAGCCTTTGGGTTGGACAGTGTGTGCTGTACACAGTGTATAAGTACAGCCTTCTTACAGCTAAGATATACCTTTTCTTACCTGGCAGACTTGTGGAGAAATTTCTGTTAACACTACCTGACTGTTTTTACCCATATTCACATAGTCAGGGTTACATATGTGCACTCATAGTGTGTGTGTGTGTGTGTGTGTGTGTGTGTGTGTGTGTGTGTGTGTGTGTGTGTGTGTGTGCGCGCGCTACTGCCTTACTCTACCTTGATTTCTATCGGTCACCCTGGGTGTTGGTGGCAGTGACCACTAATTGTGACAGTGTGACACTTGAGGGACATTTCTTGTAGGAGACTACTTGGTGTATGTACTTATCTTGCTGTTATTTGCAGCCTTGGGGTTGGACAGTGGGTGTTGTACATAGTGTATAAGTACAGCCTTCTTACAACTAAGATATACCTTTTCTCACCTGACAGACCTGTTGAGGAAATTTCTGTTAACACTACCTGACTGCTTCTACACATATTCACATATTCCTGGGTAAAATTATGCAAACAGCTTACTCCCACTCCTGTGATTTGAGCCATGCCCATTTGCACAAAAATGCAAGTTTGTGTTTCATCAGCATGAGCTATTGAGAAACCGCTGTCTTTTGTTTGACTGTTTTCTGCCTAATACTCTCTTGGTTGTACAATCTTGACCTTGTAATTTTGACATTCATGCATGGCAGATAGTTCTTATACTATGTACTCTTACTTTGACATAGCACAGTCTGGAAAACACTGGTTAACACAACATTACTATTCAGGTATCAGCTCATGGTGCATGGAACATTTCATATAGTTAATCTCCTGTTTTACAACTTCACAATCTTTGTCAGATGAGCCTTGATTATTTAATGCTTTCAGAGCTATAGCTGCTGTGCAGAATCTGTACACATGTTGATTCATACTACCACATACCAAAGTAAACACAGCCAGTCCTGTGTATGGACTTTTATTGACAGGTACTGAAATGTTTATTGATATATATCCTGTATGTCACTATTATTCTGCTAATGTCTCATTTATTCAGTACAAACTATACCATTTTAAATATTGACAGGTGACATTCTACTCCTTTCTATTTATTTGCCCTGAATACTACAAACTAGATTTGTACTCACCAGCCTTGCGACGCAGCCTTAACAGCCAGCTGGTGTGGGTGTCCATGTTTGTGACTCTCTCATCTGCAGCTGTACAGGAGATAGAGAAATATTTTAGCATACCTATCCATCACATACACAGGCTGGACTTTGGAAAACACTTATTGATACTGATACTTACACACATTTAGAACATTCCTTGGCCGTGCATCTTGGACCCACTGGTTCAAGAGCTCCCTCTTCCTATGCTTCAAATCAGCAAAGTGGTGTTGGACATGCTCACCAATCCTAGGAATGCCAGTGGCACTGGTGAGATCAAGTTTGAGATGGTCCCAGGCCTCTGCTTTGTGTTGGGAGCCCTGGTACTGGTCCTACAGCAGTCTCCCTTCATTGTCTTTTACTAGCAGTCTAACCATGACCCTGGACTCCTGAATGCCTCAGCGCTGCACCCGAAAGCACATACTCTCATCAATGCCAGCCATAGTGCCTGCAGTCATGAGCTACAACTGGTTATGGGCTGTATTTCCACCTGCATGGTTTAAATAGGACTGGTTTCCCACACTTTGCCATAATTGGATGGTTTTGAATATGCTGAATTAAGCTAAGCAATGGGGTAACCTGCTTAGCAAAGATAAGCATTGCTTAAAGGGGTAGATGCTATGCACTGCCTACCAGTACACAAATCCACTTAGCTATACTAATTATTGTTAAGCATACACATTTAAGCAATGTTTACTCCGGCTAAGCATAGCCGAACACAATTTAGTGTTGTTCAGCTTTCATTTTATGGACTATCAGGATTGTGGGGTTGATTCCTTCTTAATGGCATCTTATATGTTTCCCTTCCATAACATCCCCCTATGTGCTTTCATTACATTATATTCTTTTGTGGCTATATTGCATGGGACACTTGTGTTTATATGGAGGTTTCACATCTGTACTACACTGACACCTCACATTTGGGCCTGCTACACTACCCTGGTTAACAAATATATATTATTCACTACCTATTTATAAAAAAATATAATTTTAGTGCTGTTTTCACATAGAAAAAAGAATGGACTGCATTGGGGCTCAAACTGTGAATGACTGCATACTAAACGAATGCTCTAACCACTATGCTTTTTTACTTTGACTATTTTGGCTGTATGATTCTATTTAGCTCCTTCGGATGTTTCAGCTGTGCTATACACAGCTGTGTGATGTGCACACCCGCTCAGCTATGCTTAAACATTATTGGGTATGGAAAAAAAATAAATGTGTTTTATTTGTATTTACTTTAGGAGTATGCACATTGCTTTCTGCCTCTTAGGGCAGGACATCTGGATAAATACAAGATGCAGGGGTTATTATTTTACATGTTTCTCTCAGGAACATGCTTACTTATTTGGTATGCCAGCATGTACACTGGCATACCATTGTGGACATTATCTGTGGTGGACCAGTATGGGGGGCTGTGATTCTGTGTGTATTCTAATGTATTTTGTCCATGGACACTGTTATGTTGTGATAACAGTGTCCACGGACTCTGCTAGTTGCTTTAGAAATGCTTACATAGTACACATGCCCCCTGTCCTCTTTCATGGATCATGCATGTGCGGGTTATACAGCAGCACACCTTCATGAATATGCAAGGTGCACTGCTGTGCTGCACTGGCAAGATTTACTTTGTGCAGGAATAGCACTATTTCCTGCATGGAGTTTGATGAATCCCAGGGAGAGTGAAATTAGAGCTCTAAATGATTTAAAGAGTTTTAAACATCTTAGATATATGACGGCAGACACGGGTGTTGTCATAATGAAAAAGAGAGTTATGTTAATGCAATTAAACAAATGCTCAGCAATGAATCAAAATACACAGAGGATAGAAAATGTGCTGATATTAATCTGGAATTGTTCAGTTTTTTTGCATATAGATGAACCAAAAATAGGTGCACTGTTTGGTATCCCTAAATTAAATAAAAACTTTCAAAACCCCCCCTTTAGACTGACAGTTTCTGTGCCTAGATGTAGTACAGAGAATATTTTTCTGTTGCTTGATTAAGTTTTTAACCCATTGGTTTACAAAATGGAATAGCATATTAGTGACTCATGGGATTTCCTTAATCAAATTAGAGAATTTCATGTGAGAACAGAACTTTCTGACAATATGTCTTCCTTTATTATGATTACAATGGACATTTATTTCCTTTATATGTCAATTTATGCAGAAGGGTTAGAATTTTTAAGTATTTTTTACAAAAATATGGGCACTATGACACACATCAAGTATATCTATATAGAACTTTAATGGATATAGTGTTAGTGAATAATTATTTTATTTTTAAGACTAAGTTTTACAAACAGAAGAAGGGGTAGCAATGGGGGCAACGGTAGCCCTCTCCTTCGCATACTTTGTTTGAGGATGGCGGGAGAAAGAATTGTTACCACACATTTCTATGTATGACAACATTTTGATGTACTGCCATTTTGTCAATGATTTATTTTTTATTGTTTTAGAAGCTGATTTTGATTTGAACAATTTTATGCTAGAATTGAATAATAGTTGTACTTTTCTAGAGTTTATAACTGGAAACTTTGGTCTTCGTGTGAACGTTTTAGACATAGATTTAGAGTGGGATGGTGCCAAATTTATTTCTAGAATTCATAGAAAAGAAACTTTTAGCAATAGCTATGTCCACTTCAAAAGTGGACATCCAGTGTACATTAAAAGGAACATTCCACATGGCCAGTACATTAGAACCTCCAGGATGGTCAGTGATGACCAAGATTTTTTGAATGAAATAGAATTTATCAAGAAGTTATTCTTGGAAAGCGGTTACAGCTTGGACTTACTTAATAATACAGTGGATGAAATTGTTAGTGTTAGAACCAATACATTTCCACCCATTATTATACATGGTTTCACTAGTAAACAGATTACCAATGAAGCAAGAGATGAATATTTTCACTCCCATTTTGCTTCAAGGTTTTGTTTGGGCATGATGGTGGATTCCATGATCTTTAAAAATATTGTTAAAAACAATTGCAAAATTTTGCTAGGACATGAAGACCTGGAAAAAGTAGTAATGGATAGGCCCCAGTTTGTAGAAAAGAAAAATGGAAATATTAAACAACTGTTAGAATTTTCACTGATGGAAATTACAACACTGTGTACTAATAAGGTCTTGGGTACTTACAAATGTTTGAACTACAGGATGTGTAGGTTTATTTCTGAAGGTCCATTCATAGATGTATCACATTGTAACAGAACTATAAAAGTGCCAGGTAGGTTTGATTGTTCCTCTACTGGGGTTACGTTGCTTTATACATGTCATGCACAGCATTTTATGTTGGCATGACTACCAGAAGTCTGGGTACTAGAATTAGGGAACATGCATATGCTATTACAACACATGATGAGAATAATGCATTGTACAAGCATTCTGTAAAATGTTCCAATTTTAAGAAATTTATTTTTTCTGTTTTGGACATGGTACATATGGACTTAAGGGGAGGTGATTTTAAGAATGAAGCTGAAAGGAATGAAGCTGAGTGGCAGATTCGGTTGGTTGCTCACCTTCCTCCTGGTTTAAATGAAGCTGTAAATATTAAATGTTTTTTAAAATGTAAAAAAATCTCTCATTTATTCTGTTTGATGCCTTAACAGTTAACATCAGTGTTTTACAAATGGTTAACTGTTTAACAAATTTGGTTTAAATGTGGCTGCAACTTTATGTGGTTGCTTCTTTCTGATGAAGTCTTCAAATGAATAGAAGGTTAACAAATTTTGTTTATGCTAAAAGAATTGTGTTGAGCACCTGTTTCCACTAGTGTACTGTTGCACTCTGACAGTATTCCAGACAAACCTGTGCTGTTGCAGTAACATTGACTATTGTGTTTGCAAACTACTCTATCTACATATATTGGGGTTCTAATCTGACAACAGACAACCTTTGCATCTGTACATACACCTATCACTTTTGAGACAATTTTGAACAGGGATGTGATTCACCATTATTGTCCTACACTCCTCCCAACATGATCTACTCAGCATACAATGATGCTATCAAACTCCATAAAGTTTAATATGTTATAGTCAGACATGTGGTGTTGCTACTTTGACATTGGCATTCCATGGCATTTATATTTTATACCTACACAGGTGTAATGTTCAAATCAGGTCCAGTCTACTACTGTGTGTGGTTAGTGGTACGTTATGGCCATTTTATGATCTTTGGAATCATTCTTCATTGCACTACCACTTGGAAAACATTTCAAGTAGCCCCATGCATCCACCATCCTCCTTTTTCCATTGGCCTCATGACAACCATCCTGCAGAGGAGTAGAGGATGTCCTCATGTCAAATATGCATATGCACATCATGAAGCAGAATCCTAACATACTCCTCTGCAAATCATCTCAAGACCACTGCTTGTGTGATTGTTAATTCTTTCATGGTGTGGTACACATGTCCCATATGGACAGTGGCAGGATTTAATGCAATCAAACAAGTATACACATATGCACAATAGTCTTACTATCTTCCATAATATAGATATAGGGATTTTTTGCAGGGTATAATAATGGCTAGGATTTCATATGATGCTGGCCATTAGCCTAATAATATCCTATGACTCTATGAACGGTTGTCATGTCAATGTTGCTGTCATTGGCAAGTGCTATATTGATGTGTGGATGCACAGTATGTTTATAAAAGGTCTTACAATCTATGATGCGAGCCAATGAATTTATGGCCATTGATGCCATTGCAGTACATGCTCCTTCTGTAACAGCTGTACTAATGTACCTCTTGAGAACTGCTGACATGGCATGGTACAATGTTATGTATATTACTGGCATATTAGGACATGAATTTCTATGTGTTTTTGTAGTGGAGCAGATGAACCTTCTACACCGTTGGCATTCCGCCATCACAGTGACACTTGCAGTATGGCACAGGTGTGCATGTGTCTACATGGGTCTACTTTAGAAGCTCAAAGTTTCAAAACTTTGAACTTCATATGGTCAAAAGTATAAGATCAAAGTTTTGAAACTTTGAATGATTTAAATGGAGATTGACATACAGCACAGAACAGGAAATTTACAGTTCTCTTCACTGTAGTGCAATCTTGGATTGGTATATTTAATTAGCAGGGAGTATTGGGGGTATAGGGAGATTTCCCCTGCATAAACATAAAAATAAAATTTAATTTTATTTTTTTATTGAAGTTTTGAAATTTAAAATCTTCATTGTTATGGTCTCATCGATATGAAGTTTGAAGTTTTGAAAGTTCGAGCTTCCAAAGTAGATCCATCTACATACCAAGATTAAATGTTGTGGCTGACATCAGTATGAATTCATATTGATTACATGGTCACATACATCTTGTCTCATAAGCATGGTTGTTATGCTGTGATATACAAAACCAATGCATCATATGTTTTGATTCAACTGCAACCTTATGGAATTCAAAGTCTGTGCAGTTGTGTTGCTACACCCAAGAATTATTGAGGTGGTCAGCAGGGCTATTGTGTGACTATTAGCATTTTTTCAGGAAATGTTTTGCATGAGTCACAACCAGATGAGCTCTAATGTGTCCTGATATGACATCAGTTTGCTGAAACACAGCTTGCCAGTGAAACACACATTGGCAAATGTTGTGCAAGTGATGTAAGTATATGACATTAGTACAGTTGTACGACCATGTGCATGGCAACAATGTGTGGAATGTAATGAATGACCAAGGCTGTATGGAGGTCTTGTCACAAATTGTGTTTTCCAGTACATATGAAATGTTAAGTGGAATACATAAGTAAGCACAGATCTGTGTGCTGATATCAGCAGACATACTCACACAAAGGACATAGGCAATCTGCTAGCTGACAGTTTACCTCATATGTCACCACCTTGTTGCCACTGGCCATCAGCCAAAGTATGCATGCAAACATTACTCAGTTATTATACTCAGAAGGACAGCACATCTGTGCACTCTCTACAGCTAATAACAGAGAAGCAATGGGCCCTGGCAACATCACAGGTTGCCTATAGCATGACTTAAAACCTGACCTATCAAACACAGTTGGATTCATACATCAACAGAACCTCCAGACAGCCTATGTTCCCATAGAAGGGTTTACAGCAGCATGCATCCATCTGACTTGGGGCAACCATCACCTGATGCATGGAGTTATAGACCCATCCTAACTCTCCTCATCTATGAGGTAGGCCAAGGAATCATCATGGACCTTCTCTGAAAAGACACAGGTAATATCCTGACTGTGTACTAAACCCACATTTGATTTTTTCAGGCTTCATCATGTCTATTGCATCTGTTTGCTGCCTTAATGAGGGTTACCAAGAGCATGCATAACAACACTATCATCCTGTGTAACTTGACCTGGCCAAGCCATGTAACACAGATGAACAATCAGGTATTGCGCAGAAACTGTCACAAGTGGCCATAAATACCTACATCACCAGGTGGGTAGAAAACTGGAACACATACGTGACAGATAAATATGTTTCAGTGTGTGAAGTCACCTGTATCTAGAGTCCAGTGACCAGGTCCATACTTCAGAGCTCTGTGGTAGGCTCTTTCCAGTTCATTATTTAAGTGTCAGACATCAAAACTGACTTAAATATCCTTCCTCCAACCAGCTTTGTGGAGGATCTGAAATTGTGGACAATCATTGAATCCAAATGTGGTATTGGTATAATACAGACAATATCAACACACACAAAGGATTGCTGCCACAGCCATGGGGACACTGTAGATGAAGGAAACTCATGGGGGGGTTAGTTCCATTATGAACACAAATACACAAGATAATTACAAAATGGACAACACACCCCTATGAGTAGACCAAGTGATGTGCATACCTGTCAACTAGCAAGATTGCTCATTATTTCTAATACAGGTGTAAAAATGTCCCGCTGTAAACTCCCCATCAGGTGTTACATTCTGAGGGAGGTGTACTTGATTCCCCTCAGAGATTGCTGATGAATCATAATAGTTTTACAAGTGGTTCTTTCTTGCAGAGCCATCTATGATCACTCACAATCACATATGTTATGTCGAAGACATGGGATTACTGGTTGTATTATTCTGATATTGTCCCTGATTGTGCATGCTTCTGTCTACTGTTGTCCATGGGCCTGTTACTGTATGTCTTGCTTGACTGAGACCTATGCTGACATTACTTTCATATTCAGGCAACTTATTTTGCATATCTTTACAACATGCATATAATCCCTGTTGTATATACCATCTCTGATATATGCCCTGTCCATTATTCATGTCCGGATGCTTATATCCCAAAGTAGCCATACCACCTTGTGTGACTGTCACATAATATACAATAACTGTGCAGTTCATACTTTATGATGTCAATATGTGATTAGTATTCATGCTACAACTGTATTCATTGACATACCCTCATCTGTTGCACTTTACCGTGTTTCACCTGTCATTTTCCCCTGTGTTCCTACAATTCATCTGTATATCCCTTTTCAATACACACACTTCCCCTGACTTTATTTATAATGCAGCCTATATACCCTTACCAATCATTGTTTCCACAATACTCCGCACTGTATACACTTTTGTTTAATGTGCCGCTTAGCGCACAAGTACATAAACTCCATGTAGGCTTTGTACTAAACCTACATGGAGTTTATTGAATCCCCAGGTGGGAGTATACAAATTAAAAGAAAAATCAAAACAAAACAAATAGACTCCCCACCTTACAAAAAGATTTTTTTTTATTAAAATAAAGTCGAGCGCTTTTTATATCCATAGTAAAAACAGATTTCATCAGTTACATTTATTGTTATCAAGTCATTTAAATATAGAAACTGACAAGATCATATACTTAAAATAAACTAATGAGAATGAGTGACCTTAAGACTTTCAGTTTCAATGTATTTTTAATTAGTTGAACTTATAATGAAGGTCTTAATTTTAATAAACATTTAATATTCATTTTCTGTTTAATTCCTTGGGTTAAACATGCACTGAGATGTCCTTGACACTTCAGTTCTATCTTATCTAATAAACATTCTAAATCACCTTCTGAGATTTGAGATACAAAATCAACAATTCAGAAAGTCTATTGTTAAGCTTCTGTAAAGTTGAAAATATTTAGCAAGGGAATTAGTGCTTATTTTATTCTTGATGGCATTCATAGGCTCATATATCCACTGTGAAAGCTTCAATTGGTTTTGGTTACATGGAAAGCTTCAGAACAAACAGTCATAGCCTGATAAACAACCATGCTTTCATAACCTTTTACTACAAATGGACCTCCGCATGGATGATACTGACATTACTGGACTTTTACAAATAAGCCTGCACATTTTGTGGATGCCACATGTAAATGTGCTTCTACTCTTACAAGCATACATGTACTGAGATTTTTATATTTTATACAAAGGCATTCATAAGAAGCTATAAGTGTATCTCGATGCATGTGACACTATAAGAGTTAATGAAGTATGAATATTAAATATTTATTAAAACTAAAGTCTTTAAGGTAAATCTTGTTTTAGACTCACTGATTAAGGTTGTTGATTTTTCTTGGTTTACTTTAAGCAAGTGATCTTATCAGTTTTTGTATTCACATGGCTAGATAATAATAATAATAATAATAATAATAATAATATATATAATTCTGATAAAGTGTCCTTTTTACTGTGGAGACAAAATAACTTACACGTATTTTAATAAAAAAAGTGTGTGGTGAAGCCATGAGTCAGTTTTTGTTGGTTCTTTGTATGGACTCATTCACTGCCACTTGCAGCGTGTTTGTGGGGTTTTCTTTTTTTCCTTCTTTCTTTTTTTTCTTTCTTGATGTTCACAATTTGCATCCCCAGGGATTCAGTAAATTTTATGTAGGCTTAATGTGAATCTATGAGCAACAGTGCTAATTGCATATGCATGCCGTGCATTGCACTCATATGGCTACAAGCAAGGTTTCATGGCCAGCAACACTATTGCCAGCCAGGAAACTGTATAAAGCAACACAGACACATGCAGACATGCATACAAGCTTACCTACGGGCAAACTTGTTCTGTGAGATTGCGCGGACAGCCACAATGACCAACAGGTCAAAAATTAAGGCAATGACTGCAGTACACATTATAGAAAAGTGTACTCAGTGCAATGTACACTGCAATATGTTTTTGGCATACTAAAATAAATGTTTTGTGGTGATCATCAAGGGTACATAGACAGCATTATATAAATACACCAGTCTGGGGAAGTGTGTGTATTGAAAAAGGCCACAGACATGAATGGTAGTAATGAAGCAAGGAGAAGAGGACAAATGAAACATGTACACCATATAAGGGCATGTCAATGGAAGTACACTCCAAAGACAAGACAGTCATAGCATGAGCAGTATTCACATATGTATATAATACAGTACATACTGCTGGTTACACCTCCCCTGTGTGGGTATATTCATATCATGTCACGGTTATTGTATATTATGTAACTGTCACACAAGGTCATATAGCAATGGAGATGACTGGTCGTGATGTTAGCACCCTGACATAAGCACTGGAGAGAACATTTAGTAAGGACAGTATGTACAATAGGGGGTATGTGCATATTATCAAGATGTGCAAAATGAGTTGCTTAAATATGAATGTAATCTCAGCACAGGTCTCAGCCAATCAGGACACATGGCAACAGGCTCATGAACAACAGCTGACAGAAGCACGCACAATCACGGACAATATCAGAATAATACTACCATTAATCTGAGATACTGACATAAAATACGTGATTGTGAGTTATTACACATGCTCTGTATGAACATGCTTGTACAAATGTAATGATTTGTCAGCGGTATATAAGTGGAATCAAGTACACCTTCCCCCAAAATTGCTACTTTTGGCAGGTGTTAAGAGCTACACTGTTACACCGGTAGTTTAAATGATGAGCAATTCTGGCTAGTTGAGAGTTTTAAAATAAAAAAAAAAAAATGAGGAAACAGACCAGTCAGAATGTACAGCCAAATGTAGATTATTAAATGAGTGCTTTCGTCCACTGTCTCTTGTGAACTTCTTCAGATTAAAACAGTAACATTCAAAGAGCTTAATTTAAAGTCCATTCATAGTTCGCACAATATGTCATAAGACCACTCCCATCGTTTTTTAAAAAAAAATTAACCACTTTCGTACATAAACAAGTAGTAGAAAATAAATAAATACTAAATAGTTACTAAATAATATTAGCTCTCATTTAATAAACTATTTATATTTGGCTGTACATTCTGACTGGTCTGTTTCCTCATTTTTTGTTTATTTTAATACTTTAAATTGTTTTTTAGTTTATTGTGATAGCTGGGAGTTTTGCATGACATATACTTGCCACAATCCACACTTGCAGGAATGTAATCCATGCCATCAATGTTGTCAATGAGCTGTGTATTTACTGGATGCATCAAAGAAAACTGTATCAGATATGCATCTTGAAGGGTAGTCTGCACTGTCAACTCCTGATGTTTATGCATCACAAAGAAAATGTATGTATGGTAAAAAAGATGTGTGGAAGCACTGTGGCAAAAGTGATACAGTTGAATAAATCATCCCTAGAAGATGTGTGGTGAGGTACATGCAAAAGGTTGCATTGTACTCAATTATTGGTGTGATGAGGACTGAGAACAATGGAACTATAATGTCCTTTGATGTGGATGGCCTGCCCATACTCGGGGGGTGTTCTACATACAAGGGATTTTTCTCTGCTATGGTCACATGCTGGTGTAAGCTCTGCTGACTGTCTACCTGAGTACCAGGTAACATATCACTTGGTCTGCTCATAGTGGTGCTCTGTCTATATTGCAATTAGCTTGTGTATTTACTTTCAAAAAGGGACTAATTATGATTTTTGTTCATCTGGTTTGTCTCCATGGCTCTGGCAACAATCATTTGTGTGTGTTAACTCTTTCTGCTGTATATCAATAAAACTCTGGAATTCAGTAATTGTCCACAATTTGCGGTCATCCATAAAGATGGTTAAACAAAGGATGTATAAATTTGTCTTGACTTCTGAGACTTAAATACTGAACAGGAAACGGTCTAGTACAGAACCCAGAGGTACTGACCTGGTCACTGGACTCTTGCTAGAGGTGACATCACACACTTTGACATTATTGTGCCCTGTTGGTGATCCATTTGTCTACCCACTTGGCTCAACATGACAAGAGAACTCACTGGAAACCAGAGCAGAATGAGCTAAAATTCTTTAATAATTGCAACCAATATTCCAAGTACACGAGGTTAACTAAAATCCTTTAATGATTCCAAGCAATTTCCCAAGCACACAAGTAAAAACTTTTGCTCAGAGAACTTCCTCAGGTACACAATTCAACTATCAAATGCTAGTGCATGGTTTAAATACAATGTAAAGGTCAGATGTCTAAGTAAATTAGCAATTAAATGTGAATTTGATTAAAGGAAAAATAAAAAGAAGAAACAACCTTAAAACTGTTAAGGCATATAATGATAAAACCTTATAACAATACATTAAAATTATACGTTAGGATTTATATGTTAAAATATATATATATTTATAGATACACAGGCTTGTGTATGAGAACCATATTAATAAAACACATTAATATGAATACAAATGCACATTAATAAAATTAATAAAACTGAAAATAAAAATACAAAATAGATGCAATCAGGTAATACAGTCAGAAATATGTTGGAGTGTAGTCTACACAGATTCACGTTTAGCTTTAAGAATGGGTTTGAGAGTGACTATGCCATTTAACCCTGGGATAACATGCCCCCTAAATTGTAAAATCCAATTTAATTCTGCTCTCTCAGTCCTAAGGTATGTTGTCACCTCTTATGTTCTTAAATACAGCTTCTAAGATTTAAAACTTAAAGTTATAGGATGGTCCCTTCGCAAGCTTATGCTTGCATAAAGCATTAGGGGGTATGTGTCTGTTAATCTCGGAAAGGTGGCTAGATATACACTCTTTATATCTTTGATTAGTTTTTCCTATATAAAATTAGTTACAGTAAGAGCATGTTGCTAGGTACACCAAGTTTCTTATGTTACAGTTACCATAGGCTCTGATTTCAATGTCTGTGGCTGTCACTGGGTGAACTATTGTTAATCTTGTATCAATATATTTACAAAACATACAGTTTCCACACTTGTAGGTTCTATTTTTCTGAGAATTAAGTGAAAATAATGAACTAGGCTGTTCCTTATAACATAGTATATATTTTTAGATTTCTATATCTATTATGCCCAAATGAAGGTTATGAAGTGATAAAGTTGCTGAGTGCAGGAACATCTTGGAATATATGCCAGTGTTTTCAAATAATATTCTAGTTAAAGTGTTTTTGTTATGGGTCAAAGTACATTATAGTTTTTGTCTGTTTCCAAAGTAAATACTATGTCCTATAATGTTTATCTATATTTCTGTGTTCTTGGCCTGAAAATATAGGGGCAGCAACTATTATCTCTTTTCATTTTACTTCTTCACATATCTGCTGAGCTTCTAGTCTGTCATAGCCCATGTCCACTACATCACAGATCGCTACTTTCATTTGCTCCAACATGTTATTATCTTGTGTGTTTAATCTTGCTGCTCTTAAGACTTGACTGCGGCCAACTTTCTTAAAGGTAAAATGTGGTGTATACTATTTCTGTGTAATATATTATTGCATTTAATGTGTTTCTTATATAAAAAGGTGTCTAAGAAACCTTTGTCATTTTTAACAACAGTGATGTCTAAAAAATCAATGCTAAAAATTGATGTATTTCTTAAATTTCAAGAATTCACGTGTTAGATAGTTAAAAAACAGTCAAAGGTTATTTAATCTCCTTCCCAAATGATAAACAAATCATCCACAAATTGTATATAAAATACAATATTCTCAAGAAATGGGTTACCAGCTGATAAAGTGTTCTCCTGTTCCCAAATATACATAACAATATCAGCAAACATATTTGCTACGGGGATATCTAGTCACCTCGCAGAGAATAACAGACATATCCACTAATGCTTTATGCAAACATAAGCTTGAAAAGTGACCATCCCATAGCTTTAAGTATTTAATCTTAGAAGTTTTGTTTGAAAACATAAGAGGCAAAAATATAACCCTTAGGACTGAGAGAGCAGAATGAAATTGGATTTTACAATTTAGTGCCCATGTTATCCCAGAGCTAAATAGCATAGCCTCTCTCAAACCCATACTTAAAGGTAAACATGAATCTATGTTGACTACACTCCAACATATTTCTGACTGTATTAACTGCATCTATGTTGTATCTTTATTTTCAGTTTTATTAATTTTATAAATGTGAATTTTATTCATAATAATGTGTTTTTATTGATGTGGTTCTCATACACAAATCTATGTATGTATAAATATATATATTTTAACACTTATTTTTAATGTATAAATTCTAATGTATAATTTAAAAATATTTTTATAAGGTTTTATCATTACATGCCTTAACAGTTTTAAGGCTGTTTCTTCTTGTTACTTCTCCTTAAACAAATTGACTTTTAATTGCTAATTAACTTAGACATGTGACCTTTACATTGTATTTAAACCATACAATAGCCTTTGTTAGTTGAATTATGTGCCTGAGGAAACCCTCTGGGTGAAAGTTTTAACTTGCATGCTTGGGAAATTGCTTGCAATCATTAAAGGATTTTTTAGTTCATCCTGTGTACTTGGAATATTGTTTGGAATTATAAAAGAATTTTAGCTCACTCTGCCCTGGTTTCCAGTGATTTCTCTTTTCATATTGGACTTAACTTGTGTGTCACTGGATTTTCCTGCATGCTGGGTCATTCAACTTTTGTCTACCCACTCGGTGACATGAGTGTTTATACCCACTCGAGACAGTTTCTCTGTAATACCTGAGTGTGGATTTGTGTCAAATGCCTTGGCCAGGTCAAGTTATGTGGGATGACAGTCTTTTCCTTATGCATGCCCTTGATGACCTTCTTGAAGACATCAACCAGAAGTAGCAGACATGATGTAGCCTTAACCAATCAAAAATGAGTTAGATACACAGTAGAAAGATTACCTTTGTCATTTTTGATAAGTTCCACAAAGAGTCTTTGGTCTATCTCACAGATGAGGAGACTCAGGATTATGAGTCTATAATTCCCTCCATCAGGTGATGGTCACCCTTTGCTCAGATGGATAATTGTTGCTGTACAACCTTTAGCCAGAACATAGGCTTTCTGGAGGCTGTGTTTAAGTAGGGATCCACGTGTGCCTGCTATGTCAGGTTTTAAATTATTGCATAATCAACCTGAGATGTTGTCAGGTCCCATTGATTCTGTGTTTTCAGCCTTAGAGAGTGCAAAGACAAGCTGCTCTCCTGAGAAAATGAAATGAGTAATGTTTGCATGCATACTTTAGTTGATGGCCAGTGGGGACAGAAGTGTGCATTTTGAGACAAACTGTCAGCTAGTGGATTGTCTATTTCCCTGGTTGAGTATGGGTGGTGGCATCGACAAACAGCTCTGTACTTAGTTGTGTATTCCCTTTAACATTTCACACTAATTATAAAAATGATTTGTGAAAGCACCGCCAAATGCAACCTTGGTTATGTATCACATGCCACACAGCGGTACTGTTCATACAGTCATATAACTCTACTAATGTCACATAATTACACCAATTGAACAGCATATGCCTATATGTTTTTCATTGGAAAGCTGTGTTTAAGCAGCCTGATTCCATATATAGACACATTACAAATGAGTTAAATGTGGCTCATACAGAACAGTTACTGACACAAATGCTGATAGTCACACAATGGTGCAGATGACCACCTCAATAATCCTTGGGAATAGTAATACAATTGCACATACAATGAATCCCATAAGGTTACAATTGAATCAAAAAGTGTGATATGTTTGTGTATATTACTGGGGGTGGCATAATGGTTAAGGTAGTCACCTCACAGACACATGGTACAGGATCTGATTCTCACCTTTGAGGGAAATTGGCTAGGCTTAAAGTGGCCCACAAAGACAGTTATCCTAGTACTTATCTATGAACTATGACTAACAGCATTGCACCTGGATGACACAAGACTTATGTGCCAATGTAATCAGTATGACATTATACTGATGTATGTCACAGAGCATTTAATGATGGTAGGTATACACATGCACACGCGCCATACTACAAGTGTCACTGTGGTTGAATGAGAACTGCATATAATATTGATATGCTCCAATACAAAAGCACATGCCTTACTAAGCCAACAATATACATAATATTATCCCATGTGAGCAGTTCTCAGGAGGCATATTACTACAGCTGTTATGGAAAAAACATGTAATTAAATGGCAGTATCAGCCATCAATACATTACCTTACATTACAGATTGTAATACCCTCTCATAGAGCTACTACATCCACACCCTAACACACCACATGGGGATGACAGCAGCACTGACATGTGGCATGTTCATAGGGTCATAGGACATTACTAAGCTAATGGGAACATCACACACAATCATAGACATTATTATACCATTCAAACAAAAATCACTGTATCTATATGATGGAATATAGGAAAGTTATGTGCTTATATGGGAATTTGTTTGATTGCATTACTGGGAAGTTGAATGGGTGAGCCTAATGTTAAAGGACAAAGGGGCATCATTGTCAATAATACACTTGATAGAAGAGTTAATAGATATAATCCTTACTAACAACTACTTCATATTTGATGGAGAATTTTACCTTCAAAAAAAGAGGGGTCACCATGGGTTCACCATGTGGCAGCAGTTTGGCCAACCATGTAATGGCCTACTGGGAGAAAACATTTATTTTTAGTAAACCTCAACACATGGCGAACCTGGCATATTATACCCACTTTTTGGATGATACATTTATCATCTTTCAAGGCGATGATATACAGGCACACACATTTGTCAACTATTTGAATAGTACCTCTGATTTTTTTAACTTTACATTTAATTTTAGTAGTGATACGATTGATTACTTGGATGTTAAATTATCTAAGGACCTAACAAATAAAAGGTTAACGTCAAGAATCTTTAGGAAGGCCACTTATTGTAATTCATTTCTCCACTTTACTAGTGGACACCCTTTTGCACAGAAAAGGTCCATTGTTAAAGGTTAATTTATAAGGGTAGCAAAGATGTTTTTTATCGATGATGACTTTTTTGATGAATGTAATTTTCTTAGTGGTATGTTTCAAAAGCAGGAATACCCCATTGATTTAATAAATTCATTGATAGATGAAGTACAGTGTAAATGGTACCATGCTCACTTTAAACATATATTATGTGGGAGAGAGGTCACATTTGACCTTCAGCCTGTAAATTGCCATTCCAGTAATTTCATCTTAATTTTAACATTGACCAACACATCAATGCTAATGTTAATCTACAACCTAACTACAATATCAGTTTTATTACAACCTATAGTAAAGACAGTACAAATGTATGTTCTATATTGCATACAAATTGGGTGTTTATTAGTAGAGACAATTCTCTTCTTGAAAAGTTAGGTAATTTCCCCAGTATAGTGTTTAGAAGGGGGTCAAATTTAAAGAATTTATAACAAACTGATTGTTCACCATACCATAATAGAAATGTGGGTATGTTTAGTTGTGGTGCATGTAGAATGTGCAAACACATTGAAGTACGAGCGTCTTTCACCATTAATAATAAAAAATTTAAACTTAACCATAAATTGAACTGTGAATCTAAATCAGTGATATACATTGCAAAGTGTAACAACTGTACGACGTTTTACATTGGTAAAACGGATCGTAAGTTCCGTGAGAGAATATATGAACATATATATGCCATAGACAAAAGTAAATGTGAAAATGCTTTAGGTAAACATTCCCACTTTAGTGGTGGGCATAAATTTAGCTTTAAAGCTATTGAGCAAATCAAACCTGATGTTAGGGGTGGGCCTACAACCTTGTTCCTAGAGGAACATGAACTAGTTTGGCAGTTGTTGTTAAATGCTTTTTATTTTCCAGGTTTAAATGAAGCTTGTAACATTTCTTGTTTATTGAAACTGAAAAGTTTAAATAGATAATGGGCAGGATTCACGAAACCTCCATGTAAGACTTAATATATCTTACTCGGAGGCTGCAGTTGAACGGTATGACGTCAGCATGCCATGCATATTCATGAGGGCATGCTGAATCATACCCTAGTCTAACACAGTCTGCGTAGGAAAGTAGGGGGCATGTCCAATTGCTGAGTACTGCAAAGGGACACGCCCCCAGAAGAGTCAGAGTCCTGAAGTAAACACCCACGAGCGAGTCCGCTGAAATGTCAAGGAACACAACACCACACATCCCCACAGACTAAACTCTACTGAAAATGTGTAAAATGTAAAAATAGCAGTTTCACTTTTTTTTTTATAATTTCCAAAATGCTTGCCCACATTTGCGCTCATTTGCGCGGGTATGCCCTTCGCTCAGCCACAGTTAGCAGACATTGAAAAGTATATAAGATCTACATATGCAAATTAAGCCAAGTAGCAATAGCGTACCCTGTAGAGACGTCGGCCAAAGAGGAGGTAGTCATGGTTCGAGCCCCCACAACATCATTCTCCATTTTTATTTAAATAAGTATGAAACAATCCCGACATATATATATATATATATATATATATATATATATATATATATATATATATATATATATATATATATATATACATATATATATATATATATATATATATATATATATATATAAAACTATAATTTAAGTAAACTGTAATGAAATAGCCCATGTATTTGTGAACAAAACCGACATAATATATAAAAAAGGACCATAGTTGCCCATAGCTTAGCAACACTTTAACAAGCTTAATATGAGTGCCCGTAGGTGAGCAGCGCTTTAACAAGCTTAATATGAGTGCCCATAGCTGAGCAGCGCTTTAACAAGCTGAATATGAGTGCCCGTAGTTCAGCAGCGCTTCACCCAGCTCAATATGAGTGCTTCTAGGTAAATAACATGTTACCCAGCATAAGCCATTTGCACAGAGCTGCGCAGCATGCCAACCAGCTCACCGTCGGGCTATGTTGGGCAAGCTGTAGCAAAGTCGCCTTTACACAGACACACCTCTTAGCCTGACTAGACAGTAGTAAAATAAAAAAGCAATGACAAGGGTTGAACCCAGGATACTGTGCACCATAGTCAAAGTACTGAACCACTAAGTCATGACAGTTGTACTTAGAAATACAGTATTAGCATACATATAGAAATGAATGAAAATAGAACCATGACAAAGCAGGTTTGCTGTAAGCTGATAAATATCCAAAATGGCCAATCACAGATAAGTGCGGGAAAACCGGCATATATAAGCCCCATAGGTGGGAATACACACCATAACTGATTGTGGTACCCATTTGCAGTCAAGATGGCAGGTGCAGGAGAGGGAAATCGCTTTAGAGCACAAAGGTGGGGTGTTGAGAAGACAAAATATATGGTTTGGCTCCTAGTCCATGATCATGAAGTGCAACTCATGCAGGGCCAGGTTCAATGGGGAGCGTACAAGGCAGAGGCATGGAACCGGTTGGCACATAATCTCACCAGTACCACAGGCATTCTGAGGACTGGTGAACAGGTCCGTCACCAACATGCGGACCTGAAGCGACGAAAGGAGGACCAACTGAACCGATGGATCCAGGAGACCCGCCAAATGCCCAATGCCCCACTACTGAGTAAATATCCATGTAATTAAGTATGTAAGAAATGCTATCCTAGCCTATAGTATGGATAGGTATGTTACAATATTCCTTCATTTATATTACAGCTGTAGGTGTTCGTTCCGCGAATTGGCATGCCTATGCTGATAGGCTGGTGAGGTTGCGCCACCAGGCAGGTTAGTAATTATTCTGCTGGTATTGTTATAGAATATAAGTGGGACAGCTTGTAAAAGAGTTCAGTGTTGTAACCCAGTAATAAAGGTCAAATAAGCCTAGAAGAAAGATTCTGCTAGTATTGTAAGATTAGATAAGTGATGCAGCCTGGTAAAGAGTATTGCAATCCAGTAATAAAGATTAAACAAGTCTCAAATAGAGTTTCCACCTGTATTGTAATATCAGATAACTGCTTCAGCCTGAAAATGAGTGTTGTAATCAATCAACAAAGGATAGACAAGTGTTGAATACATCCTTGTAAATTCTGCCATATGAAATAAGTGAGTCAACTGGAAAGGATTGTTTTAACCCAGTAATAAATGTTAATAAAGCCTAGAATTAAGTACCATCCTGAAATGTAAATATAAAATAAGTGAGGGAGTGTGAGAAAGAGAGTTTGAAGCTACCAAGAAAGCTGTAATAAGTCTGGAATAAAGGTATACTGCATTCACTACATAATGAAATGAAAGAGACAGCCACAACCAAAGAGTGAAATGTCTTTAATAAAGTACAGAACCTGGACTGTGTCCGTCCCACAATTTGGATATGTTGCTGTACCCTTGCATTATGGAGATAGTATGGTTGTATGAAATGCTGAACATCCACAGTTGTCTAGACCCATATAAATCAAATTTAACAGGATGCTTTACCTGAACACAGTCAGATATGAACATATATGAATAAAAATGGAATGTATATTAATGTAGCAGGAACATCCCCATCACCAATATTCCTAAGGTTACATACAGGAAACTGTACTAATACATGTAGGGGATATATATCTGCATCTACTAGGAATGTACAGTATATGATTAGGTAGTTTAAGTTGTTAATGTAATATTTCTCCACCCTACCCTATTTTCACAAGTTATGCCATTCCACACCAAACTGGGTATGTGTATTCACAATTAATTCCCATGGACATTTGTCCTGTTGGTTTATACATATCTGCATGTACGTTGATGCATGTGCCCTGTTCACATATCCAAACCTGATGGCCTGTTGCCACCAATCAACCCTGCATGCTGTTGGAATGTCCACTGTTGTTCTAAATATGCATGTGTTATGCTTGCTGCTCGATGTTCGGAATTCATGTGTGTTTGGTTAATGAGAATACTGATACATGCTGTTACAACTAATTTTGAATGGTGTTGTTTGTTACTAACCCAAAATACCATAAAATACTGCTAAATATAGGACAACAGGGAAGGCGGGTTCCAGCGGACCCACCTCTCTCACCTCAGCTGGCGAGTGCACCTGGCACCAGTGCCCAGGCTGGGACGTCCTCCTCCAGTGGCCCTGTGCCACCTTTGGGTGGAAGCGCTGCAGGGGATGGGGCTCATCCCCCCTCTGCATAGGGTCCGGTCTGTGGTGAGTAGTGAGATCAGGCATTCCGTGACTGATCACCTACGCCAGCTTGAGGTGAGAGTGGCGCAACTCACGGGTGTGCTGCCCATCCTATCCAGCCCCCAGCACAGCCCCGGCCTGGGCTGTGAAGGCGCAGTGGTAACTGCCCATGGGTGGGGATCTCAGTTCCACTGTTGTCATCCGTGGGCTCATGGGCTTGCGATATCCAAACATCCGTCCCTGTCAATTGTGTTTACCCCCACATGTGTCATACTCTGCCCCTGTATGCA
>NC_056730.1:783903142-784125642 GCF_019279795.1 Protopterus annectens
GATGAGCTCCTTTCATGGTGACACCCAAGAGCATGACCCCTTAACCTGCCAAATCTGGGTGTGGACAGCACACTCATTGCTGTAGAAGTGGAAGTGCTACCACTATTGGAACATGATCAAGCAAGGCCAAGTTGTCTAACAGCACATGATGTGGCTGACCTATGCCTACAAGGATGCTGTTCTCCACCCAGAAGATGTTCCATCACAGACACTGCCTGTTCCAACATGTCATTCATCTGATCTATTGTATATGCAACACAGTGGAGGCAGTCACTCCTGTGCCACAACTACAACCCTGAGAACTTGTATGGAGCACTTATGGGAATATACCTGTGCCTCTATGATGGCCCTAAACATATGTTGAGTGGCATGGGAAGAGACACCTGGGCTAGGCAGAGGAGGGACAGCAAGCCCCCTCTGAGCACCCCTATCAACCCTTCTACATGGCACTTCATCCACAATGTGACTATGGCCAGACTCAACAGACACTGAAGCCACATTAACCACACTTCCCTGATCAATGGCCTCACCCTCCAACTGTGCAATATGTGAAGGCTCAGTGGAATGGGTAGGTATAGGCGGACAGGCTGTGTTCAATGGAATTGCAGGGGATGGCTGTATGTCAACCTCATTGTCAGATTCAACCTCTGCACCCACGGACGGTGCCTCTGTTTGGCCACCATCATCATCAGAGTCTACTGATACACTGGTATCAGGCGTCAGAGGGCTCACACTTCCACTGTCATGATCACCTGCTTTAAAAAGGAACAAACACAGGAAAAAATAATACCTACACTACTCTAGTCCAATATATGTTGAGAAACTAATAGTGGTGTCACTATTACAGACAGTACAGCAATACACACAACAGGTCTGACTTCAACAGCACACAATAAAATATTTCTTTGCATTGCTCAACAGCACTGACATAAAAATGTTTGGCTTACCATCTGCAGGTGAGATTCTCCCCTGCAATCCAGATGGTCCTGGAAAAAGTTGAGCAAAAGGTAAGGGCAACATCAACACAATTAACAGTAACACAGGAGATAATACTTCTACAGCTTTACATGTCATTAACTATAATTTCAACAAGAATGTGGCTGACAACTCCAACGTAAGCTAATAACTGTAGCAATCTTCAATTTCCCAAAAGAAAAAAGGAATTCATGTTACACAGAAGTACTGATTTCAATCATTTTACTATACAACAGTATTCAACTGTTGAGATGCTAAAGCCTATCTGAAAGCTCCTCCTGGGATGTGTTGGCTGTCCCTGAAGCTGTTAAACCAACATCCAGGACATGCTATACTGCACCTTCCTGAGAGCTGTCTGAATTCCTGATATTGGCCAGGAACTCTTCATTCAGTGTTAGTGGTGGCTTCATAGTAGGCTGTCCCCAGTAACCATCTGGTCGCAGCCCACTGCAGCTGCTTTCCTATGTGCAGATGTGATCATGTCAGTGGCCCTGTGATGCACCTGCTCATATGTCCTGCTGTGGCCATGCATGACATTCACATCATCAACAGTCTGGTGCCAAATTTACATCCTGTGTGCCATATCTCCCAGTCCCCTTTCCAGCAGAAAAGCACAATTTTGCCAAAAGGCATTCACTATCTCCTGATTCTCAGCAACAGTGAAGGGGGCCCACTGAGGATTGACATGCCTGGGTGGCATAATCCTATGTGTTCTAAAAGACAACATAAGGATAATACACATATGTATCACATAACTACAACATAACTGTTCCCAGATCAAACAGAAAAGGTAGCCACTCAGTATTACCCACTCAAGAAACAAAACAGTCTAGAGATGTGAAATACAAACAACAGGCTGGATGCAAAACAAGGAGAGTAACAACAGCAACATATCCTTGTTTGTGCCAGAACACTAACTCAGCTTGCTCTCCCCCCAAAAGAACAGGCAAATGACACATTATGCTAGTGAATTAAACTATTTCTAACAAAAACCACAAAAGCTACCATAGCCCACGCACACCTTCTATCAACACTCCTCTATGCTTCCCCAATACTAACCTCTGTAAAAAAGATTTAATAAAACCTGAAACTTGTTATAATAAAATAGCAAAATTTGCAACAGATGCCTCCTACAGGTCCCATCACTGCACATCACTTAAACAACTAAATTGGCTCAAAGTTCCTCAGCTTCTGCACTTTAATCAACTTACCCTTGTACACACATTTCTTCACCAACCTGAAAAAACTTCTGCTCTCCAAAATATTATTCACCCATATAAAAGCTCTCATTGTCTCTGCTCTAGTAGACTACACCTTTTAGACACCACTAAAGCCAACAACCATGCAGGGGATTCTGTCTTCTCCAGCTACATTCCCAAAATATGGAATAAACTTCACCCCCTGTAACTGTAAGTAGCTCTATTTCACAATTTAAAACACTCCTTAAATCATACCTCAAAGACACCTGGCTATGTCCTTGTAATACTCCTGGATAGACCCACTGTCTCTCTACTAGCTTAATTTCACTGTGGTTGATGCACTCCTTTTTAATTGCTCTTGTGAATGCTTCCAACTATAGAAATTATTCCTTTTACATCTCAGTCTCACTTGCAAAGAAGTCCATGCAACAGACTTATGTCTATCTCTGTATAAATCCCTAATTCTGCTCACTGTTATCCCACATATTTTGATGAAAATGTAACTGCTTTTTACTGCCTGTTTCCTGTTATTTGCTATGCCTGGTACATGTATCTGTATTTTTACACTGCTATTCTTGGCATATGTAATTGTATTTTCACTCGTGTTATTTCTGGAGTTTTTCTTCCCAGGCTTTTGCTGAAAAAGGACATGTGTCTGGTCAGACTTTCCCTATAAACAAATCTAAAATAAAATAAAATAAAATAAAATATGCACATCAATCTGGTAACATGCAGAGCTACAACTGTTGACCCATATGCCTAAAAACCCTTATCTGCAAGACTAGGGAAAGAATCAGTATGGACCTTATCCACAGGGGACATAGCTGACCTTCAACACACTTGACTCAACCATTTTCTTTGTGGTAGATCTTGCTTATTGAACCTTGTTGACTTCTTTGATACTGACCCCAAAATACCTGGATGAGGGATAACAGGACATATCACCTATTTGGAGTAATCCAAGGACTCTGACACTATACCCCATTCATGTCTCATACTGAAGATATTCCATGTAGGAATTAAGCCCATACAATAGTAGATGGATAGCAAACTGGCTCACGCTCAGAACACACACTCTCAGAGCTGGGGACTGCACCTCCATTACTAGCCACTTACCATTAGAATACCACAAGGATCTCTGCTGGGCCCTCAACTGTTTGCAAAATACTTCCATGAAGTGCAGGCAATGGTAGATGGCTTGTGGTTTACTAAGATTGCAGATGGCTGTTAACTAGATGCACTCATATAGAGTCCAACCCCCATGATGGCAACATATGACAGAAGGGGCTGGCACACACAAATGATTAGTGCCAGACTCACGGACTGAACGTTAAAGCATAAAGTGCCTCTTTGTCCCCTTTGACAATGAAGCACCTCTGTTAATTATGATATACAAGATACCTCTCTAAGCTCAAACACAGTGTTGTGGGACTTGGAGAACACATGTTGATAACAATATACAATTTCATCACTGTGTCCATAGTGGTGACACACAAATTCTGCGTTGTTCACCTAATACATATGGGCATCACATAAAAGACCAGAGTAGTCATACCTAGGGTTAACATATGTCCGTGTTTCCCTGGACATGTCCTCTTTTTGTGCTCTTGTCCGGGCATCCAGGCGTGTTTTGAAAATTCTGCGATTTGTCCAGGTTTTTCAAAAACCTGGACAAATCGCAGAATTTTCAAAAAACAGATGTCCCTATTTCAGTAGGATTGTCCTGGGATCGGCAGTCTGATCCTGAGCTCCGCACTGCCAGTTATAGTCCCGGCAAAACAGCCTCCACTTTGTTTTTTTTTTTCTTTGATTGGCCCATATACCGGTATACCAGCCAATCAAAAACTTGCAAAACAGAACTCTGTTCAATGTGGAACTGCTTGATGTTCCGCATTGAACAGAAGAGGGTCTGCTGTGAAAGTTTTTCATTGGCTCGTATACCGGCATACAGGCCAATCAAAAATCGCAAAACATGGAGCTACTTGTCTTTAATGCGGAATTGTGACGTTCCGCATTAAAGGCTAAATACCTTTTTTTTTGGTCTTCACCTAGTGTGAAAGATCTTTTGTCCTGACCTGGCCAATCAAGAATCTGGCAACCCTATGAGGATGAAAAAATATGTGCTGGTTAATACCAGCGCATATTTTTTTGTGCTCTTTTTCGTATAACCAAATATGGTAACCTTAGTCATACCTCTGCTGTACTCTACCCTTTGACCACTGATTTAGTACAATGTTCCCCGTTGACTATACCTCACCAGACACCTGCAGCAATTGATTTAGTACAATGTTCCCCATTGACTGTACCTCACCAGACACCTGCAGCAATTATGCCTGAGAGAATCCAGGCCCTCCAAACAAGGCATACTTGGAAAGACTGAAATACCTGTTACTGCACTCAATGTCATGCAGGCTGCTGAAAGGTGACCTATGCCTGGCCGATAGAACAGTCTCTGACCATACCCTACTGGAAATGCTGGATATCTGCAAAGCAAATGGGGTAAGAATAACTTGCCCCAGGGTTTTCAACCTAGCCTGTGACATAAACAAAGCACGCTGGGGAGACAGATATATCACCCAGTGATTCACACTCTTCTGTAATAGGCTCCCACTGCATGTGAAGCAGTGGTCCTCAATGACCCTGTTCAAGTGCAACCTTGAGTACTGGTTGGGTGATTATAAAGTCACCTCTGGGTGGCAACTATGTCCCTCATGGACAGGGCCAGTTGCTGTTGCTCTCAAAATTACTCTGCAAACAATGACCATCTAATGATGTTCAGTAAGGATACTTGTGTTTTTACACAGCTAAGCCTCTAAACACCCTAAGGCAATTAGGCTAGTAGTCTCCTATGAACCTATGATGCTATGAACCTATGCAGGCCTCCCAACATCTTGTCCCCCACATGGCTCACTGATGTCATCTAATATAAGTTGACCTTCACTCTTGTAAAACACGCATGTATAATGTGAACATCCCACCCTATAATAAGACCAGTAGACATGTGATCCATGTCCTGGGGTAAACGTTAAGTGGCACTTCCACCAGCATATTGTCACAGTGCTGACTACTCCCTTGAATGTAACACAAGTACGGGGTATGTGAAGGACACCTACACTGAGGCCATAATACCTTCATGGTTCCCAGCCTCCATCTCATCAATAACTGTGTAAAATTCACCCTTTTTTGTGTACCTCCCTATACATCTTCCAGTTATGTGTAACTGAAGTGCATCATGCTTGTCACAGTGAGCTGTCACACAGCTTATTGGACATACCTAGGTATTCTTTCTGTTGAATATACATGACTGTCCGATGGTGCGGGACACCAATCAAGTTGCACCAGATGGATGTGTGCTACCTGTTCTGCTTATCCAGATATAATGTAAATAGGTCTTTGACAACATTACTGGCATGTATATCATTTGTTGACAGTGTGGATTGTGCCATATATATATATATATATATATATATATATATATATATATATATATATATATATATATATATATATATATATATATATATATATATATATATATATATATATATATATATGGATCACCTTTATATCCTCGAAATCGCGTTTGCCCGACACACTAATGACCGACACCAAAAGACCGACAACAAAAAACGCCGACAACGCAAAACACCGAAAACCATTACACCAACACACTACACGTAAACAACACAGTACACTACATAACATATGCACTATCCCTAACCCAAACCCTAACCCTAAGGTCCGACACTACCGCACACTTACCCTACCTGCACCCTAACCATAACTCACTTACCCACCCCTAAACCCACAGTCCCTCACTATCGCACACACACCCTACCTGCACCCTAACCCTAACTCACTTAACCCACCCCTAACCCACAGTCCCTCACTATCGCACACACACCCTACCTGCACGCTAACCCTAACTCACTTAACCCACCCCTAACCCACAGTCCCTCACTATCGCACACACACCTTACCTGCACCCTAACCCTAACTCACTTAACCCACCCCTACACCCACAGTCCCTCACTATCGCACACTTACCTGTCCGCTCCCTAACACTAAATCCCTCACTCGATCACACACTTACCGAGTCCGTCGGGTTCTCACCTTGTCGGTCATCTGCGTTGTCGGTATTTTCATCCCGTCGGATTCCGTGTCGGCCAAACGCGTTGTCGGGCATCTAAAGGTGACCCATATATATATATATATATATATATATATATATATATATATATATATATATATATATATATATATATATATATATATATTTATATATGTATATATACACACAAGTCAGCTAGCCTGTATTGCCAATACTGTTGCATACAGGTATGCAGTGTCACTCATAACACCAACAGCAGATGTTACAGTGCCAAGACACTGTGTGTGGTTACCCCCCCTAGAGTATGGATGCATCATAATAGTTGTTCAAGTGTGTTTGTGTGTGTGTGTGTGTGTGTGTGTGTGTGTGTGTGTGTGTGTGTGTGTGTGTGTGTGTGTGTGTGTGTGTGTGTGTGTGTGTGTGTGTGTGCGTGTGTGTGCACGTGTGTGCATGTGTGTGTGTGTGTGTGTGTGTGTGTGTGTGTGTGTGTGTGTGTGTGTGTGTGTGTGTGTGTGCAGACTCATCCCGTACCACTCTTAATCACATATGTTATGTCAGAGGTGTGGGATTAATGGTGGATTCTGATATTGCCCATAATTGTGGTTGGTTCTTTTAACTGTTTTCCATGAGCTTTACCTGTGCCCACCTTGCTGGAGATCTCTGCTGAGAGTACACTAATACTCAGGCACATCAGTCTGCACAGTGCCACACTAGGCACACTAAATATTCTCTGCATTATTCATGTAAGGATGCTTATCACTCACAGGCATTCTCCCCATTGTTATGTCACCTTGTGTGACAGTCACATAAAACACAGTTTCACTGTACAGTCCCTGCTGTACATACCTCTTAAACTCTTAGTGCAAGAAATCTAGACAAAGTCCAACAAAATGGGTGGACAAAGGCCCAAAAATAGGGACACATTTTAAATATTGCGCTTATAAACTTAGAAAGTTGCTAGAGTAACAGGGTTTGGTTTAACTTACATTTTTCTGAAGGATATGAATTCTGAAACTCAAATGTATGTCATTATGTAGTGACTTCCAGGGGCAGCTCATGCTATAGGACTGCAGGACTGCAGCCCTCCCACTTCTGTAGAACCTCTGTAGAAAACAAAATAATAAAACATAAAAAATGAAAAAGAAACTTAAAACAAAATAATCCCGGAACTCTGCACATGCGCGGACACACAGACTGCAGTCCGGATAGAGGGGAATGCAGAAATGCCCTGCAGATGCCCAGAAGTCTGTGCAGTGAAGACCGCACAGAAGAGAGCAACATCGAACTTCAGACTGCTTTAGACAGCAGTCCGGGTAGAGGGGAAGGCAGAAATGCCCTGCAGATGCCCAGAAATCTGTGCGGTGATGACCGCACCGAAGAGAGCAACATCGGACTGCATCATCTGCAGGATGAACCAATCAGGAGGATGTTTCTGCAGGCTGGACCAATCAAGCTCTCACAGGTGGGACTAGGACTGTGTGTGCATTCACTTTGGGACTTGCTGTCATTCGTGGGTATTTTGTTTGCATTGGGACTTACTTCATGGATGTATATTTCGTTCACGTTGGGGACTGGATGTATTTCACTTTGGAAGTAGTTGGATTTATATGGACGGTAAGGTGTGTGTGTGTGTGTGTGTGTGTGTGTGTGTGTGTGTGTGTGTGTGTGTGTGTGTGTGTGTGTGTGTGTGTGTGTGAGTTCATGCGATATTAAGATGTATCCCAGAAGGCTCAAGGAGTCAAGCATTAATGTAACCTGAAGTGCTAATAAACTGCAATTTTATGGGGATAACTAAACATTTATTGCCTGCCTATATCTGTAGTTATAATTTTAAATTGCTTTTCGAATTCCAGCTGATTTAGGGATTTATTCTATAGAAGGCTTCATAATGTTTAGATCTCTGGTAGGCAAGAAAAAGTGTAATCAGAGTGGGATACTTAGTTAAGCATTTTGACTTCTCAGATTAACGTTTTGTTGCAACTTAAAGTTACTTGGTCATTTACCGCAGTTTGAGCCACAACTGGTCTAGCAAGATAGCTTCAGCTTGCACTTTTTTGCTCAGTGCTCACTTCTAAGTAAACCAGGATTCTAAGCAGTCTCTTTATTGCCAGTTATCTGGATCTGATGTTGTGCACCTGTGAAAGAAGATAGGTTTTGTTACATCAGTGATCACTCCTTCTCCAATATCAAGGGATCTCAGAGTTTGAATAATAGTCGGTGCACCTCTGAAAGAAGATGTGTTTTGCATTACATCAGCGATCACTCCTTCTCCAATACCCAGTGATCTCAGAGTGAGAATAATAAAATAAGTGGCTTGTTGGATTGGTGGTCATGGGGTGCTGGTGGGGCTTGCCTACTGCAAGAATTTCTTATTAGTTGCCACATTAGCTCGTAAAATGCCAGGCACAAGTGCATCGCCCATTAGCAAAATGTGTATACTCAGTCTCTTATTTTTGTGCTGATGTGGTGTGATGATAGAGGTTCATAGATCAAGTAGGGTGCAGTGGACCTACACCTACTTATTGGGTAACGATTTCCCAATTCTTATAAAAAGAGCTCGTACATTTAAAGCATGGCTGCTCTGGAAAACACGGCAAGGTGAAGTGTAGAAACCTTTCATAAAATATGAGAACCTAGCGGTAACATCAATAACTAATGTCGACAGTGACGGAGAATGACGTTTTGAAATAAGAAAACTACTAGATATTCCTAGGTGTGAGTAGCTAAATGACGGAGTCCATTCCACATCCAAAAAAGGTGTAGGTGTGTGTGAAATGCCCCAGTTGCTGTGGACTGGTGGCTAGATAGAGCTCATGGTGGTGAGGTAGAGAATACCTCAGGTTTGTACCCTGTACCTTGGATGTAGGTGGCAAGGGAATTCCCTACCCACCACCATTTGTAAAAAAGTGTGCACATTTTTGCCTCATATTTGTTCTGTTCTGTTCCTCATAAAATCTGTGGTTTCTGTATTTTTGCTACACAGTCAGTGGTGCAGGGGTAGCATTGTTGCCTGATAGCTGCAGACACTCTGGTTTGATTCTTGGCAGGGGTGCTTTCTATGTGGAGTCTGCTTCTGTTCTTCATAAAATCTGTGGTTTCTGTATTTTTGTTTACTTACACAGTCAGTGGTGCAGTGATAGCATTGTTGCCTGACAGTTACAGCTTCTTTGGTTTGATTCTTGGCTGGGGTGCCTTCTGTGTGGAGTCTGCATGTCCTTTCATATTACAAAGACATGTGTCTGGAGTGTTTCTCCCTAGGCCTGTGCTGAAAATTGGCTTTTGTCCCAAGTCGGACTGTCCTGGTTAACAAATGTTAAATAAATGAAAATGACAGGCATTTGAATTTCAGACTTCATATTCTTCAGAAAGTACATGGTAACACAAAACCTTTTATTCTAGCAATTTTCTAAGTTTATAAGATGGGTATTTGAAATTTGTCCCTATTTCTGGACTGTATTCCTCCATTAATGGCGCCGTCCAGGTTTTTTGTGCTAAGCTTGAGAGCTATGGTGAGAACTCAATTCACTGAATATGTTTGGAGGCTGTATTCCCCCATTACTGACTTTGTCCAGGTGTTTTTTGCTAAGAGGTTGAGAGCTATGGTGCGAACTGAATTTACTAAATGGTAACCAATCAATCTTCCTCTCTTTCACAAAACAGCTGATTTGGCATAGTGGTTTGTTGCTCTGACTGTTTTGCACAGGGTCCTGGGTTTAAGTCTTGGCAATGAAATGTATGGTGGTAACACAGCATTTTATTCTAGCAACTTTCCAACATTATACAAGTGATGTTTAAAATGTGTCCCTGGTTTTTGGGCTTTTGTACCTTCCCAATAAATGTTGGCTTTTACCAGATTTCTTGTGCTGCAAAGTTCAGAGATACAGCTGAGTGTCGAGTAGATTTTACAATGAGCTGAGAGCTGCAGGGGAACAAAAGTTAGTGCTGCTTATGGTACGTTGGCGTATATTGCTAATAGCACAGCAGGTAGTATACTTGCTTTTGATGCAGAAGGCTCTGGGTTCTACTCTCACAGTAAGTAGATGTATTGCTGATACTGTACTGTGTTGTGAAGGGGTGTGGATGCTGTAGCCCTTTTTGGTGAAGATACCTAGTAACTGAACCTGTTATCAGTTTGCCATCCATTCCCTATTGCAATATTACTATCTTATTTATTTAATGCAACATAGGCAATTTATTCCTCAGGGGCAACAAGCACTTTATTTGTAGATGAAACAATGAAATATAAAGTTGTTTGCTAGCTGCAACCTCTTCATTACAGATTTCTTTAATGTGGAATTATTTAGATGACTTTTACTACTTCAGAGATTGTGCATATTTACAGATACTGGTGGACTGTAGAAGTTTGAGCAGACTTTTATGATGAAAATGTTCTGAACTGGGCAGTTTTGTATTTGGTGCCTGCATTTTGTTTCATTGTTTACTGGAAAAATTTTCAAAACAATAAATTTAAAACACCGTCTAACAACTGTACTGTATTGTACAAGGAATAAAATTTAATACAATCAGGAAGGTGTATCAAAGAACATGTGTTTGTGTGCAAGGGGTCTATGATTTGAAAACAGCCCAAAGTTAATCTTTATCTGCCACTGACAAAATGTATTTTCTTTGAATGTGGGTTTCAATGCTGTTTCAATTAATGTGAGTTTCAAGGGCAGAGAAGTTTTAATGCTAAGTCTATTTTCATTGTGAGACTGCATTGCTTTGTTTAGCAGATATTGATTAGTGTTTTGCTGTAAAATGCAAAATAAAACTTTCAAATGAAATCCAAATCATTGCAGAAGTAAAGCAGTATGCACATTACAGTGTTTATGGTAAATGGGGTGAAATAACCAAGGAATGGGACATTGTAATGGCTACAGAGGGGAGGCTCCATTCAACCATGATTTTGTGAGGGGAAAGAGCAACAAACTCAGACAGCTCCGGCTAAATTATACCTCTCAACTGTCCAGACTTTTGCAGACTGAATAGATTTTTGCTTTTTATTTTTGGTTTGTTCCTCATAAAATTTGTGGTTTTCTGGCAAATTATTTAGGAATGAAGTCACTAAATAATGACAGATATTAAGTTTCAGACGTCATAACCTTCAGAAAAATGCTTGATAAAGCAAGACCTGTTATTCTATCAACTATCTTAAGTTTATACAAGAACAATTTTTACTACTGTTTGCATGCTCTCCCAATATATTTGGCCTTGTCCAGATTTCCTGCATTAAGAGGTTGAGAGGTACATGCAAATTAATCACTTTATAGAATTAGGAATATCCAAACCTCTCAACTGTCCCCAATTTTGGCTCAAAATGTTGCTCTCCCCCCTAATAATCCCTCCGCAAAATAGCAATTTTGGAAAAAACGTGGAGGGTTTACAATTATAAATAACTGTAATGATCAGAGTTATAGATTACTTTTATTTCAAAAATGCATTTAGATTCTCTAATTTTTGTCAGCTGCTCAAGTTAACAGTACTAATATTAAAAAGGTGTCCCTTCTTTGACAGGTTCTCAGCTATATTGTGTGGCACTTTTATATTTTTGCATCACATTTTGGTCTGTTTTTCATAAAATTGTGTTTTTCTGGAAAATTAGTGGCAAATCATTAAAGACTGAAGTTAGAAAATAATGGCAGACATTTGAGTTTCAGATTTCATACCTTTCAGAAAATTCATACTAATGCAAGACCTACTACTATTCTATTATCTTTCTAAGTTTATAAGAGCAATATTTAAAAATTGTCTTTATTTTTGGGCCTGTGTCCCACTTCTATGTATGGCTTTGTCCAGATTTCTTGCTCTGAGGTTGAGAGGTATGAGTTTCAGAGCCATCACTGTCAGCCAGAGGTATTTCAAATTGTGACATACTTGTTGCATCCCATTCCCCCATGTACTGTCCCTGGATGTAACCTGGATGTGTCTGTGGATGTAAACCTCCTTTTCAGTACTCAGCATGGTTTCCGACCAAACCATAGCACCACCACTGCCTTACTCTCCTTTACTAACACTATCCTTCAGCATAAAAAAATGGCTATCTCTCCTCTGCTACTTTCCTAGACCTATCTAAAGCATTTGACATGGTCCCACACAAACAACTTATCTCTGTCCTCAATAACCTATCCTTCTCACAATCGGTCACCAACTGGTTTCAGAGTTACCTGTCTGACCGCCAACAATCCTTTGTATGGCAGAATGACATATCTCCCCAACTACCTGTCTCCATAGGGGTTCCACAAGGATCCATCCTTGGACCCCTACTCTTCTCTGTTTACACCAATAATCTAGCCTCTGCCACCAAACATGGCACACTCATACAATACGCAGATGACTCGACCATCATCTGCTCAGCCCAGTCCCTACCAAAACTGCAAAAAGTCACACAGGAAGCCTTTTCCTCTGTTGAAGCATGGTTATCCGATGCCCGATTAATACTCAACCCAAACAAAACTAAACTACTCATCTTCCAACCCACCAAACATACTCAAAACAACTCTCACTTTAACATCACAGCAAAGACAACACCACTATATACCCAACTGAACACACCAAATTGCTAGGAGTGGAAATAGACAATAAACTAAAATTTGACATTCACATATCCATGACTATAAAAAAGTCCGCAAAAAACTAGGAGCATTATACAGAAATAAGCAATTTCTCACCAAAGCAGCAAAGATTTCAATAGCAAATTCCCACCTTATCTCCACCCTACTTTATGCCTCTCCAATATATACCAACCTAAGGCAATGTGATCTAAACAAACTAGAGACCTGCTACAACAAAATTGCCAAATTCGCCACAGGGGCATCCTACCGTAGTCACCACTGTCTCTCACTTGCTGAACTAGGCTGGCTTGAACTCCCTCACCTCCTTCAGTGGTATCAACTCTCACTCGCCCACAAAGTAGTAAACCATCCACTAAATGTCCCATCCCTCCAGAATCTACTCCAACCCTATCGCACCACCAGACCACTAAGATCCAGCAGCAAAAATCACTTGCAGATCACTAAAGCCAGTAACTCTGCTGGTGAAGCACTATTCCCTTGCGCCATAGCCAAATTATGGAACTCACTCCCACCCACAATTACCTCCATACCATCATGCACCCACTTCAAAACTTTACTAAAAGCGCAACTAAAAACATGCTGGCTATGCCCTTGCAACTCCCACTCTAATATCATCCACCCCATCCAACCACTACCTTTCTTTCCACTCCACTAACTACCTTGATTATAGCAAGCTCAGATGCTCATAAGCCAATACTTATTATACAGCACGGACTTCTTCTTCTTGTAACATTTGTTAATGTCTGGTATGCACTTCACAGATAAAGATTCTAGTTGTCTACTGATGTACTATGTTCTTCATCTGTAAATATGTTGTAAGTAATTGCTATGTAAATTGTTAATCACTATGTAATCCAATGTAAATACTGTCTGTTTATTTTAACTGTGGAGCTTTTCTCCCAGGGCCTCCTCTGAAAATGCACCTACGTCCAGTCGGACACTCCCGGTCAACAAATTTAAATAAATAAATAAATAAATAAATAAAATGTGTCCAAGCAAGGCATGGAGCAGTTATGCAGTGTAAGTGTGCGGAGTATTCCCCCATCCAAAGTAGACACAAGCACTGTCCTTGATTTTGCAGAATGTTCTGGTTTTCTGTCATATTTTTATACTGTTGATTTTTGCTTCTTCTTCTTCAGAAAATGCATGGTGTCGTAGTGCCCTGTTGCTCTGTGTTTAAGTAGCAATGCTTTAATGACCATCAGGTAAGTTTGTCAGAGATTGTAAGATGCAAGTATGCTTTAATATGCATACTGTTAAAGAATTACCAACATTGAAAGCCTTTTTTGTTGTTGCCATGCAGAGAATATTTACATGACTAGATAACGTATAAGCCTTAGGTATTGAAATGCATATGACAGTATTTGTAATAAAGGACAGGATTACAGTATTCTCAGAAGCTCATTATATTTGTTGGAGACTTGCAGTCATCTTTGCAGGCTTTACCCGTAAACTTAATAGAATGCCAATCTATCATGTGTGGCCCATAACTTGTGCAGTAATCCTTTAAGCAATTTATCTTGTGCTTGTTTCTTGTTTGCTGTTTATTTTTTACTTTGATCATGTCTTCCTCATGAAACAAGTACATAGTTGTCAGGCAGCAGGTCTTTATTGGCTAAGAAACATTTTTACAAGTGGGGGTATCACAGAGATTGCTACTTTCAGCATGTTATTTGGTAATTTTATAAAGCTGAATTTAAATTATAATTAGAACTGCAGTGCAAGGAAAAGTGGTTTGAGTTTAGTGCTGCTTGTTTTTTTATACTTGATTTTGACTGGCATTCTAGTCATGTATTTAAAAGGTAATTTCTTTTTTCATTCCTCACAACCTTTATGTTTCCATCTAGATATTAAGTAAGCTGTCATGTAGCCAATGCATTGAAATATTTTTTCTTCTACACTTCATTTTGTCTTGACTGGACTCTCGTAATGATGGTTTGGCACCCACGGCAGCGTATTTAATTAAAGTTCCAGTTGTTGTGGTTTTGAGCATAGCCCCACCCCTTTCTAGTTGGCCACACCCTCCCCATTGGCCCCACCCATTCAGCTGTCTCCTGCAGCCCCCCCTTTAATTTGAAGTCACCAGCCGCCACTGGTGACTTCAATAATCATATCATCCCAGTGACTTGCCAGAAAACCACTAATTTTATGAGGAACAGACGAAAAATATGAGCCAAAAATCTGGACAGTTGAGAGGTATGCTACTGTACCATATCGATATGTGATTGGTGTTGCTGAAACAGCCATCTTCCATTGACATGTCCTCCTCTGCTGTACCTTGGGTTCTTTCACTCACATTCTTTCCCAGTGTTTATTCCTACAGTTCATCTGTGTGTCCCTATTCAATACACACACTTCCCATGAGGATTAATTTTACATTGCAGTCCATGTCCAATTACAGATCATTTACACAGCTTCTGTACAGAATGCCAGGAATGGGATATCACAATACTACTTCACTGTAGATACACTGTCCTGTACTGTGTTTGCACCATATTCTTTGCATTCATACCTCTCAACTGTCCAAATATTACCAGGATTTCCAGATGTGTTCCTTATCAAATTTGTGGCTTTATGCCATATCACTGGATGATCGTAGGACTGATGTGAGTCAATATAACATAACTTGGAGGTCATACCTCTCACCTGTCCTGATTTGTGCAGAATGTTCAGTTTTGGTCTCATACTTTGATCTATTCCTCATAACATTTTTTTGGCAATTCATTGGCATGACATTGTGGACTGAAGTCAAAAATTGATGGCAGACATTTGAGTTTCAAACTTCATGCTCTTTAGTAAATTCATGCTACTGTACATCCTATTATTTTATCACCTTTCTAATTTTGGAAAAACAATATTAGAATCTGTCCATATTTTGGGACCTTTGTCCCCCATTATGTATTGCTTTGTCCAAATTTCTTGCTCTAAGAGGTTGAGAGGTATATCTGAGTTTCATTCTACCATATTTCTATGTGACATCTATGTCAACTATGTCCCTATTTCTGGTTAATTGTCCCCACATTATGTTGGCCTTTGTACAGATGTGTTGCAATAACAGAATGATAGCTATCTATGAAGCCCTGGTTATCATTGTGGTATTCCATGCAACTCCCCAGACTGTAGGTGCTCTGCTTTAAATAGAATTGCTACCTGCATTCTCTTACTCGGTTTCCTGGTCTGCAGCTCTGTTGCCAGCCACAAAACCTCGCTTAAACATGGGGTGTGGCATTAATATACATTGTGCAGTGGTGCGCGCTGCTGCTCACTGCTCACCACTGTTCACAAATGTAAACTCCATGTAGGCTTCACTCTGAGCCTACATTGAGTCTATTGAGTCCCTTGGATTATCTTTAGAAATATCCTGATTTTTAATAGTAGTGTCTCTGAAGGCAGTCACTCACAGGGAGGATAAGAATTCTTCAAACTTTTGGTGAACATGGTGCTTCCCCTTTTACTTGTGATGGCTTAAAGTGAAGCATTTACATTTTTGTCATGCAAGTTATCTCATTGTGTAGGTATAAGAAAATGCACTGTACTTCATAATTGCACGAGTCAGTGTTGTATAAAGTAGCACAGTTTATCTACATTTTCTTGATAGTCCTCTTAATTTTAAAAGTGTTATTCCACATATTTTCTGTTTCATGGTGGAAGCAGTTTGATTGTAGCTAACATTTTCATCTAAAATTGTATGAATACAAAACTTAAAATTAAAAAAAAAAAAAATAGAACATAAGACACAACTTTTCTTAATGCTTAATATGAAGTTATTGTCAGAGTAGCATACATCGCATTTATATTACATGATCGAACAGTGAAATGTTCGAACATGTAATAATCCACCCCTAAATATCGAAACGCTGTAATGTCGAACAGCAAAAAAAAAAAGAAAAACACTCAAACCATAAAAATTCTCTAAGCAGGGGGGCAAGCCCAACAGTACCCCCACACCCCCTGCTACTTAAATATACCAACTCCAAGATCGCACTACAGTGCAGACAATGGAAAACATCCATGTCTGCACTGTACGGAGATCTCCATTGAACCATTCAACATTCTGATGGTTCAATATTTAGTGGTCGATTATTACGTGTTTGAACATTTCACTTTTCGATCATGTACTATAGACCCCATACATCTACTGAGTATATTCTCCTACACCATAGATGCATCTGGGTTAAAGGTAACAGTGTTTCTCACTTTGTAGTCCTTTGCAGACATTATCTCACATAGAAGTTCACTCTGTTTTACAGTTCAAAAGAAGATTACCATATAGTAAAGGGCCAAAACTAAACCCTCTGGTTCTTTATTGGTCTTGCGTTATATCTCAGATCATTCAACCCATTTTTCTTACTTTCTATGTTCCATTAAATCGCTATGTTTTGATTCAGTTAATTGTATAACAATACATTTTAAATTATTTAGTTTATTCATTATGGTGCAGTCGTAGCATTGTCGCCTCACAGCAAGAGGTTATTCAATTTGATTCTTGGCTGGGGCGCTTCTGTGTGGAGTCTGCATGTCCCCCCCCCTGTGGTTGAGTGGCATTAAAAAGACATGTGTGAATGGGCATGCCTTTGTTGAAGGTTGGGTTTCGGGCTGGCACCTCGGCACTGTAAAATTCGACTGCCAGTCCTTAGCAGACTGGAGTTCTGCTGTGGCGACCCCTAACTGGGAAAAGCCGAAAGAGAGTTTATTCATTATACATACATTTGCTATTATATCAAATGTGTTTACTGTCTGAACTGCCAAACATTTATCAGTGGCAGGATTAGCTTGTCAAATAATGGTGTGAAGTTGAGGGAGCAGGTCCAGAGCAAGAGACCTTACACATCTTTCTAAAGCAGGTCTGGAATTATGTTTTCCTTTACATTACAGAATATGTACTTTAAATGTGTAGTCTGGTAGTTATATGAATAGAAAATAACTAGTTTTATGACTAGGAATCATGATTGCTTTTCATCATAGTTTGTGTGTATTGCCACCTTTGGATCAGAAGGGTAGCTAGCTTGGGGCAACAGGAGCAAGTGCCTTGGCTGCAATGTATATGAGGCATAATCAGATAATCTTGATTTTTCTTTAATGCAATACTAGCTTATAAACGCCAGTATTGTATTTATGGTCAAACCTGATCGCTGTAACGTTCCATGAATGGACTAAAAACCTCTTCATGCAGGCTGAGTATAAACTGTAGCAACTGTTTGCTATATTTGTAGCAATATGTTTACTGCAGTTAAAAAAAAAGATTTTTTTTTCTTAAACTAAAACATGAGAGCTGTAGTGCTTTGTGCAGGCAGGGTATAAACTGTAGCAGCTGTTTGCTACATTTGTAGTAAACAGTTTGCAACATTTGAAAGAAAAAATTATTTTTTAAATAAAATATGTTGATGGAGGACTGGGGCAGGGCACAGAAATGTGGCCTGAATGGCTGGGGCTGGTGGGGGAGAGTTTTATGTATCTGACTACCTGGCTGGTGTGCCAGTAGAAGGAATGTCAATTTTTTTTCCCTCTTAAATGAAAGAGCTGGGTGAGGTACCTAGATGTAACTCTAATAAGCCAATCCCTTACAGTGTAAAAGAGCTGAGGGGTTGGGTGATGGTTCATAGTAAAGGTAGTTGGTAGAACCAGCTATGCTTCTGTTTCAGGTAGTTTATGGGTTAGAAAAAAGTCCTGCAAGAGATCTGAGAATTTATTTAATGTTTGTTTACTAGAAAAGTCTGACTTGGAACAAAGCCACTTTTCAGCAGTGGCCCATGGAGAAACACTCCAGACACAAGTCTTCAGAATGTGGGATGAAACCCACACAAACAGCACTCTGGCCAAGAATCGAACCAAATAACCTCTTGCTGTAAAGCACCAGTGCGACTGCTGCACCACTGTGCCTTCCACAATGTATTGAATGTATTCCCACATTTATATTGCTAGCCCTGGGAATATTATTTGGTCACATAACACTCATTTTCATAATTGCTTTCAAAGCTGTTTCACCAGCCTTTTCTGTGGTTATTGGTATGCTCCCCTTGAATATTACTGATATTTCCTTCATAAAAAGGTATAAAAATAAAGCTATCATGAGATGACATGTCACAAGATTAAGAAAAACTATGTAGCAAACTGCGTTTTGAAATGTAAAAACTGAGGTGTGCTACAAACAGACCCCTGGATTTACTAAACTTCTGTGCAGGACTAGCTTAGTCCTGAATGGAAGCGACCATTTAGGAGCAGGACAGCAGCTCGCCATGCATATTAATAAGGCTCACTTCCCAGGTTCCTAGGCTTACACGGAGTGTGTAAGAGTGCAGGGGGCATGTCTGAGAGCAGAGCTCTCAGAATAAATATGCCTCTGCAATGTAGAACAGTAGAAAGGGGTATGCAATGAGCGAGACTGCTCACAGGTGACAGCATATCCCCACCAACAGTCCCCCTTGTGTATAACAGCAACAGAATATAGTAATAAAATGAAGAAACGCTATATATTTTTTTTTTTTTTAGAAATCCGATTGAAGCTAACAGTAGGTGCTCGGTTGTGCCCATCGCTTAGCTACGGTTGAAGCAGCTTTAAAGGCTGAAGAGGATAACAAGGAAGATATATGCAAATGAAGCAGCACAGCAATAGTGTAGTGGGCAGAGTATTCACCTAATGATAAGGCATTCCCAGTTCGAGTCCCACTGCCGCACATTTTATTTTACATGGCAAAGGACGTTATGACCAATATTTCTGTTGCATAACCCACTAAATAACATATATTTATGAACTGGAGTACTGCAGTAAATGCACATGTGAGGTCTCAGAGTCATAATGAATAAGGCACTAGTGAGCAGGTCTAAGCACAAATAAGCAATAGTAAGCATATGTAAGCACTTGTAAGCGGCCTTAAGCCCGTTTGCACAGTGGTAAGCAATGCCTACACTGGCTAAGCAATTCCAAAGCTAACTCTCTGTAAGCAGATGTAACGGCAGGTAAGCAGTGCTTACCATCATGCAAATCCACTTACAACTGCTCAAAAGTGCCTTAATCAGTCTGTCCAATGGCCCTTGTTCTGCCCATCAACAAAAAAACAGCCATATAGGTCTTGAACCCAGGACCCTATACAGCACAGTCCCAGTAGTTATCTACCAAGCCATCACAGAAGTGCAGAAGAATGAGGTAGTAGTATATAGTCATATGTGCCACAACCCACTACATAACATAAATATGTGAACTGGAGTACAGCAGTAAGCCCAGAAGTGAGGTGTAATTGTAATAGAGTGTTGAAGTCCCCAATAAAACACAAGGATCCCACAGAGTGTACGTACACATCAATCAGGGATACCAGGCATACATATAAGGTGTAATGAATAATAACACAATGACAAAAAGGCATTATAATGAAAGTCTAATGTAAGCAATGCTAAGCATTGCACAGGCCATCTTAGGAGGTGTGAGCAATGTGTAGACCAGCTAACTCTTTGTGCCCATTGGTATACCCCTTTAAACAATGCCAACCTTAGGTAATTAGGTTTGCCCATAGCTTAGCCTTTTCAAAACTGGCCAGTCATAGAAAAGTGTGGGAAATTGGCCCTACTTAAACCCAAGAGGCGGGAATACATCTCATAATTGCTTGTAGCTTCCCCTTGCAGGCACTATGGCGGTAAGAGGAGAATGAGTGTACTTCCGGGTGCAGAGCTGGTACATCCAGGAGTCCAAAGTCATGGCAGGACTCCTAGTTAAAGACCATGCACAGAGACTACTGCAGGGCCAGTACCAAGGCTCCCAATATAAGGTGGAGCCCTGGGACCATCTTGCCCGTGACCTCACCAGTGCCACTGGCATACCCCAAACTGGGGAGCAGGTCAGGCACCACTATGCCGATCTGAAGCATCAGAAGGGGCACCTCTTGGAGGAGTGGCTCCAAGAGGCTAGAGCATCAGGGGATGTTTCAGATGTCTGTAAGTATCACCCCAGTATGTGTGCAATAAGTGCCAGCTCAGGTATATCATGGATAGATATGGCTAAATATTCCTCTTATGTCCCCCACAGCTGCAACAGAGCAGGCCGCAAGCCAGGAGGCCCACATCTGCCACCTGGCGAGGTTGCGAAGCGAGGCAGTTCATTAATACTCATGCTTTTACTGTCATAGGAAATAAAAATAAAAGTACCAACCCATCAGGAGTAATCAGGTTAGGTTAGTTACTACATATGGTAAAAACACACATTCCTTTATGAATATTATTTCGAGACATTGGGACATACTACAAGGGGAAGACTCACTCATAGAAGTTGTGGGTGATAAGTGTAATTATTCCTTTCATAAAGGCCGGTCATTGAGTTTCTTGTTCAACCACTACAAAAGGTATCAAAATCAGGATAGGTCTTCTATCCAGAGAACTATGATGGGAGACAAATTGATGGGTTGTAATCCATGTGGCCATTGTTGTAATTGTTCTAAGGTTTATAAAACTAGCAGCTTTACCAGCCAGAATACACCTTACATGTTTGATATTACTTTTTTTGCTACTTGTAGCACTATTTGGATGATATATCTGGCAAGCTGTACATGTCCAGCATTTTATGGTAGACAAACCTCTAGACCACTTAGAATGTGGATAAATGAACATATGAGTGACATCAGGAACTGCAAACAAGCTAGTGCATTGTATAAACATATATGTAAACATAAGACTGGGTCCTTTAGATTTACAGTTCTTGACTGCATCGTACACAAAACACAGGATAAGGCAGGAATGCATGAGATACTAAATGTAAAAGAAAAGAAATGGATAGACAAGCTCAGTGGATTATTTCCACCTGGCCTGAATGATCATTTTTAAAACCCTGTTCAATTTAATAATTGTTTAATTGATAATTGATTCTCATATGTATATACAGTGCTGTTGGAGGGAATTTTTATCATTCGTTTTTTGCTCACTGAGGAAGGCAGCATTGCCGAAACTGGTCTGATGCATTTGTTGGTCAGGTGTATTATTTAATACACCATGTATTATTCATTATGGGCCAGATTCACGAAGGCTTGCACTGACTCTAAGAGAAGAGTAAGACTTCAGACAGGCAATATGTCTGCCAAGCGATTCAGCAATAGCCAGTAGGGGTGTGCATGAGAGCTCCTAAAATGACTCTTGCACGGACAGTGTTATGTTATGCAAATTACCTAATTTGCTGCTGAAAGCTATGCAAATGAGGTAAATTTGCGATCCAGGAAACACTAACCTGTCTGTGGAAGAGAGTTATTTGCAGAAATGTACTCCATTGGTAACGTAGTACCGTTCTTCAAATAGCAAATCGGAGCCATGACAGCTCCAAATAAAAGATGCATCCAGTTGAGGAAGCATGCCAATGGCCAAATATAAGGCCATTGGCATTTTGATCTGTTGAAAATTAATAAAAATCTATTTTTTTTTCCTAGCTGTCCGATGTTTAAGCGTAGCGCAGCACCACGCAAACGTGCAGCACTTTAAAAACCAGAATATAAAAAAAAAAAAAAAGCCAAAAATAGGCATTTTAATTTAAAATATTCATCTGCCATGCAGGTGAATGGCAGGCTCAAGACAACATGGCTACTGAGTAGTGGTTGCTAAGAGGGGAAGCTCAGTTTGAGAGATGTAACCAAGCATTAGAAGGCAATCCTATGCAAATGAGGATAAGGATAGTGAATCCCAATTTTCCCTGGCATGTGAGCCATGTCCCTAGAGTGTAAGTGTAGGAGTATGGGAGTAGTAGAGTAGAAGATAGGTGACATCATGAGGGGTTATGTATGAAAGACTGAAAGCTCATTGGAGCAGAGTGGCCTGTTTTTGCTGTGAGTTACTCAGGATTAGAAGAGGCGTGTCTACAGTTGTCTTAACTGAAACCCAGAAACCGAAGGTGTACACCGTGGATATCACTGAAGTTTCTTGCAAACGTGCTTACACTGTGTGCGCGCGTGGGCGTGCCCGTAAACTTGTCTAAGCCTGTGTGCACGCGTGTGCACCCACCTAAGCTAGTGTAAGCCTGTGTAAGCCTGTGTAAGCCTGTGTGTGCATGTGTGCGTGCATGTGCACGTGTTTGCACTTGTTGCACGGCGCTGCCCCCTATGGAAACAGAAAGGGAAAAGGAAGGTAAAGAAGTAGTAGGATGTTAACCAAGGAGAACTAGCAGAGCTGCCAGGTGAAATCAATCAGAATCAGCCAATTACACAGGCAGTACACTAGCCCAGCCCAGCACTTAAAACTCTGCAAACAACATTCCCCTATGTTTTTCTCAGAAACACTGCAACACTGCAGTATACAAAGAGAGGGAAAACTTAAAAAGCTTAACTGAGACAAAAAATGTTAGGGGCTGCCATTGCTATTATAAGGCAACATGTGCAAGATGCTGAGGGTGGTGTCATTGCGAATGCTGCTGAGCAACCCACAGTGAGGAGACAGAGAAGATTGTACAGACCCAGGGTAACCTACCAGGGGCTACATGAGCTGGAGATAGTGGAGCACTATAGAGTGGACAGAGACCTCCTGCAGCAAATTGTTGAGCTATGCAGGCTACGCCTCACACACAGAACCAACAGAGGGGAACCCATCCCAGTGGAAACCATGGTATGTGTTGGCCTAAGAATACTAGCAACAGGTACCTTCTAGAGACCAACTGGTGATATGATGGGGATTTCACAGGCATCAGCATCCAGGGTACTGCACCAGTTCCTGAATGCCATGTCAGCACATGTTGGTCATCATGTATATTTCCCCAATTCCCATGAGGCATTGGCCAGCAATATGCATCTCTTCCAGCAAATAGCTGAATACCCTGAGGTAGTGGGTGCAATTGAATGCACGCACATACACATCAAATCACCAGCCGGTGAGCAGGGTAGGGCCTACATCAACCGCAGGGGCTTCCCTCCATCAACTGCCAGGTCGTATGCAATGCCCAGGGCATAATACTGAATGTGTGTGCCAGCTGCCCTGGAAGCTACCATGATTCCCATATCTGGCATCTGATGCAGCTGTACCAGACATTTGCCAATGGGGACATCCCTGACGGTCACCTAGTGGGGGATGCTGGATACTCACTGGAGCCGTGGCTGATGATATGTAATTGACCGTGTGTTTGGGATGCTCAAGTCATGGTTCTGGTGCCTGTACACATCTGGTGAAGCCTTGCAGTACTCACCAACTACATGTACCCAAATTGTCATGTTATGTGCCATGCTACACAATATGATCCTGCGAAAACAGCTGCAGCAGGAACAGTATGGGGCAGGGCCAAACAGCCCCCCATCATTGCCAAGGCCATCACAGGCACAGCGTGACTCGGAGGAGGAACAACCTGAGCCTGGCCCAGTAGGCAGAAGGAGGCGTGCCCAGTATGCCTTGGCCTTGGCAAAGAGGCAACGCATAGCACATACACTGGTTCAGTAGGAACCTTGGAAATGATCTCTCTCTCTCTCTCTCTGACTCGCACATAAAATAAAAGGGATGCCTAACTTGACACTACCTGTTTTCAAACATGTATAGGGAGTGTACTAAGTGCATCTGACATAGGCAGCCCTGCAGCACCACCTGAGGTATGATTGCCATGTATTAAGCAATATAAAGCAGTGCTAAGCAGCTTTTATCACTATTTTGTATATGTAAACAAAATTGCCTGTGCTAACTAGCGCAATGTCGGGCAACATTGAACAATGTTGGGCAAGGTCTGGCAAAGTCAGGCAAAGTTGAGCAAAGTCAGGTAAACATGCTCATATTTGCTTTACTGTTCCTTAAGCAGTCTGGTCTGCCCAGCATGAAAATAAAAAGCAGTGACAGGGCTTGAACCCAGGATACTGTGCACTATACTGAACCACTAAGCCATGACAGCATTACACTGGCACCTACATAGCAGGACAATTGTACACTAATGCAAGCACAAAGAAATACTGTCTCATGACCCTAAAGAGGCATATGGGTAACCTACCCTACAGGCCTATGCAGACAGAGGACAGCAGGCCAGGTGGTGTGATGTGGGTTGGGTAGGCTATGAAGTCGCAATCTAATATACGTGACATTGGATGCTAAGACCCGTAGTACAGTAGTATGCCTCAAGCCAGTATGATAGGCAACAGTACAGACTGAAATGGTGTACCTTACATAGCAGTGCAGGCCTAGCAAATGCGTATAAGTGTTAGGTGAACCCCTCATCCTATGTACACCCACAGTAACAATCAGGTGTGCCCCCGGGTAGAAATGTACAAAGAATAACTGTCCCCCTTGTATGTAGAAATGTTGATAAGTCTATGCAAAGTGTCTCATGGAAGCCCTGCAGGCACAGCATGATCCCTGTTGAGTTATGACACAAAGGTGAGCCCTGCAGTAAAAATACAACTTGATTTTCCACACACATATAGTATAAATGTGTATACAGGGCATGCTCACACACTTCAACAAATGTAGTGGATTTTATTCAGCAACACACTGAAAGGTCATACTGGGCATGCTCACACAGGCCATGTCTGAGTACAGCAGTGGGCCACACATATCTGGCAGTTGCATGTTTCACCTCAGGAACCTGTCACTATTCACCAATCCTGCCTTGTGCACACAGTTATATGAAAACAGACACATATAATATATTGGAACCCTGTCATAATCAAACTATGTACCACAAGTACTTAAGTTGTTCACAGAAAGTGAAAAAGCAAAGAAGATCTATAAACCTGCAATCAGTATCATCAACAAACAATGTGCACTCCAAATATTATCCAATCCATGTTCTGGCAAAAGAATCTGTGAAGGAGTCCATAGAGAACCATGACGCTTCCTTCCGCTATGTCATAAATAGCAATGTACACTCATATATGTCCTGAGTCAGTGCAAACTGTAAATTACTGACATTGCCAACATCCTGTCAGACAGGCCCATACATACATACATACCACCCTCTCACTGACAATAGGCCCTATCATCATACCTGGAGACTGTGAAAGCACAGATATCACATATAACATGGGTAAATAGCTCCTTCCAAACCTGAAAACATGGCGTCTATGGGATTACGTTGTTTCCCTAGCTGTGTCATAAGTGAACTCCAGAAAAAACAGAGCCTGCCCTTGAACAGTGTGTTGAGACTCACCCTCTGTACAGGATATGAAACTGCTGAATGTGTTACAGCAATGTTTGACACACTCCACAAGTGTTGGTGCACAACAAAACATAGGAACTATTGTCTTATAAGCCTATTAAGCCTGATCTGCAAGGCCATGGAGTCCATCATGATGGAACTCATAAACAGAGCTATTGGGTGCCTACAAACACCCAACCCTACCAATTACGGTTTGGTCATGGGCAGATCATGGTTCCCAAACCTGCTAGACTGTTTACAAGGCAGTCACCCAGGGCATACATCAATGAAATGAGCTGAACACATCCCACATCTACCTTGAAAAGCCCATTTCCAACATCCCAGACACATGTCTTATCCACAAAATCAACAACCTGTGCATAAATATGTCTGTCATCTGATGGATTGAAAACTGGGGCACAGATAGCTCACACAAGGTAAGAATTGTGGTCTCCTGTACAAGCTGGTAACAACTGCTGTCCCCCATGGCTCAGTCCTGGTACCCCTTCTGTCTGGTGTACACTTTTCAGAAATACAGTCAAACATACAAGGGCTATGTTTAGCAAAGTTTGTGGATGACTGCCAAAAAGTTGTCATAATCGATGTTTGGGACAACAGAGACATCCTTAAAAAGGGTCTCAGTCAGACAGATGTGGTGTCAAAAGTATGTCCTCGAGCTACAGTCATACAAATACCACATAAGTGCCAACACTCTAAATATGGAGGTGATAATAAGGGATCTATGGACAAATGTGGATAGTCATCTGTACTTCCTAAAACACATCCACAAAGTGGTCAGAAAATCATGCTATTTGTTCCCACAAACTGCCAAGGTCTTTGCATGTAGGTCAAAGGAGGTTCCCTCTACTCATCAGTCATCAGACCCATCAGATCATAAAGTAATCACACTGGACATCCACATCCTGCCCTCCCCCAGTCAAGAAAACCACTGTGAAGACATTTTCAAAAGCAAACTGCACACTTCCCAAGACCAAAGTGGAAAGTTCCAAAGCCCCCTTGCTATAGGATAATGCTATACAATCTGCCAAATCATTTACAAGTGCATTCTATGAACATCTACAGAGATGCAGGGATCGAGACATGCCAAATAAATCCAAGATGCACTCCTACAAAAATAAGAAACCAATCTGGTGGTAGTCGCACATAAAAAAGCTATACAGCAGAAGGAGGAAATGAACACATGATAGAGCAAATGTCACAAAAGGAAAGGCATCACTGATCATTATTAGGAAGACACAATGATCGCTCATAAAATAATCCAAGGCCAGTTTCTAAAGACAAATTGCCAAGGAATGTAAGAATAACAACCACAAAGCATTCGTTAGCTATACCAAACATTTAGGCAGCAACTTCCAATTATGCTGTCAGCTACTGACAAATGGCAAGAAATACACTGAACCAACTTACATTGCCCACATCCCGGGGGACAGGTTCAGTGCAAACTCCACCACCATAACCCCCAAAAGAGCCTGTGTCCATCCCAGAAGAATGCAGAGACCCAGACTTCATGGACATGCAGGTAAAGACAGCCCTCTCCAAAGCTAAGAACACAGCATCAATGGGACAGGATGGTGTTCCAGGCTGCATCTTACACCAGCCCCAAAAGGAACTACACCCTCACCTACATTCACTGTCCAGACTCAACCTTACCACAGGCTATGTACCCAAAGAATGGCATACACCAACAGTCATCCAGCTCCACAAAGGGGGTGCCACAACAGAACCTGGAAACCATTGCCATGTAGGTCTATTCAGCCTGGTCTGCAAAGCTATGGAGCAAATTATCATGGAACCCATAAACAGAGACATTGGGGACCTCCAGACACTGGACTCTACCCAACATGGCTTTGTTAAAGGCAGATCCTGCCCCCTAAACCTAGTTGACTCATTTAAAACAGTTACCAAGGACATAGATGGAGGTGAAAGTAGTCCACACAGCCCACCTGGACCTCACTACAGACTTTTGACACCATTTCCTACTCTGTCATCATGGACAAGCTTACCAGCTTGAACATTAGCAGCTATGTCACAGGATGGGTGGCCAACTAGCTCACAGATCAAACACACAAGTTCAGAGTTGCGGGTGCCATGTCTGACTATAAACCAGTCACAAATGGCATCCCACAGGTCTTGGTCCTGGGACACCACTTGTTCAGTAGATACTGCTCAGAGGTACAGGCAAGCATGGGAGGAGTATGGCTGAACAGGTTTGCAGATGACTGCTAACTGTGGTCCATAATCGACTTTACGCTTGACACAGACATCCTCCAGAAGGGTCTTATAGAGACAGATACCTGGTGTCCAAACAATGCCCTCAAGCAGAATGCCAAAGAATGCATAGTCATCCCCTTTGGATAAAACAAAGTACAGACAAATTACCACATAGGTGGTAATCCAGTATGTACGGAGAAAGTAATTATTGCCCTGGGGAGCCAGGGAGATAGTAAACTCTCCTTTTATGATCACATGGCCAAAGTGTTTAGAAATTCCTTCTATGTAGCCCACCTAATGTAACCCACTTTGTCTAGTCTGATGATGTCACCATCATACAAATACACCTGTGGAAAGAAAAGCTCACAGTAATGTGTGTAGTGTGTCATGTAAATGCATACTTTTCTGGTAGACAAAAGTAGTTAAGTAGGGGGTTGAATCCTACACTTGACAACTGTGTGTGTGTGATCTCCTTTGAGATGGGCAACCTTTTTGGAGAGTAGTAAAACACCTTAAAAGTGGTATACTTATCTTTGTCAAGTCTGATGATGTCACCATCCTACAGATATACCTGTAGAAAAAAAAACTCCCAATAATGTGTATAGAGCGCCGTGTTAATGAGTACTCTTCTAGTATCATAAAGTAGTTAGAGAGAGGTTTGAATCCTGCACTTGACAAGTGTGTGTGCGATTTCCTTGAAGAGGAGCAGCCTTTTTGGAGAGTAGTAAAACACCTTAAAAGTGGTATACTAATCTTTGTCAAGTCCGATGATGTCACCATCCTACAAATATACCTGTAAAAAAAGAAAGCTCCCTGTGATGTGTACAGCGCGTAGTGTTAATGCATACTCCTCTAATATTATAAAGTAGGTAGGGGTTTGAATCCTACACTTGACAACTGTGTGTGATCTTCTGGGAGAGGAGCAACCTTTTTGGAGAGTAGTAAAACACCTTAAAAGTGTAAAAGTGGTATACTAGTCTTTGTCAAGTCTAATGATGTCACCATCCTGTGGAAAAAAAGAATGCCCAATAATGTATATAGCATGTCGTGTTAATATGTCCTTCTCTGATATCATAAAGTAGTTAGGTAGGGGTTTGAATCCTGTATTTGACAACTGTGTTTGTGTGTAATCTCCATGGAGAGGAGAAAACATTTTGGAGAGTAGTAAAACACCTTAAAAGTGGTATGCTTATCTTTGTCAAGTCTGATGATGTCACCATCCTACAAATATACCTGTGGAAAAAATAATTTCCAATAATGTGTATAGCACGTCATGTTAATGTGTGCTGCATCATTATCATACAGTAATTAGGTAGGGGTTTGAATCTGGTAAGTGTGTGTGTGTGCTCTATGTGTGTGACACTGTTAGTCAATGTGTTGTGGATTTTGTTTTATTACTGTATGACATATCAGTATGACAACAGTATGTGCAATGCACGTCAGGTAGCTGTGTGCAAATACATATCAGTATGTGCATTGCACGTCAGGTAGCTGTGTGCAAATACATATACATACATGTGACCTCAATTATTTCACAGGTGGGAACCCTGCTTTCTCCATGAACACATCTGTCATCTTTGCCAGAGTGTGCTGCCGCTTTCCAGACCTTAGGTCACATCTGTATGCTTGTGACAAGCCCAGCCACTGCAGTGATCCCTGGCCTAGGTCATCCATGTCTCACACACTCATTACGGTTTCTATTGAATAGTGTGAGCGAGGGTTTATGTCTGTGGTATATTTCAGACCTGTTCAAACGCAGCAAAGTCTGTCAGTGATGGCTATTCATTATAGGTGTACAACAACCTTTGTGGATATGCATGCAGACCCCTTATTGTTTATGTGATTCACCGAGGGATTTCAAAATACCTTTGGAAATATGATTACCAAAGGAGAGATGAGGTAACACTTGGCTGCAAGTACACATCAGTACCTGTTCAACATGTTGGTGGCTACTACCTATGTGGTACTGTGGGGATACTATGTTTTGTAAAGGTGGATGACTATGCTTTAGTTGGCTTATAGCTTTACAGCATGGGTTTGACAACAGGTATCTGTCTGTATGATACCCTTGTGGAGTATGTGTGTGTCATCTGGAGAATGCATTATAGGCCATAGTATGCATTTCCAGACGTGGACAGACATATCCCTACTGTGATTGCTTGTACCTAAGAGAGCTATATGCCAAGCAGGAGTGGTATCAGGAATGGGTGCAGGTGAATATCACTGGTTACCTGAAGGATCCAAATGTTACTGTGTGTCCTACATCTGTGTGTCAGTTGTCAAGACATCATCTAACGATTGTTTACGATCAGGCTGTTGAGGTTATGTATACTACCAGAATGCAAAACAATGACAGATAGTAACAGTATCACCCACAGCACAGTGTCAAACCATGTCATACACACATGTGTACTCAAGTTCCATAATGTGTGTAGTACAATGCATACTGGCCACCAATAGAAACTATGGAGTGTTACTGTGTAATACAGGGCATGTCACCCTGCCCATGTGTCCACTATGCATGTACATGCAGACAGTGCACCTCCACCATGTTCACAAATGTACCCCTGCAAATCTGTGCTATACACATCCCACATGTACTGTCCACTCTCTAACACATGCTGCCAATGCTACACACATCAGCCAAGTGGCACGTGGGAGGACAATACACTATTGGAACTAACACTGGTGTAAACAATACTACATTGACAATCATAGCTTTAATGCATCATGGCAACTCAGCTACACCTTTAAGGATATCATTACACTTTACTGCTGACAACATGCTAACATTGCTATACTGCTATAAAGTCACCCTGTGCATCAGCACCATGGTAGCCTGCTCCTTCATCAATGTTACAGATGACAGGAGGTGGCACAGGTTTCATCATATGCACAGGGTGTGTTGTTGGTTTGCCAGATGCCTACACTGAGCCATACAATCAACATGTATGTGTGTGTGTGTGTGTGTGTGTGTGTGTGTGTGTGTGTGTGTGTGTGTGTGTGTGTGTGTGTGTGTGTGTGTGTGTGAGGGCCAAGAGTACTGCTATGGCCCAATGTTGATGTAATGTGTGTGGGTATGTGTTAGCCCTAGGTGTCTGGTTTATGTGTGTGTGTGTCTGCATGCACACAGTTCCACCATGTGGCTGCCATATACAGGGACTTGTGGGCCAGCCACAGACTGTACCTGCCAGGCTTTACAGATCACCATCTCTGGCCATGGATATGGTACCTGTGCCTGGCAGGTGTTCTACTGACAGTATCAGGTACTAAGCCAGACTGGGTACTATCCTCAGAGGTGGACAGATGTACACTCGACCCAGGACCCTGCTGGGACTGTCCAGAGCCACATGCACATGGTCTTCTAGGATGGTCTATGGACAGCCCACCCCCAACATTGCTGGGGCTGATACTGGCACTACAGGATAGGCTGTGACTTGAGGGACGTCCACGGCAACTGCCAGCTGCTGATGTTGCTGGCATACATCCACATCGACGTCTCAACCATCTTGCACTGTCCTGACACATGGACATGACATTGCGGAGGACATCTAATGTCTCACCCCAACGTCTATCAGTGACCTCAGTGTAATTACGGATGGCACCTGCTAGGTCAAAGATACTGTCAATTACAGCAGTGTTATGTGCCCTTTGTGCCCTTAGTCCTTGTCTGGTGTACTGTTCCATACGTGTCTGTGCCTCCATAACAGCCTGGAACACATGTGAGGTTGTAAGACCTGTGGCACATCTGCCAGGGGCATGATGAGCAGCAGTGCTCTGACGAGAACCCCTGGACATTGCCTATGTGGTACCGTTCCAGACATCTGGGTATGGCGCTGTGTTGGGATGCATGTGCCATAGATACCACACTGTCTTGGCCAATGCCAACTGTACACTGTCCCTCAGCTAATGGATCAGTGATGGATGTATTGGCAGTATGACTGTGTGCATGGATGAGGTTGACACTTGTGTACTGTCGATTGGTGGCCCAACAACAGACCCTGGCAAACATGCCTATGCCTCAACACACCTATCCTCATTGTCACTATTTGGCTCAGTGACATCAGGTTCCCTGCTGCAGTGAAGCAGCCCAACCTCAGCACCTGCGAGAGGAAGACAGGAAACACACTTTACGACCTGTACATGATGTCAGAACACACACACACACACACACACACACACACACACACACACACACACACACACACACACACACACAAACACCACCAGCAATCCAGAACATACTCAAAAGTGGTTGATGGTGGGGTACAGTATCACAAGCCAAACAGTCATATCACACGTGTCAGCATGCAGGATGTGTGTTGCTCAACAACATGCAGTGCGAGTGTAGACAGCCCTTGCTAATAACAGTTTACATGGCGTTGATGCATGTGTGTTGTTGTTCAGTGATTGGCTTCACCCTGGAACGCAATATGTACATGGACACAACTTTGCTGTGCAAGTATTAAAAGCACTGCAATCTCCTGTGCACCATCACTCACAGGTATACATACCATGGCTGGATGTGTATCTGTGTGTCACATAGATATCAATTTCTGATTAGAGCATCTGTGTCTTTAGCAGATAATTGTAGACACAAGTTTAGCACATGCATGCTATGTATACACACAGGATGAGTGGTGCATGTATACCTGATTGAATATCACTGCTCAACATAGCCATTGTACAGTGGTTATGGTGAGTGTAGGACATATTGTGGACATGCCAGTGCCAGCCATGACATGGCATGCTACAACACAACTGCAACATTAAACATCACACATACCCAATGTGTGTCATGTGACCTATACACTCAATAGCATTACAAGACATATGTGTGTCACGTTGTGCAAATGGTGATTGCTATGCATATTGTGCATAGGTGCATATGGTTGCACACACACAACATTGAGGTGCATAGCAATGAATACTATGGGTAGTACTGTGGTTACTGTAACTGGATGGGGTGTAGTACCATGAGCCATCCTCATGCAGCATCATGTGGTCACTCAAGGCTACTAATGTGTGCCAGACTGGCACCTAGCATGCTGTACCTGAACTGCAGTACCATGGATACATTCACCATTTCACAGCCAGTTGTTACATGGGTTTGTAAGGTGCCCAATAGGGAGCATTGCATAACATGAATGTGTTATGTGTTGAAGAGTGTCACACAGCCCCATGATAGGCCTCTACCCCTCAGGTATATTATGTGTGCTGTGTGGATGACATTTGGGATACTGGAGTATGACCTTACAGCGGGTGTCTGAATATGCCATGTTTAGCATATTAATGTGTACTGTGTATGACAAAGTTGTGTATGTTGTGTGTATGTGCATCAACTCTGCCTATCCAATGTCCACTACAGTGTTGTCACAATTGTGTGGGATGCTCTGTGTATTTCATGTGTTTGAGGCAGCTACTCATGTTATTGAGATGTGCATAGTCTCACAGCAAACATGCACATCATGCATTATGCATAGGTGTGTTACTTGTACATGTCCTATACCTCACCTATGACATGCACATTTAATTTGCAATATTAAATGTATAACACACTCACCAACATGGGTCTGCTGCCTTGCTGTCACACCAGAGGGACCTACAAGGATATGAGACAGTTTGTCAGTGGCAACAACTGTGCATTGCTACTGTGGGTTTGCAATCTTACAGTAGTACAATGGTTGACAGTCACAGGCCTACAGCTCTGGGTTTGACATAGCTTTGTATGTTAGGCAGAGGTCACCTATGGGTAGGCGGTATGCGACACAGTCTAGCTGTGGTTTTATGGGACGGTCTGCATAGGGCATCTGTTTCTGGCCGGTATTACTCTTTGTGTGGTATGTCTGTGGCCTTTCCAGTTGCTGTAAATGTCTTGTGAGGTACATACCAAATGGTGCATTGTACTCTATAATGGGTTTTATGAGTGATGAGTAGAGGGGAACACTGACCTATATTTCCCTGGATGACACACCTTATGTGATGAGGTGTGCCACGTAGACAGATTACATGACTAGTGTAGCACTGTGATTATCACAGGGGAGACTACTGTCCACCTGTGTCCCATGGTCTCTTATCACACTTTCTGTGTTAAGTACACTACCACCTATGTGGTAGTTCATGGGTACAGAGATTTTGCTAGAAGGGATGCCAATGCAGTTTCAACATTGAGCTTTAGTCCATGGCTTTGTCACCAGGCATGTGTCGCAGTAACTATGATCCTGTCTCTCTCTCTCTCTCTCTATATATATATATATATATATATATATATATATATATATATATATATATATATATATATATATGTATATATAAATATAAATATATATATATACGCATACATATAAACATCCATTTGTGTACATATTGATATACATATAGGCACATATACAGTCCACCTTTCATGGTGGGAATATCAATTATGCAAAGGTTGTGAGGTATACAGTTATGTAATAATATTGTACAGTGTTGTGCGGAATGCATTCAAGGTGTTCTCAGCCCATGTAGCTTTAGCAGGTCTCACTGACTGCAACACTGCAAACCTGACAAATCATACCCACAGCGTTTAACCACCACATGTCATATACATGCACTGTATGCTGTCTTGTTTGCCACACACTACAACCTACATAGAAATATGCACATAGCAACCTTCACCAACATATATATGTCCACCCTTCACAAACAGTTGCAGTATGTCCCTTGCTCTATGCACATGTACAGATGCTAATATATCTGACACAGAAAGATCTCTCCGTATGTGTGTGCCATACACACACAAGGTCCACACTGTTGTAAGTCCGTGGACCTCATGGCTGACCTGTTGGGCCTTGCTGCAACATGAACAGGTGCCACATGTGAGCACACAGTAATATTAGAGGGTGTATATATAGCTGCAAATGCTAGATTAGCATACTAGCCTGGTACAGCAGTTGCCAATGCTAGGCTACACATTAATATGACTATCATGCATTTGTTACTCTGTCACATCCATGTTTATATAGCTGTATGCGCTACTCCCCCAAACAGCCATTGTACACACTACTGTACAGAACACAGATAACATGGATCAGATGTTTGACATTTAATGCTGAGCTACATATGTCACAGTTATATCCCACTGCACACAGCTACACACTGATTTGTCCATGGCAGTAGTTATGCAGGGCATCTGTGCATAGATATGTACTGCTGCCACATATGGATGATTCAAAGTATGTAGAGTACTCATCAAAAAGATCTACTACATTCCAGTAAATACATATCTGTTACATACCTTTCCTTTGTATGTGTTTGTATTTTTTCAGTTCTGTGTGTCTTTTTTTAATTTTCTTTTTTCTGTTGATGTTGATGTTGATTTCGGTGTCTGTCTGTCTCTCTCTGACTCTCTCTGTCTCTCTGTCTCTGTTGCTCTCTCTCTCCATAACAGCAATGGAATGATTGCATGTGTGGACAGCAAGTACAGCCTGCTTTTATAGGTATCTGCACATGTGCATGTGATGGCCTCTGCACCAATTGGTGGCCACCATTTGGTAATTGCATGCAGCCTGTTGTGTGGTGATTGCAGTACTCAATGTCATAACAACCCAGTGCTATAAATTACTAAGTCAGGTAGGCGTAGCCCTTTCAGCTTTCCAAAGTGGGGCCCATGCTTGTTTGCTGTGGACACCGTTGTGTAAGTCAGAATGTTGGTGTACTTTTTATATCTGAAGCTAGGGGTGTAGGCAGTTATTTGAATGTTGTACTCAGACCTGAATGTTGCCACTTCCAGTACACAGTTGTCAGTGTAGAATTGTACTCACCCCTACAAATGCTAACACAAGATACATGGGAGTATGTAGTTTCTTTTCTACTTATACAATTAGCTACCATACATAAGTAGTTATTGAGATGTATTCATTTGGCACATGAACTGTTTGTGAGATGCTATACTGTGAATATTAATGTACTCACTTCTGCACAGTTTGTGCTTTTTTATTGTTTACATTAGCACAGGATGCTCAAGAAAACTGGAAAATTCCAGTACTGAGTATGCCTACCTACATCCTTGGTGGACCCTGAACACACAGGTATTTTGTACATTTGGGTGGGGTTTGTCCTGCTATGATATTGTGTGGGGTTGTAAAGTGCTGCTGTAACATTATTTACTGCTAGAATGGCTGGTTCTGTTATCACAGTCATGTGATGCAATTCCACAATAACTGCTGGTAAAGTTCCACAGAAGAGGTTTTTTGTTATGGCATTCCTAACTTTCCTTTACATTCACTCATTCTGATGCATGATATATTTATTTCAGCAACAACCTGCTCTATATCTACTGTGGCTTAGTGGTACTTCATGCAGTCTAGTGTGTCCAAGGTCTGGGTTTCGAGACTAAAAGAGGTGTTTTATTTTACTGCTGAGCAGAACAAGAGCCCTCACATGCAGGGTGACTAAGGCACTTTTAAGCAGTTGTAAGCAGGTTTGCATGATGCTTAGCAATGCTTAGCTAAGTGCACATAAGTGCACACTCGTGCAAACCCACTAACTACTGCTTAAAAGTGCTTACTCCCGCTAACCCCCATGCTCATTTCTTTGAAAGAAAAGAACATCGGGAGATAGGAAAGTGGTGAAAAAGGGGCACAAAGTGGGAAAGACAGTGGGGAAAACAGCTCAGGATGTGCAGGACAGGTGTAGGGAAGGTCCATAGCTGCCCATTTCTTTAACAGTAACAGCTGTGCATATGCTAGAAATTTGGAGGGAAATATGAAACCTTCTACCCCTGAGAGAGGGGGGTGAGGACAACAAAGTATGTTGTACTGCCAATTAAATTACATTTTATATGTCCAGCGGACATGTGTGCAAAATGGGCAGCTATGTATGGGCCGTAATCTTTTTTTTGGAGAAGATTGCCCTTTTTTTTTTTTTTTTTTTTGTTCAGGTGAGAGTGGAATGTGGGGAAGGGGAAGTGGGTATATTTGGGGAGGTAGGTTGGGGAGGTAAACAGACAAGACAAACAAGACGCATACAGGGGCGGAATATGACACGTGGTGGGTGAACACCATTGACGGGGAAGGATGTTTGGAAATAGCAAGCGCATGAGCTCACAGATGGCAACAGTGGAACTGTGATCCCCACCCATGGGCAGTCACCACTGCACCTTCACAGCCCAGAGGGCAGCTGTGCTGGGGGCTGTGTAGGAGGGGCAGACTCACTCGTGAGTTGCGCCACACGTGCCTCAAGCTGGTGTAGAGGATCAGCGACTGAACGCTCAAACTCCCTACTCAACACAGCCCAGAACATTTGGAGGGTGATAGGTGGCCCTCCTCCGGCCATGCTTGCACAGGGAGATGAGCCCCATCCCCTGCAGCGCTTCCACCCAAAGGTGGCACAGGGCCAGTGGAGGAGGAGGTCCCGGGCTGGGCACCAGACCTGCTGGTGCCAGCTGCCATTGGCAGCTGAGGTGGGACAGGTAGGTCCGCTGGGACCGGCCTTCCCATACATTCTATGTTTAGGAGTATTTAATGACAATATGGGTTGTTAACAGCCAACAGCATTCCAAATTAGTTGTAACAGCATGCAATAGTATTCCCATTAACCCAACACACCAGAGTTCCAGCAGTTGAACAGCAAGCATAACACATGCACATATAGAACAACAGTGGACATTCCAACAGCATGCAGGATTGCTTGATAGCAACAGGCCACCAAGATTGTGGTATTTGAACAGGGCACATGCATCAAAGTAAATGCAGATATTTATAAGCCAATAGGACATATGTCCCAACAAATGTTTTGAGATTAGATATACCCATTAAAGTGTGGAATTGCATTGTTTATGCACATACAGTAGGGTGTAAAAAGATACCTCCATTAACAACTTATATGTACTTATAGTTTACACTACATTCCTATTGACTGCAGGTATATACCCCCTACATGTATTATTACACTAGGCAATGTCCATTAAATTGTGAAATGGGTTTTGCTAGTTCTTTATATACCTGACTTGTATCTGACATACAGACTGTCCAGGATGCAGATGTTACTGCTACATATTTATATATTTTATTTATATTTATATATCTACATATCTGGATGTGTTCAGGTGAGATTATCAATTATATTTTAACAGCCCCCTACATTTCTAGCAGCACACTGACATTTATGGGGAACACAATAACAAGCTACTCATGTGCCAGATTAACCTATACATGCCAGCCATTACCCGACAGTTGAGGACTGTATATATGCTTAACAGCTACTGGCACTCCCTTCATCCACTTTATATGGGCCTACCCAAGTGTGGGTTGACAGCGTTTAATGCAACAGTACTATTTCTATATTGCAAGAGTACAACAACATATCGAAGAAAGTGACACGGACACACTCCAGGAATTATACCTTTATTAATTACATTACACACTTTTCTAGAGGATCTCTCATTTATTTGATATTACAGTGCATGCAGAAGACTTATTCATGACGTAGTATACCTTTATTAATGGGTTACAACACTCTTTTTCATGCTCTCTCACTTATTTTATATAACAATACATGCAGAATAATTACTAACCTGCCTGGTGGCACAGTCTTAGCAGCCTATCTGCATAGGCTTGCTGATTCGCAGCACGGACACCTGCAGCTGTTAAGTAAATGAAGTGATATTGAGACATAAACCTATCCATAATATAGACTACAATAGCAATTCTTACATACTTCATTCCATGGCTACCTACTCAGTAGTGGGGCATTTTCCATCCCACGGGCCTCCTGTATCCACTGGTTCAGTTGGTCCTCCTTGCATCTCTTCAGGTCTGAATAGTGGTGTCTGACCTGCTCACCAGTCCGAGGGACACCTGTGGCACTGGTGAGATCATGTGCTAGACGGTTCCAGGCTTCCGCTTTGTATTCAGTGTCCTGGAACTGGCCCTGCAGGAGTCTGTCGTCATGATTATGGACGAGGAGCCAAACCATCACTTTTGACTCCTCAATGCCCCACCATTGCACTCGAAAGTGAGAGCCCTCTCCAACACCAGCCATGCTGCCTGCAGATGAGAGCTACAACCAGTTATGGCAAGTATTTCCTCCTATGGGGCTTAAATATGCCGCATTTCCCACACTTATTTGTGATTGGCCGGTTTTGAAAATCTCAGCTGAAAGCACACCTGCTAAGCACTGGGTAAACTTTCATTAATATGTATGTGTGTGTTGAAAGTGCATGCATATCAAAAGCTGTCATGGCTTAGTGGTTCAGTACTGTGATTATGGTGCACAGTATCCCGGGTTCGAGGCCTGTCATTGCTTTTTATTTTACTACTGGCCAGACCGGCTAGGAGATGTGGCTGTGTTTAGCCGACTTTGCTCAACTTTGCCCGACGTTGCTCTACGTTGATCTACGTTGCCCGACGTTGCCCGACGCTGCGCTGGTTAGCGCGGAGTGCAACTCCGTGCAAACTTGTTCTGTTTGTGCTAGTTGCTGCGATGCGCAGCTCCGCGCAAAGCCATTGCGCTAGTTAAAGCAGTGCTAAGCTATGAGCAATTATACTTAAATGTGCTTACTACTGGTAAACTTTGCTTAGCAGTGCTTCACATTGCTTAAGATATGTTACTTATGCATTCATCAGTATGCATAACCATTTCACCTTCTTATATATATATATATATATATATATATATATAATATCGTTCACTACTACATAGGCCATTTCAATGCTTTCTACTGAAATTTAAAAGATACATGTCAGGAATTATTTTTCTATACAGATTTCCTACAGAAAATAGAAAGGGGAGTGGTGGAACTTGAACCGGGAATGCTTCCTCTTTGTGAGAAGGCTCTACCACTATGCTATTGCTATTTGGCTTAGTTTGCATATAAGTTTCTTATTATCCTCTTCGATCTCTAAACTGCTAACTGTAGCTAAGCAATGGACAAACCCATGCAAGCATGCGCAAATACGGGCAGCTATATCAGAAATAATAAAAAAAAAAAAACAAAAAAGAGAAATTTTTACATTTTATAATTGTACAGGGGTTGAGAATGTGGGGGAGTGTAGTGTTGGGTATGTACACATTTGAGCAGACTCGCTCATGTCAGTTGACATTTGCTGATTGTGGGACTTGCAAGGGCGTGGATTTTTGGACTGCTCGGCAGTCCGACATGCCCCCTGTACTCGTGCATGCTCCGTGTTAGCTTTAGAGTTGAGTCAGCGCACCCTCATGAATATGCATGGCATGCTGATGTCTTCCTCTTAGGCTGCAGTTTTCATTTAAGACTTATTTAGTCTTACACAGAGGATTAGTGAATCACAGCCTATATATTTTTCCACACTGAATTGTGCTGTCTCTATTTATTTGACTTGAGGTATTCAGGATTTTGGGCCATTGCACTAGCCGTACCTGTGGGTTTCTTGCTGTATCAGTTGGTCTACATTTCCACTCGCTGTTGGCTGTTGACCGGTGTGGGCCTCTTCCCTCGTGTTTTTTTTGGATTGGGGTTTTTCAAGTTTTTCAAGTTTCCAATGTTACTAATTTTCATTTGGGGACCTTGAATAGACTTTTTATGTTATTTGTTCCTGTGAAAAGTGTCGCTTTTGTTGTCAGCGTGGAAGATATGGATGCAGTTATTCGGAATATCAAGTTTTATGATTACGGCTGCATAATAGATGCTGCTGGATGTGCAGTTTGAAGGTATTATTCGTATTCCTTCACGAGCCCATTGGATTTGGTAATTTTCTCTTTTATTGAATTTGTTCCATCATTATATAAGGACTTATATCTGTGACTCACTGTGTTTTTTCATGAATCCAAGAGGGTGCTTGACTTCAACATGGTGGTTTCAGGACATTGGGACTTGATTATTTATTTGGTTTACAGCATATAAGCAGCTCGTTTCTGTAATAACAGCAGATGCCGGAGGTTTGAACAGCGTGAAAGAACTGATTTATCCTTTGTTACAGTCCATTTGATTTTTGAATAAAAAACTTTTTTGGACAATGTTTCAGGGTCATATGTTGGTAACTATATCTTCGTTTTACTCTGTATTTCCTTGATTTAGAAGGGTGCTTGTAATGGAAGGGACATTTTGACTTTGGGACAGTATTACCTTTTGGTTTACAGCTTATTAACAAGCTCTCCTTCTTAATTTGCCATTATGTTCGGAATGGGTGAAGCAAGCCTCTTGGGGTGGACTAATTAAGCAAACTTATGTTTTTTGACAGTATACTAAGTTTTTTAGTTTACAGGTCGGAAACATCTGAATATTCTAACCATTTGGACAATATTCTTTTGATAATGGACATTTTTGCATCCAATATATTTTCCTTAACAGTCAGTTTATGATTATAACTATGTTGATATAAGAATTGTATTGTGTTATACATTATGTTGATGTTGGGCATGCCTTTGTATGGGGGCTATGCTTTGCAATGTGTGTTCTCATGCACTATTGTCAATCTCAGTGTGCCGACATAAGCATTAGTGGGGTATTGAATGTGTATCAAAATACGATTTTACTATTCAGTATTTAAGATATGCCTGTGGTTGGATATATATTTTTCTGGGGTTGATTTAGGCTGTTAGAATATTATAAATATTTTTTGGATCAACATTTTATTCTAATGTTGGGGATGTGGTCTCCAGTCTGGCCTGAGCGGAACAGGGGAATTATTTCCGGTTTTGTTTTTTGAGAGGCGTGGACCACCAGATATCATTTTTGATTTTGGGACTGATGCAATTATTTGTGATTGGAGTGAATACCGACATAATAATTCGGTTTTGGTGGTATACGATAATAAGCCCTTTGGCCAATTGAGAAGACATTGTGTGCACCAGTGTTAATTATTGTGCCTACCTTCCTTTTTTTGCTACTTCACTAATTGTTGATTTTAGAGTATATTGTAGTAGCTATATGTTTGTGTTGTTGGTGGGCACTTAGCTTGATGCTCAAGGATTACTGATTATGTCTATATTCAAGTAGTACCACCTTTGGAGTTGAGGTGACTATCCAGCTCCTATTTTTGGCAGAATTTGTTTGGCATCGGTACTCTTTTGTCAATATATGTACTGGTGGGTTACGTATTTTGGAATTTAAATATTTTTTGGGGTTGTTTTCCCAATTATTAATTTAATATTGGTTTTGGTCCCCATCTTTTGCTCGGGTCAGATTGATGTACCATGGACCTAGCATCCATTATAAAGAGATTGTCCCCTGATACAGACGATTTGGGTGTTTTTGGTCTGAGTTCACACAATATGGTTGGTCAACTTGGTGGGGGTGCTGATGATTTGGCTAATCAACATAAGTTGGCATTTTCTAAACTTAATAAGAAAATGAGGAGTTTGAGAAGTAATGTGTGGAATTTGCGTTTTTTCAAGGCATATCAACAGAAACAGATATCCCACGGGGACTGAGGGTCAAGATTCAGCCACTTGCTCCTCAGGTTGACCAGTTATTATTAGATAACTGGCTTGCAATACAACAGCAAGCTTCAATGGGCTTTGTTAATGCTTTAGTTTCCTATTATGAGAGAACTATACAACAACAGGTCTCGTGCTTGGATGAGTTGAGTAAAGGGGTACAAGAATTTCAGAGTCTTTCATGTTACAATGTTAGTCTGAACCAACTAAGCAAAGACTTGTTAGAGTTGGAAAATGTCTTGAAAGAGAAAAAAAATGAAGAAATTTCATAGCGATGTTGATGATTTTGATAGGGCGAGACCCTTTGAAATACTCAAGCATGTCAAATTTGCTACCCCCAATATCAGATCAGAGAATTTCAAACCCAAGAGATCTAAATCTATCTTAAAGAAAAGGAAAAGGGAAAACATTACCTCAGCTGAGGATACCTCATCCAATACTGAGGGGGAGGAGGCCCAAATGGACAGGTCACCGAGGTCTAAGAGAAACAATTTGGAAGACAGTGTGGCCCACCCTTTAGGTCTAGGTCTAGAAGAGGGGGGAGGAAGCATAAAGGTTCCACCCGATTTAGCAGGAATGGTGAGGGTGCTGGCTCAGGTGTAATTTTTTTCAATGTTTTTAATATCTCCTCTGTGAGTCTGTCAGATATGCAAATAAAAGTACTTGACAAAGGCCTTAGCTTTGTTCACAGCTTTTGTGTGCCTGAACACCAATTTGCACAGGATGTGGTAGATTTCTGTCGTAATCTAAATTTACGTCTATTTTTTCAGGGTGAATCTAATCAGATTGACAACAGATCGTATAGATTTTGGAAATCCATGTTTAAACCACCCATGTCTCTGGTGGTTTCACTTTTTCAGGGCAATGTGCTGAAAGATTTACATCGAATTTGGGTAAGGATCATTTAAGCAGGGACAATTTTACTCGGGCTGAAAGACTTTGCATGGATGAGCTTAGATTAAATAAGGATATTGTTATCTCTGTGGCAGACAAGGGGGGAGCAATAGTTGTCCAAGATTGGACACAATATAATGATGAGACACAGAGACAAATTTTGGATCAAAAATATTATCAGATAATGCCTATAGATCTCACAGCCAGATTTAAGGTTGAGATTGATGCCTTTTTGGATTTGGCCATTGAAGAAGGTATTATTTCTTAATTAATTGCCCACCACTTGAAAGTTGATCACCCTAAACAACAATGCTTATATCTGCTTCCTAAAATTCATAAGAATCTTGATAATCCCCCAGGTAGACCTATTGTTTCGGGTCGGGGCTCACTTACTGAACCGATTTCTGAATTTATTACATATTATTTGAAACCCTTCATAGTTTCATAGTTTCATAGTTTAGTACTAGGCTATCTGCCCTGGGGCATTTGTAAGCCTAGCCATAGTGATGTGGCTTTCGCCACCCCATAAAATGGTACAAAATGCACAGAATAGATTTAGAATACTGTGCCTCTGTCTAGTAGTGACACAGTGAAGGTCCCCTTATATAATAGAATTAGTTTACTGTGCCCCTGTCTAGTAGTGACACAGATGTGACCCCTGGGGTAAACTTATGATCTACCATCCACTCATCAAGATTTCTCTTGAAGAGAGTCAGTGAGGGGCTCTGCCTAACATAAACTGGGATCTTGTTCCAGAGCATGGGAAGCCTCTGGGTTATGAATCTATCCCTCCAGCATGTCCTATTCATACTTGTGCCGAGGTTTAAGTCTTTACCTCTCGTGGTTCTGATGGATTTGGATTTTTTGAGGTGGAGCATGTCCATCAGTTCCAGATTGGACATGGCCTTGTACGTCAGGCAGAGATCACCTCTGAGCAGGCGGTATGCTACTGAATAGAGCTGGAGTTTCTTTAGTCTGGCAGAATAAGATATATGCTGGAGACCCTTGATTCTCTTGGTGAGGTACTTTGTGGTCTCTCCAGCTGTTGCAAATGCCGGGTGAGGTACGTACCAAATGGGGCATTGTACTCAATCATGGGTCTGATGAGGGAGGAGTAAAGGGGTACAATGACATCCTTGGATATGGATGTGAATCTCTTCATGATAAGGTGTGCAAGGTAGAATATTTTTCTAACCACTTTGGCAATGTGGGTGTCAAATGAGAGGTCTCTGTCGACTTGGGTCCCTAGGTCTCTGATTACTTTTTCCGTACTTGGTGGGTTGCTGTCTATGTGATAATTTGTGGGTACTTTGTTTTTCCCAAAGGGGATGACTATACTTTTTTTGGCATTTAGTTTAAGGCCATGACTCCGGCACCAGTTGTCCGTTTCTGTGAGGCCTTTTTGTAGGATGTATGTGTCCACTGGTGTATTGACTATGGCGCCTAGTTTGCAGTCATCTGCGAACATTGTCAGCCACAACCCTCCCATGTTTGCTTTAACATCTGAGAAATAAATGCCGAACAAGAGGGGTCCCAGGACAGATCCCTGTGGGACACCACTTGTGACTGGCTTTGAGTCTGACATTGCTCCAACGATTTTAACTTTATGGGTTCTGTCCTTTAGCCAGTTTGCAACCCATCTAGTGACATAAGGGTTTACATTTAAGCTGTTGAGCTTATCTATGATGCCTGAGTGGGGTATTGTGTCGAAGGCCTTAGCCAAGTCCAGGTAGGCTGTATGGACTGCTTTGCCTTCATCAATGGCTCTAGTGACTGTTTCAAAAAAGTCAACCAAGTTCAAAAGGCAGGATCTGCCCTTTACAAAGCCAAACTGGGTGGGGTCAAGTGTCTGTAGGTCCCCAATGTCTCTGTTTATGAGTTCCATAATGATTCTTTCCATAGCTTTGCAGACCAGGCTGGTTAAGCTTATGGGGCGGTAGTTCCCAGGGTCTGTAGAGGTACCCCCTTTGTGGAGTGGGACCACTGTTGCTGCACGCCAGTGTTCAGGTACATATCCTGTAGTAAGGCTAAGGTTAAATAGCATTTTTATGTGCGGGTTTAGCTCCTCTTGGAGTTCACATAGCACGCAACCCGAGATACCGTCATTTCCCATTGATGCTGTGTTTTTAGCTTTGCTGAGGGCGGCTCTCACCTGGACATCTGAGATGACAGGGAGATTACATTCAGCTGGATAAGTATTTCTTCTTTTGGGGGTGAGGGAGGGGAGAAATTTGCACTGAACCTCTCAGCCAGAATGTTGGCAATATCTGTGGGTTCAGTGTATTTTTTGTTGTTGTGAACTAACTCTGAGCATATCTGAGGGTTTCCGCCCAGGTTTCTAACATAGGTTCATAGGTTCATAGGTTCATAGGTTCATACTAGGCTATCTGCCCGAGGGCATTTACAAGCCTAGCCCATAGTTTTGTGGCTTACACCACCCCTTTAGTATGGGGAACTATACCCATTATTTTGCTGTGCCTCTGTTGAGCAGTGACACTGAGGTAATCCCTGGGGTATATCTGCGATCTCCCATCCATTGGTCAAGATTTCTCTTGAACAAGGCCAGCGAGGTGCTCTGCCTCACATATACCGGGATTTTATTCCACAGCATAGGGAGTCTTTGGGTGATGAATCTATCCCTCCAGCACGTCCTATTAATAGCCGTGTCGAGGTTTAAGTCTCCCGCCCTTGTGGCTCTGACGGATCTAGATTTTTGAGGTGAAGCATATTCATCAAATCTGGGTTTGACATGGCCTTGTATGTTAGGCAAAGGTCACCTCTGAGCAGCGTGGCGACTGAATAGAGCTGGAGTTCTTTCAGTCGGGCAGCATAGGACAGATGTTTGAGACCCTTTATCCTTTTGGTGAGGAACTTTTGTGGCCTCTCCAGCTGCTGCAAGTGTCGGGTCAGATACATTCCGAATGGGGCATTGTACTCAACCATTGGTCTGATGAGTGATGAGTATAGGGAGACTATGACCTCCCTTGATCTAGATGAGAATCCCTTCATGATAAGGTGGGCAATGTAGAAGGTCTTCCTAACTACTTTAGCTACATGGGTGTCGAATGACAGACTACTATCAACCTGGGTCCCCAGGTCCCTGATAACTTCTTCTGTACTCAGTGGATTACCACCTATTTGGTAGCTAGGGGTAACCTTGTTTTTCCCGAAGGGTATGACTATGCATTTTTTGGCATTTAACTTTAGGCCATGGCTCTGGCACCAGTTATCCGTTTCTGTGAGACCCTTCTGAAGGATATCTGTGTCAGATGTGTTTTCTACTATGGCCCAGTTTGCAGTCATCTGCAAACTTTGTCAGCCATAACCCTCCTGTGTTTGCTTGTACTTCGGAAAAGTAGATGCCAAACAAGAGTGGGCCCAGGACTGAGCCCTGTGGTACACCACTTGTGACAGGCTTTGAGTCTGACATGGCGCCAGCAACTCTGACCCTGTGGGTTCTGTCACTCAGCCAGTTTGCAACCCATCTTGTGATGTATGGGTTAACATTTAAGCTGATGAGTTTTTCAATGATACCCGAGTGGGGTATTGTATCAAAGGCCTTCGCCAGATCGAGGTAGGCTGTATGGACTGCCTTTCCCTCATCAATGGCTTTGGTGACTGTTTCAAAAAGTCAACCAAGTTTAGAAGGCATGATCTGCCTTTGACAAAGCCAAACTGGGATGGATCCAAAGTCTGCAAATTCCCTATGTCTTTATTTATGAGGTCCATTATGATCCTCTCCATGGCTTTGCAGATAAGGCTTGTCAAGCTAATGGGCCGGTAATTTCCAGGGTCGGTGGAGGCACCGCCTTTGTGAAGTGGGACCACAGTTGCAGTGCGCCACTCCCTGGGTACATATCCAGAGGTAAGACTATGATTAAACAGCTGTCCTAGCTGTGGGTTTAATTCCTCGTTGAGTTCATGGAGCACACAGCCGGGGACACCATCAGGTCCCATGGATGCTGTGTTTTTTGCTTTGGAGAGAGCAGTTCTCACTTGGGTGTTAGAGATGTTTGGGGGGCTGCAATCGCTTGGTATAGATATCTCTCCTTTGGGGAGGGGAGAAGTTTGCACTGAACCTGTCAGCCAGTATGTTGGCAATGTCTGTAGGATCAGTAATCTTCACATCATTTTGAACTAGTTCTGAGCATATCTGGGAGTTTCCTCCCAGGTTTCTAACATAGCTAAAGAAGGCCTTATGATTGTCTTTTGAGTCTTTAGCTATTTTTCTCTCAAAATTTGCTTTGGATGATTTTATGAGAGCTCTTAGTTTTTTACTTATAGTGATCAAGGGTGTCTTACCTTTTAAGGATTTTGCTCTATCTTGTAGTAGCTTCCTCCTTTTGTTGTAGAGTTTGTTTATGGCTGGGGTCCACCAGAGTGGACGCTTGCCTTTGGTACAAAGAGTCTTTGTTTTGCTTGGGATTGCCTTATCCATGCAGTCCTGCAGGTGCTGGTAGAAGGCATTTGTAAGTGATTCAGCGGCTTGAGTACTGTTTTCCGTTGGCTCGGGGCCTTAAAGGAGACCACACTAGTCTTTAGAAGTGTGAAGTCGGCTTTCGAGAAGTTCTTTACTGTGGTCGCTTTTATTTCAGGTGGGGTGGGATGAGGACCTCCAGCGAGATTAGTTTGTGATCTGATCTCACCAGTGAGGGGTATACTTCGGTGTTGAACATTGTGCTCCCATGTTCGTGATGATGAGATCAAGTATGTTTTCTCCTCTTGTGGGATGGTGACTAGTTGTTCCATGGCATTTGAGTTTATGAATTCCAGGAACTTTTGGGCTAGGGTGTTTGGGCTTGAGTAGTGTTCCCAGTCTATATTAGGGTAATTGAAGTCACCTAGTATGATGGTGTTTGGTGATACATTTATCCCCTCTAGTGTTTTCAAGAAGGCCATGTGAGGTTCCTGAGTTTGTGAGGGTGGCCTGTAACATGCTACAATTTGCAGAGCAGTCTTGCCTATGGTTAATTGCACCTGGATGGTCTCCGATGCATCGTGCGTTGCCACCAGTCTTGAGGTGTGGGTGTCTTTGATGAATATGGATACCCCCCCTCCTTTCTTGGTATTGTCCGGATTTTGGGGCCGGAACGCATGATAAGAGGTAAAACCTGATAGTGCTGGGGTGCTCTCAGGAGCCTTGAACCAGGTTTCTGTCACTGCACAGACATCGATGTTCTCCATACTGAGAAGGGCCTCGAGTCGTGCATTTTGAGATTTAGACTTCTGGCATTGAGCAGCATTACCCTTAGTTTTTTCCTTTTTGTGTTCTAGGGTGGTAGGTTTAGAATTTGAGCCTTGCCTAAAAAGGCACTATGGGGTGGCAAGAGCCTTTGCCAATATCCGAATCCCAGGGTGACAGGTGCAAGCCGTCCCTTGCGAAGCAGCGTGGCTTGTCCAGCATGTCATCCCAGGCAGACAGACATTGGATCCCCTTTGAATGACACCAGAGTTTAAGCCAATTGTTAAAGCTGATCATCTTATCTCTGTATTGTGGCATCATTCTTGGTGAAGGTAGGATACTGCTCAAGGTCAGGGTCATACCTGCCTGGGCTACATAATCAGAGAGCTCCTCAATGTCTCTTTTCATGTAGTCCAAGGAGGTACGTCTCAGGTCGTTTACACCAGCGTGGACAATGACTGAGTCATATTTGTACCTGCTGTTGAGAGACCTGAGTGCTTGCGTTATGTGGCGGATTCTAGCGCCCGACAGGCAGCTTACTGTGACCTTCTCCTTACTCAGTCTGGTGAGTGGGACGTCAGTGTGTCTGACTATGGAGTCACCAATGACTAGTGTGTCTGGCATTGTGTTTGGCCTTAAGGGCTGTGACTGTTTGACACTCTGACTGTGAGGTCTATGTGTTGCAGGTGTTGTGTTCTGAGGTGGTGGTTGTTTGGGTGTCTGCTTTGGTGGCCTCTGCTGTTTTGGTAGATTTTTGATCAGAGCCGCCGAGTATGTCTTTGTGTGTTTATGTGTATGATTTGAGGTTGTGATGGTACTATGTGAGACTGGGTCTATAGTGTGTGTGGTAACCTTCTCCTCCTGACTGGTCTTGCCAGTCCTATGTTGAGAGAGCTCAGCCTCCAGTTTGGCCGTATAGTTGCATCTCTCGCATGTATTTGTGTTTTGTGGGAGGAGGAGAGGGTTGTTCAGTGTACATGAGGCAATTGTAACATTGCCTCAATATTCCCAGGTTCACCAGCTGAGCAGGAGAGGACACTAGCAACTGATCCTCGACATGCTAGAAGGACTAGACAACTTTAAAAGAGATTCCGGGGGACGTGAGTGACCGAGAAATGGGGGTTTGCCTTTTTGGGGTGCTATCTATAAGAGTGCCGTATCAAGGTAATAAGTACTGTAGGAGCAAGTGCTAGGTTTAACAGATAGAGAAAAGTCTACTTGGAGTCAAGTAGAGATGATCTTTTAGGTATTAGAGAAAGTGCTAGTAACAGGGATGCTTAAAGGTAAGATTGAAAAGAATGCACTCTGCAGTGTGCACTAGAGAAGTTAGATATGAAAGTAGGTAACTTGAGTTTTACCTGTTTTAAAAAGTTAAGGTTTAGTGGAGAGTTACTATTTTTAAAACAGCAAGATGGACTGAAAGGGTGGTTACTTTTGTATTTTGGTACTATGAAATACTGTAGGATGGCCAATAAATTTAAATAATTGAAGGGGTGGGATTTCAAAAGTGATGGTTTTGTGATTACTCACATAAGCCAGTGAAAGTAGAGAGAAATGAGATATATGGTCAGATTAACATAAGAGGCGGGCAACTAGAAAGACAGTGGTATTTAACAAGACAACTTAAATGGGTGGGAGGGAGGGGAAAAAATTCTGCCTGACTCAGAACAGAGAGAGCTGTGGTCTCTTTTGAAGTTTTAATATGCTGTTAAACAGAATGCAAGCAAAACACAAGGTAAAGAAAACAAACTACAGTATTCAAAATATAGAAAGGCAATACAGAATTACAAAAAATAACAGCAAACTAACCTTTCCTTCACAGCAAAGTGTAGCAGAGTCTGGATGAGCCTTTCTGGTAATATAGCTGAAGAAGGCTTTGTGGTTATCTTTAGTGTCCTTAGCGATTTTTCTCTCAAAGTTGGCCTTGGATGTTTTTATGAGAGAACGTAGTTTTCTGCTAGTGTTGATCAGAGATGTCTTCCCTTTATGGGATTTTGCTCTGTCGTGCAGTAGCTTCCTTCTTTTGTTATACAATTTGTTTATGGCTGAGGTCCACCAGACAGGACGCTTGCCTTTGGTGGAGAGGGACTTGGATTTATTTGGGATTGCATGATCCATGCATTCTTGGAGATGTTCATAGAAAGCATTTGTGAAGGATTCGGCATTGTGGGATGTGGAATCCACTGGCCCAGTGGGCTTAAAGGATACCATCTCAGTCTTAAGAAGAGTGAAGTCTGCTTTTGAGAAGTTTTTCACTGTGGTCTTTTGTGCTGGGGGTGGAGGTGGGATATGTATATCCAGGGTGATTAGTTTGTGGTCAGATCTCACTAGTGTGGGTTATACCTCCGGTGTGGAGCATTTTGTCCCCATGTTTGTGATGATCAGGTCTAGTATATTATCTCCCCTAGTGGGAGAGGTGACTAGTTGTTCCAGAGCATTTGAATTTATGAATTCCAGGAACCTTTGGGCTAGGGTGTTAGGGCTAGAATAATGTACCCAATCTATGTTAGGGTAGTTGAAGTCTCCCAGTATGATGGTATTTTGTGATACATTCCTATCCTCCAATGTCTTGTTACAGTGTATTCAGGCTCAGATACAAGATACTACCCAATTTTTGGGTATTGTAGCAGATATGCAACTTGAACCTCATTGGTTATTGTGTGCTCTCGATGACACCTCCCTGTATACCAATATCCCCCATTGGGCTGGGTTGGCCTCCCTTCAATATTGGTTAAATAGGGCCGAACTGTATAGACCAGGTTTTAATACTTTATTGGATTGTCTGGCCGAACAGGTTCTTACTAAGAATGTGTTTTATTTTCAGAAACAATGTGTATGGCAGACACAGGGCACTGCTATGGGGGCATCTTTTGCCCCCATATATGCCGACCTGTTTATGGTTTACATAGAGGAGCAATTGATTTATGATGTTAGTCATAATATTTATTTGGTAGAAATTGATATCTGGAGGCGATATCTTTATGACTGCTGGATGGTGTGGAGAGTGGACGCTTCTTATTTGGCAGAGTTTGTTGAATATTTGAACAACAATATATGGGGGATTCAATTTAAGGTAACATGACACCAAAAGGAGATTACCTTTTTGGATGTCTTGGTTAAACATATCCCTGATGACACCTTGGAGATGGAAGTATTTCGCAAATTTCTGCAATATAATACTCTATTACACGCATCCATCTTCCACCCCCAGCATGTCATCAGGAATATCTCCAAGTCCAAATTTCTTAGGATCAGAAGGATTTCTTTAGACTCCTCTGTGTACAATCAATATAAGTATAATCTTTCCAATCATTTTAGAAATTGGGGTTACAGGGTTGGTGACATCTGTAGAGTGGGCCAGTTTGCCTCCCAGGAGGATAGATTGGATTTGCTTGTATATAAGGGTGATCAGCCTGTCAGGAGTAATCAGGTTAAGTTAGTTACTACATATGGTAAAAACCCACATTCCTTTATGAATATTATTTCGAGACATTGGGACATAGTACAAGAGGAAGACTCACTCATGGAAGTTGTGGGTGATAAGTGTAATTATTCCTTTCATAAAGGCCGGTCATTGAGTTCCTTGTTTAACCACTACAAAAGTTATAAAAATCAGGATAGGTCTTCTATCCAGAGAACTATGATGGGAGACAAATTGATGGGTTGTAATCCACGTGGCCATTGTTGTAATTGTTCTAAGATTTATAAAACTAGCAGCTTTACCAGCCAGAATACACCTTATGTGTTTGATATTACTTTTTTTGCTACTTGTAGCACTTATTGGGCGATATATCTGGCAAGCTGTACATGTCCAGCATTTTATGTTGGACAAACCTCTAGACCACTTAGAATGTGGATAAGTGAACATATGAATGACATCAGGAACTGCAAACAAGCTAGTGCATTGTATAAACATATATGTAAACATAAGACTGGGTACTTTAGATTTACAGTTATTGACTGCATCGTACACAAAACACAGGATAAGGCAGGAATGCATGAGATACTAAATGTAAAAGAAAATAAATGGATAGTCAAGGTCGGTGGATTATTTCCACCTGGCCTGAATGATCATTTTTAAAACCCTGTTCAATTTAATAATTGTTTAATTTATAATTGATTCTCATATGTATATGTAGCTCTTTTGGAGGGAATTTTTGTCATTTGTTTTTTGCTCACTGAGGAAGGCAGCATTGCCGAAACCAGTCTGATGTATTTGTTGGTCAGGTGTATTTTTTAATACACCATGTATTATTTATTATATATTTTTCCACACCGTATTGTGCTTGCTCTGTTTATTTGACTTAAAGCACGTTATGTCCAATATTTTTGTTGCATAACCCACTAAATAACATATATTTATGAACTGGAGTACTGCAATAAATGCACGTGAGCTGTCAGTGTCATAATGAATAAGGCACTAGTGAGCAGGTCTAAGTACAAATAAGCAGTAGTAAGCATATGTAAGCACTAGTAAGCGTCCTTAAACCTGTTTGCATGGCAGTAAGTAATGCCTACACTGGCTAAGCAATTCTAAAGCTAACTCTCTGTAAGCAGATGTAATGGCAGGTAAGCAGTGCTTACCGTCAAGCAAACCCGCTTACAACTGCTCAAAAGTGCCTTACTCACTCTGTATCCAACGGTCCTTGTTCTGCCCATCAAGAAAAAAAAAACAGCCATATAGGTCTTGACCCAGGACCCTATACACCACAGTCCCAGTAGTTATCTACCAAGCCATCACAGAAGTGCAGAAGAATGAGGTAGTAGTAAACATGTCCTCACCATAGCATAACCAAACTGAACCTGTGAAAGGCATCAGTATACAGTCATATGTGCCACAACCCACTACATAACATAAATATGTGAATTGGAGTACAGCAGTAAGCCCAGAAATGAGGTGTAATTGTAATAGAGTGTTGAAGTCCCCAATAAAATACAAGGATCCCACAGAGTGTACATACACATTAATCAGGGATACCAGGCATACATATAAGGTGTAATGGATAATAACACAATGCCAAAAAGGCATTATAATGAAGGTCTAATGTAAGCAATGCTAAGCATTGTACAGGCCATCTTAGGAGGTGTGAGCAATGTGTAGACCAGCTAACTCTTTGTGCCCAGTGGTATACCCCTTTAAACAATGCCAACCTTAGGTAAGCAGGTTTGCCCATAGCTTAACCTTTTCAAAACTGGCCAGTCATAGAAAAGTATGGGAAAATGGCCCTACTTAAACCCAAGAGGCAGGAATACATCTCATAACTGCTTGTAGCTTCCCCTAGCAGGCACTATGGCAGTAAGGGGAGAAGGAGTGTGCTTCCGGGTGCAGAGCTGTTACATCCAGGAGTCCAAGGTCATGGCAGGACTCCTAGTTAAAGACCATGCACAGAGACTGCTGCAGGGTCAGTACCAGGGCTCCCAATATAAGGCGGAGGCCTGGGACCATCTCGCCCGTGACCTCACCAGTGCCACTGGCATACCCCGAACTGGTGAACAGGTCAGGCACCACTATGCTGACCAGAAGCAGCAGGAGGGGGACCTCTTGGAGGAGTGGCTCCAAGACACTAGAGCATCAGGGGATGTTCCAGACTTGTGTAAGTATCGCCCCAGTATGTGTGCAATAAGTGCCAGCTCAGGTATATCAAGGATAGGTATGGCTAAATATTCCTGTTATGTCCCCCACAGCTGTAACAGAGCGGGCCGCAAACCAGGAGGCCCACATCTGCCACCTGGCGAGGTTGCAATGTGAGGCAGGTCAGTAATACTCATGCTTTTACTGTCATAGGTAATAAAAATAAAAGTAGTAGTAAATTAATTGCTAGTATAAAACCTGTATTGTTCAAGGCAAGTACTGCATACACTAGAGAATATGGCAGGAAGAGTTTCATATTGTTTGTTTGGCAATAAAAGTGTAATATCCTGACAAAACAGGTCTAACTACTGGACTGCATGTGTATATTCTGGTATCATATGGTAATGTAGATTTGCAATCATGTAATAGTACTGCAGTAGTAAGCACTGTTACCCACACCATGCACCATAAATGTGTAGGAATACCTGTATATGACAGGTGTAATCCCCAGAAGCCATTTAGTACAACTGTGAGACACATAGACAGTAAACAGGGGAAATGCAGACAACACAAAACAAATAGCACATGCAACTGTGATATGAACTTTTGTTTTTTAAGCACACAAAGTCACGGTTCAAATCCTGGCAGTGGTAGTAGTCTGCATACAGAGTCATACTCCACAACTGTAAAGATATGTATGTGCAGGCAGCAAACAAGAAATACAACTGATTGACACACAACTATGACAACAAACCTGGCACACTAGCAACTCCCCAATACCTAATGTGACTAAGAAGCCACGTATGGTCCATTTACACCCCAAATTGCTAAGATGTGGTAAGAGTGTGTACAGTAACAGAGTGAGATGTATGTGCATAATAGTAATGTGGAACCTGGTACTGTGTGGGGGAACATTCAGGTAGTGCTAATAAACATTCCTCCCACAGGTCTATCAGATAACAACACTGTGCCCAGAAATACAAGAATGATATGCAGTTGCTTTGACTAATGAGGTATTACACATCACTGTCACCCACACTGTCCTACAGCATATAACTGTCTAGGAATTCTGTATAAGAGTGTTGTAATACAAGGTCAGAATGCATAAGCACAAGGGATTAATAAGACAGAAAGCAGATTGGAGATATACAGCAATATCAATATAGCAGACACAACTGTGATGGACAGTGTTTAAGTTGTAGCAGACACAGCCATGATCTGAATCCTGGGAGTGGAAGTAGACTGCATACAGATTCATACCCTACAACTGTACACATGAGGCCAGAATGTCCAGTATATGTGCCCATATCTGCTACCTGTCCCCCTGTCACCGTGGTAAGTCTGTGAGATGATCCTGGATGTGTAGCCAGCAAACAGGGAATACAGGTGATTGTCAGCCATCATGAGAACACACCTGTCACTGTAGCAACCCCCAAAACTGTTAGGAGAGTAATATTTCAAGTATGGCCTATCTACACTCCCATGTTGTCAAGCTGTGACCTGAGTGTGTACAGTATCAGAGTGAGATGTATGTGCATAATACTAATGTGTAATATGGAACCTTGTGTGTCAACAGTCAGGTAGTGCTAACAAACATTGCTCCCACAGGTACTTTGGATAGGAACACTGTGTTGAGAAATACAGACCAATATAACCTGTACTGGTACTGTCCACCCTGGAATTGTAGGGGATTGTGAGTGTTGCAGTTTCTCTGAATAATAAAGTATCACTGGTCACTGTCACCCACACTGTACTACATAATATAACTGTGTACGAAAGCATGCATATGTGTGTGTCAGGTCACTAAAGGTGGAAGAAGAGGGCAATATTCTAGAAATGTCCAGGTGCACCAGCATGTGGTCAATACATGGCCAGAGTCTGTGCAGAAAGAGTTGGATAGCATAGTGCAAAACATCAACCTGGGAGTATGTGTACAAATAGTTAATCAGTATTAAACATTCCCTCCACAGGTATACCAGGCAAGAGGTGTATACTGCAGGTAAAACCAGTTCATGTGTAATGATGACAACAGCCATATCACTGACTAGAATAAGGCTATAGGGTAGTGTAGTAAGACTTGTAAGGTGCAGATAACAGCACTGACTAGGAAAGTAATGTGGACTACAGGAATATACTACTTGTTAATTGACATCCCCCCCACCTTACCTCCAACAATAATCAATATACACACCCCAACTGGTATGTACTGACTCTGATAATGTCCAGTTGTTTGATAAATATTTTTATGGTTCCCGTGCATGTGCTATATTGAATTATTCCAACATTGTTGGCATGGTGCCATCAACATACCTGCATACGGTTCTTATTACCACTGTGTCCCATATATGCATGTGTTTTGTTTGCTATGCAACTGTTCCGTATCTGGTGTCTGGGTTAATGGGAATATCTATGCATGCTGTTATACCTAACCCTGGAATGTGTGGACTATTACTAACCCATATATGATGAAATTTAAACACTATAGCACACTTGGTAAGGCCGGTCCCAGTGGATCCACCTGTCCCACATCAGCTGGCCGTGGCACCGGGCACCAGTATGTCTGGGGCCCAACCCCGGACCTCCCTGTCTGTTGGTCCTGCACCACCTTTGGGTGGAGCCACCTCAGGGGATGGGGCTGGCCCCCCCAAGAGTGGGCGTGGACAGGCACCTGTCACACATTGCCAGGTCAGGGTTGTGGTGCGTAGAGCTATCAACGAGCAGTTCAGTGATCTTCTATGCCAGCTTGAGGGCTGCATGTCATGATTAGAGAGTCAGCCTGGCTCTGCGGCTAAGGCCTCAGCGCAGCCACCTTCGGGGCTGTGAAGGTGCAGGGATGACTGCCCATGGGTGGGGACCTCAGTACCACTGTTACCACTAGGGGGCTTGTGGGCTTCCGATATCCCAACACCCCTCCTCATCAAGGTGTTTACCCCCACGTGTGTCATATACCACCCCTGTATGCGTCTTGTGTGTCTTGTCTGTTAACCTACCCAACCTACCTCCCCAAATATACCTACTACCCCTCCCCAACATCCACTCTCACCTGAAAAAAAAAGGGCAATCCGTTCCCACAAAAAAATCTCACCTCATGCATAGCTGTCCATTTCGCACACATGTCCATTGGACACATGTAATCCAGTCTAATTGGCATGACAGCCTATTATTGTTGTCCTCATCCCTCTCCCAGGGGGTTGAGTGTCCAAATCTACCTCCAAACTCAGTGTATATGCACAGCTGTTGCTGTAGAAGAAATGGGCAGATATGGACCTTCCCTTCACCCTTCCTGCACATCCCTAGCTATTTTCCCTACTGTCTTTCCCTGTTTTTGCCCCTTTTTCACCACATACCTATCAACCCTATATTCTTTTCTTTTAAAGAAATTAGCATGGGGGTAAATGGGAGTAAGAACTAGTAAGCTGGTCTAAGCCTGTTTGTATGGGGATAAGCACTGCCTACACAGATTATACAATTTAAAAGCTGAGTATCTTCTTCTGGCTTTTCCTGGTTAGGGGTCGCCACAGCGGATCACCTGTCCGCTCATGCTTGGCAGTGGAGTTTTTTACAGTGTTGAATTGCCAGCCCGGCACCCAACCTTCCACAGAAGGCACACACATGCACACACTCACAGAAGGCACACACGTGTACGCACTCACACCTAGGGCCAATTTAGAGTGTCCAATCCACCTACAGCATGTCTTTGGGATGTGGGAGGAAACCGGAGCACTCGGAGGAAACACACGCAATCACAGGGAGGACATGCAGACTCTGCACAGAAGGCACCCCAGCCAAGGATCAAACCGGAGAACCTCTTGCTATGAGGTGGCAACGCTAACCGCTGCACCACTGTGGCCACCCAATTTAAAAGCTGAGTATAAGAAACTGTAACCGGAGGTTAGCAGTTCTTACTTCTGTGCAAACACATGCAAACCCGCTTAGAGCAGCTTTAAAGTGCCTAAATCACTCTGTATCCAATAGCCCATGTTCTGCCGAGCAACAAAACAAACAGCCTCTGCAAGGTTCAAACCCAGGACACCGCACATGATAGACAAAGTGATTTAACACTAAGCCATACCAGCTATGCATAAATACAATGTTTTCAGAAACATATCATCCAGCCCAGTCATGCAACAGTACAGATAATGTATACCAACATTTAGATGTATGTGTGTGTAAATATATTATCTAAACAGATACAACATATCTATACATGTAGATATATATATATATATATATATATATATATATATATATATATATATATATATATTTAGAAATATATACATATATAAATATATATGAATATATATACATGCAAATGCCTACATCGACACATATATATGTTTACGCCTATATGTCTACATATACACAGCAAGCTACATATATGTAAGCAAATATAATATCCATATAGGTATATATAGACATACATGTGTAGATATCAATGGGAGATTAACTAAAATCATAAATGTCCACATGCACCATTAATGGGGTTGAGAGGCCCCAAAAAATATACGTCTTGTACGAATAGGTATACCCATCCCCCCAGCCAAACATGTCCACCCTGCAATACACTACCAAGTGTTGCAGATCCCAAAACCAGATCCTGACACAACATGGGCACAAGATGTTAACAGTACTACATCCCACCTGTATGATGTCAGGCTGGTATTGGTAACATATCATGCAGTACAGTCTGGCTCCCATAGGAAATGTAAAATGTGGAAGCTATCAACATCCCCAGGATACATATACACAGACACATATATGCAGATACAGATATATATATATATATATATATATATATTTCCTATGAAACCATCGAATTTACACTACATCGAAAATGAGAAGATCGGAACTTCTATATTGAAATTGCAAACCATCGAAAACGGAAATCGTCGACTTCCAAAGCGTCGAAAATGAAATGTCACAGCAGTTGTGTATGTTTAACGGGTCCCCTTCTAAAGACCGAACTGCCGATCGATTCCCTAAGTGTGCGACAGTGACGGAGGTAGGAGTGGTCAGGTAAGTGAGTTCGGGTTAGGGTGCAGGTAGGTGAAGTGTGCGTTAGTGTCGGAGCTTGGGCTAGGGGTGGGTAAGTGAGTTAGGGTTAGGGTGCAGGTAGGTGAAGTGTGCGTTAGTGTCGGAGCTTGGGCTAGGGGTGGGTAAGTGAGTTAGGGTTAGGGTGCAGGTAGGTGAAGTGTGCGTTAGTGTCAGAGCTTGGGCTAGGGGTGGGTAAGTGAGTTACGGTTAGGGTGCAGGTAGGTGAAGTGTGCGTTAGTGTCAGAGCTTGGGCTAGGGGTGGGTAAGTGAGTTAGGGTTAGGGTGCAGGTAGGTGAAGTGTGCGATAGTGTCGGACCTTAGGGTTAGGGTTTGGGTCAGGGCTAGTGTGTATGGTATGTAGTGTAGTATAACTGTATTTATAACTTCTCTCCTGTATGTTCTGCACTTTCCATGTAGTCGATGTTTTCAATGTCGACGATTTCTGTTTTCGCTGTTATGTACTTTCGATGGTCTAGTCTCGATGTAGTCATTCTCGATGTAGTGTAAATTCGATGGTTTCATAGGGAACCATATATATATATATATATATATATATATATATATATATATATATATATAGAGATATAGATATAGATATACATGTGACTACAAATACACACGCAGAGATATGTACAGTAAGATACTCATGCAGTAGGGGCACACAATATGGAACAGCCACTATGCCTACAGTTAACATCCTAACAACTGGACACTGGATGAGCCACCCATACAAATGACATATTTTGCTTGCAACATATACCCACAGAGAGGTCATGGGATAAAACACCACACACAGGTTTGCAAAAATGGAATATCTTTATTTGTGTACTATTACATATGTATATGCCATGTCATATAACTGTTCAGACACTGGCATCCATATGAACAGAGTAATGCAACTGTGAAACAGTCATACTAATACAGTAGTCTGGAAAGGTCCACAACTGTTGCTGTCCAGGCCAAGCCCTTCAAATTGTGCAATAGTAATGACAGACTGGGCCACCGGATACCACACAATCAGCAGTATGTGATGCAGGTGTATAGTCCAGCAGCCCCTATCTACACACTGTACACAATCACTAGGTGGTACAGACTTCAATTGGCCAAATGGCATGTAACTGATACATAACAAGGCATAACTGACACCATCACAGGCACACTGGCAAACAGAACAGTCTGTATGGCAGGAGGCAGTAGGCCTGCAGTAACCCACTTTATGTAAGTAATGTCAAGATAGGTGAAATGTATGGTACTGTACATCCAAATACCTTACGGCAGCTCACCCCTGATACCTCCACATTTTGTAACAGCCTAGGGTATGTATGGTGCACCCCCCAGACTCAATAATACAGGGCCGTATACCACTTTTACATACAATGTCCTCTGGAGTACATATGGGCACACATGTATTGTGTAGTTGAAGCCCACACATATATGGCCCCAGCCCCACTATATGTGTGGGGAATACAACAGCAGTGGACTACTGGCAGGAATGGCAGCGCGGTAGACAGATATGTGCATATGTATCACTATCTGTATATGTGTAGACATATAATGCTATGTATATGTATATATCTGGGTATATATATATATGCATATCTATGTACACATACACATACCCATCTATATATACCAATATGTACATGTGTAATTATCTATATAGATATCTGGATAATCATATGTACATATATATTCACCATATGTCCTGAACATGGGGTGTAGCCCCACCTCAGCCCCTATAGTCCCAACTCTGTAGTGCAAGGGGATGTTGGTATGTATAGCAGGTATATTAGTAGACTATTGCTACTGTAATAGGGATTGTCTTCACAGACATGGTGTGTGTGGGAGGTGACATCTGCTTTTCACATGTGCGCCATTGGCTACTAACAGACATCCTAAGGACATCATAGTAAAGTACCGCTGCAAGCATGTAATGCTCTTGTGGACTGAAGCAGAGATATTGTCCAATAGATGTGGACATTCTGACACACTCTGTGCAGTCCAGAGGTATACACAGAATCACTTAATGCAGAACATGTGGACTAAGCCTGACAATATGGATGTTAACAGCCATGTAAGATGGGTATAACACATAATGACTGGTATACATTTGCCCTCATAGGTTATGCAATCACACATCCCTGTCTGTCCTGACACATAATAACTGCTGGTACAGAGGTGCCATGGCCACATACTACCCACTAGATATTGACATACATCTGTACAGTATCCCACTGTTCCATCTGACATACATGACTGTTAAGGAAGGCCCGGCAGCAGTATATCTGGCAAGTATCTGCACATGACATCTCACTGGATAAGTACACTAAGCTGCTAAGCATGTAACAAAGCACTTTACAGGCTACAGGCCGACTGGCTCAACACTGGTCTACATCTCCTATGGGGGAATGCACATGTACCTGCATATATAGCAGGATCTACAGGCATGTCACAGCACAGGGTAAGATACACCTGTGTGGAAGTGCATAACCACAACCAATGTGAACACAGCCACATATGGTAAGTTAGCATAATATTACAGTATATGGACTATCTGTACACATGTGCCACTCACACACTAACCCTACATATACTGAGCTGCTACACAGTGTGGTCTGATGCCTGTCGTGGTATGGGACATGTGTGTGTATGGCCCTACAAACATGTAAGCCAATACGGTAACATACAGTGGAGCAGCATGTAACATCAGATAGGATGGGACCTAGAATGATAACATCTACCACAGTCTGTACACAGGCCAAGGTACATGTTGACAATGCACACCCTGTTGACATTCACCATAAGTACACAGACCTCAGTACTGTACAAACAGCCACAGAATGTCCAGGTTATGTCATCAAATATAACCCCTACTGTACATAAAATGTGTAGCAGTCTAATATCTCACTGTCTTGTTATCAGATATGATGACGCTTATTATGGTGTACAGCACATATGCACCTCTTAATGTATGACATATGTACCGAGGTTGACAGAGTTGTGGCTGGAAGCACATACACAGGGCCAATATTGACATGTTGCTGTGATAACATCTTACATTTACTGTTGTAACAGGGTTTGTGGCAACATATGTCCTATGAGGGATATGAAGTCAGTAACTGCCCCAGCTTTCAAAATCTACAGACTGCAATCCTCACACTACATTTTGCAGTTCACAGATACATGCTCTGTGGGTAACACATGAAACCAAAGGCACCACACACTGCCCAATCTGTAGATGTACCTACAGATGGGGAGTCCTCATAAACATAGAACTGAAATGGCAGGTATTAATACATGTAGGACAGCCATATCTGCACACACCCTGTTAAAGCAACATTACTCTGAATGCAGTATAGCAGCACTTACAGTCTGTAGTCAGGTCAGGCACATCACCCTCCTGTGTGTTGGCCTGTTTTTACAGTGTATGTTGTCAGAGGTAAATCCACAATCCATCTGAGATGCTGCTAACCAAACAACAGATCGAGTTCCTGCTCATAGTAAATGGAAAGGCCCAACACCAACATGATGTTCCTAGATACTGGAGTGTGATTCCATGCAATTAGCTATAGGAATGTTATCACAGCTGTTCCACATGCAATCAGCTAGGGGAGAGCTGCAATTTGTGCAGAGGCCATCAGCTGATCATGAACATCACTTAAAATGCACATGCTGCTGCCTAAGCAAAGCAGGTGTAGGTCTCCACATCCACCAGTGAGGGAATGAGAGAGGCAGACAGAGGCAATGACAAGTCAGGGAGGGGTGGGAGAGTAAAACTTAAACATGTTTGTGTCACACACCTATCAGCACAGGATATCAAACCCCTGATGACTATGTAGTGCTATCACAGTCCTATGCAGTTATTGGATGCGCCACATAGTTTACCTCTTGTGGAGTCCTCAGAACATATATGTGATGGTGAGTGACATCTGCAACAGGGATATTGTAGCTATACAGGAGGTGAAGTACACATGCCTGTCCACATGAACAGGTGTCAGCGTCAACACAGCCACACTCTCAAAGGAACGCACACATATTGACACACTTGGCAGGGCCAGGGATACAGCTCATCACTAGTGAGATTTCCACAACACATTACTATGCAGGTATTACATACACCACATGGGTCATACGGAGGTTATATGGGCAAAGGGTATAGGGAGGTGTCCGACATCAGACAGCATATTTCAGTATGCCACTGGGGTTTGTAGTGAGTGTGGATGTGATCATATGCATCATACAACACACACACAAACACACAGGGTGCCAGTACTAACATGCATGGGTGCATTTCTGCATGGGTATGTGGTGCTCGACTGTGCCAGATGGCTATACAAGGCTAGGTGATGTGTATACCTAGGTTCTGCATTTGCCCACTCAGGTGGGCATTGTATCCACCATCCAGTCACCTGGGTGACTATTGCGTGTGGCCAATGCTGTGCATCGCTTGCCATGTATGTGTTCTTTAGTCCATGACATGAACAGTATCTGTGATGTGTACACCTCCCACATGCATGTATAGTGACATGTGGAACTGTACCTGGGGTGTCTGGCCCATGTTGTGTACACAGATTATCATCAGATGTGCCAGTCTTGGCCACCTGTGGCAGGAACTGGTAATAGACAGCAAGTTAACCCTGCACCTACATTGATAGCATGCTAATGGCATTCCCTGGTGTCAGTGGCATCTGTACATACAGGGCATGTTTTCAGGCATGGTATGTCCTTTGTGAGTCACATGTGATGACACCACAGGTGTTGCAGGTGTTCAGTGGGGAACATGCACTGTCTGCATGTATGTGCCTATTGGACAGATGGACTGGGTGCCATGCCCGCTGTAGGCCACTGCAATCACTCCATAGTTACTATAAGTGGCCAATATGCAGTGTACTACACACATATTGGCTGTTGCCTCGGCATGTGTGTGTGTGTGTGTATGAGACATGGGTTGAGAGTGTGCTCTGAGTAATATTTGGGTTGCTAACTGTCATTGCCTGGCCTTGGTGTCACATGTATGGGTATAGAGTTGCACCCCAGCCTCTCGGCTATTTCACATCTGTTATCCCTGCACAGTGGGCATTATGATATATACTAGGGCTATCATATAAGAAATTTGCAAAACCCACTCCACATTGGGCCCAGATGTCACACACTCACACCCACCTCCACACAGGATACAAGTTACAAACACACACACACACACACACACACACACACACACACACACACACACACACACACACACACACCTGTCATGTCTGGGAGTAGAACCCCTATCTGACTAATTTATTACACTACAGCACTGTGCAGTTTTAGTACATGCCATGGGGATTACTGAAGTACTCCTTCCCCAAAGGTGTATATCACATTGGATGACATCTGCAGGATTGCCAAAGCAGGACATTCAAATTGTAATGAGTGTGGCTAGTCTTAAATGCATTGCTCCCTACACAGACAGTGACACACACACAAACCATCCACAACCAACATGTGTGGGTATAGAACCCCTAACAGAGGTGTATATCGCACTACAGCATGAAGCTGTTATAGGACACGCCATGGAGATTACTGGAGAACTCCTTCCCCAAAGGTGTATTTCACAATGAATGACATCAGCAGGATTGTCAAAGTAAGGCATTTGACATGTACTGAGTGTGACTAGCCTAAAATACATTGCTCCATACACAGGCAAAACATCCACAACCAACATGTGTAGGTATAGAACCCCTAACAGATGTCTATATCACACTATAGCAACATGCAGTTATGGCACGTGCTACAAAGATCACTGGGCTGCATTTTTCCCAGAAGTGTATTTCTAGGTGGATGACATCAGCAGCCTTGCAAAGTACAGCATATGAATTGTATGGAGTGTGGCTATCCTAAAAAGTATTGCTCTCTTCACAGACAGGGTCAGACAGACACAAACATTTGCCAAGTCAGGGATTAGAACACCTAACTAATCTATCACACTACAGCAGTGTACAATTATGGTACGCGCTACAGAGATTACTGGGCTTAAACCTCCCCAGAGGTGTATTTCTAGGTGGATGACATCAGCAGCCTTACCAAAGTAGAGCATTTCAATTGTAAGGAGTGTCACTACCCTAAAAAACTTTGCTCTTTACAAAGACACACCCACACAAACACAGTTGCCAAGACTGAGATTAGAACTCCTACCTATTTTATTACACTACAGCAGCATACAGTTATGGCACATGCTATGGAGATTACTGGGATGCAGCTTTCCCAGAGATATATTTCTAGGTGGATTCCATCAGCAGCCTTACCAAAGTAGAGCATTTCAATTGCAGGGAGTGTGATTACCCTAAAAAATATTGCTTTCTACACAGACAGACACACATACACACCCAGTTGCCAAAGAAGGGGTTAGAACTGCTCATTAACTATTTTATCACACTACACAGTTATGGCATGCGCTATGGAGATTACTGAGATACAGCATTCTCAGAGATGTATTTCTAGGTGGATGACATCAGCAGTCTTACCAAAGTAGAGCATTTAAATTGTAGTGGGTGTGACTACCCTAAAAAGCATTGCTTTCTATACAGACAGAGTCAGCCAGACACACACACAAGCATACACAGCTGTCAAGGCTGGGGTTAGAACTCCTACTTAACTATTTTATCACACTACAACAGTGCAGTTATGGTACATGCTATGGAGATTACTGATGTACAGCCTTCCCGGAGATGTATTTCTAGGTGGATGACATCAGCAGCTTTACCAAAGTAGAACATTTTAATTGTAGGGAGTGTGACCACCCTAAAAATCATTGCTCTCAACACAGACAGACACACACACACACACACAGGTGCCAAGACTGGTGCTAGAACTACTACCTAACTAGTTTATCTCACTATTGCAGTACGCAGTTATGGGACACACCATGGAGATTACTGGGCAGAGCTCTTCCAAAGGTGTATTTCACACTGGATGACCTCAGCATGCTTGCTATAGTGGGGATATGGGGAGGGCAGTGTATGTGCATGGGTCATAACCCATTCATCTAGGGGTTGACACGCCACATGCAGGCACAACCTGGGTCATATTTCACAGGTATGTGTATACAGCTACTAGATGACTACTTCCTTGAACAGTCATGTTGCACAGCTGACACGTGCACCACATACTCTGTAATGCTGACAGTTACTAGTGGCTAGTATCTGCAGTGAGTGACATCTGACCCTCATGTGGTTGTGGCCCTTTGGCTGTGTGCTGGGTGGGACAGGCCTGGATGGCTCCTTGTCACAGTCACCCTCTTCCACACATCTATATACATCTACCTTTGGCTTATTATAGTGTGTTGTCCTTACATATATGCCTGTATTCCTATCCACTGTGTGCAAAGCATGAGTGGTGCATACTGAGGAGTGTCTGTACTAACATCTGCAGCTGCCAGATATGTCTGGTCCACTGGTGTTTGCAGACATGGCCTTCATGTGTTTGTGTGTAAGCATGCCCAGTATGACCTTTCAGTATGTTGTTGACTGACATTGCCTTCATTTCTCTAAGTGTGTGGGCATACCCAGTATGGTCATCTGTACTGAATGTGTGGATCGAGGCCAGGTAGTTTGTATTGCAGTGCTGACCTTTATGTTGTACACTTACAGGTAGCATGCTGTCTCTGCAGGGTATCCGTCGATCATTTGGCATTGACTGTTACTACATTTCTGCATAGGATGGGAGGCACACCTGACTATTTCTACATTTCTACACAGGATTGGGGGGACACACCTGACTGTTACTATATTTCTACATAGGATGGGGGGCAAACCTGACTATTTCTACATTTCAACACAGGATGGGGGGGCACACCTGACTGTTACTACATTTCTATATAGGATGGGGGGGGGCACACCTGACTATTTCTATGTTTCTACACAGGATTGAGGGGGCACACCTGACTGTGACTACCTTTCTAAGTAGCATGGGGGCACACCTGACACTTGTACACATTTGCTAGGACTGTACTAGTATGTTGGGTACTCCATTTCAGTCTGTAGTCTTACTTATCGTGCTGACTAGTGGCATACCAGTGTACTACATATCTTAGCTTTTAATTACCTACATATTAGTTTCTGACTTCCTACCCTTCAGAACTGATAACCCACTGCCTGACCTGCTGTAGTCTGTCTGTGTAGGCCTGGGGGGGGGGGGGTTACCCATAGGCCTCTTCAGAGGCCATAGCACAGCCTTTGTTTGTGTTTCTCTACACCTGTCCTGCTGGCTGTGACTGTTGTTGGGTATGTGAACCCCCCTGACTGGCAAGTGTGAGCCACTTGCCTTGTGGGTGCCCCAGTATTGAGGGTGGTGCTGCAGGGCTGCCAATGTTGGATGCACATAGTACACTCCCTACACATGGTTAAGCACAGGTAGTGTAATGTTCGGCATCCCTTTGACTGTATGTGAGTCAGAGAGAGGTGTCATTCCCTGGGTCCCTCCTGTGTCAGTGTATGTGCTATGAGTTGCCTCTTTGCCAAGGTCAGGCCATACTGGGCATGCCTCCTTCTGCCTACTGGGACAGGCTCAGGTTGTTCCTCCTCTGAGTCATTCTGTGCCTGTGAAGGCCTTGGCAATGGTGGGGTGCTGTGTGGCCCTGCCCCGTGCTGTTCCTGCTGCAGCTGTTTCCGCAGGATCATATTATGTAGCATGGCACATACAAGGAAAATTTGGGTACATGTAGTTGGTGAGTACTGCAGGGCTCCACCGGATGTGTCCAGGCAACGGAACTGTGACTTGAGCATCCCAAACACATGCTCTACTATAATTCTGGTCTGTGCATGTGCCTCATTATGAAGTTCTTGTTCAGGTGTGTGTGCATTTCTGATGGGTGTCATCAGCCATGGCTCCAGTGCATATCCAGCATCCCCTATTAGGTGACCGTCAGGGATTTCACAATTGGAAAATCTCTGGTACAGCTGTGTCTGATGCCAGATGTGGGAATCGTGATAGCTTAGAAGGCAGCCAGCACACACATTCATTATTATGCCCTGGGCATCGCACATAACCTGGCAGTTGATGGATGGGAAGCCCTTGTGGTTGATGTAGACCTTATCCCACTCACCGGGTGGTACTTTGATGCATATGTGCGTACAGTCCATAGCACCCACTACTTCAGGGTATTCTACTATTTGGTGGAACAGTTGCATATTGCTGGCCAACGCCTCATGTGTGTTGGGGAAATATACGTGCTCACCGACATGTGCTGACATGGCATACAGGAACTGGTGGAGTACCCTGGATGCTGATACCTGTGAAATACCCATCATATCCCAGAAGGCTTTTGGAAGGTAGCTAGTATTCATAGGCCTACACATACCTTGGTATTCACTGGGATGGGTTCCCTTCTGTTAGTTCTGTGTGTCAGACATGGCTGGCACAGTTCAACAATTTGCTGTAGGAGGTCCTTGTCCACCCTATAGTGCTCCACTGTCTCCAGCTCATGTAGCCCCTGGTAGGTTACCCTGGGTCTGTACACTCTACTCCGTCTCCTCACTGTGGGTTGGTCGACAGCATTCACATCCTCACCACCCTCAGCCTCTTCCACAAGTTGTATGATAGCAATTGCAGCCCCTATCATTTTGCTTTTGTGAGTGTTAAAAGTTCCCCGCTTGTTTACACTGGTGGCATAGAATGTGGGAAAAAACAGAGGGAAAGGTGTTTGCATAGCTTATGGTAGTGTTCTGGACTGGGCTGCTCTGCTGCCTGTGTAATTGGCTTATTCTGATACATTTCACCTGCCAGCTAAGCTAGTTCTCCTTGATTACCTTCCTACTGCTGTTTTTCCTTCCCATTGCCTTCCTGTTTAAGCCCGGAGGCACACTGCACAAACAGAGTACTCAAATGTGCACAGTGCTGGTATTTCTTGGTTTAACTTCTTTTTTCTTCCTGTAAAACCCTGTGCGCAGCACCCACACCCACTTAGGCTTTGTAAAGAGTGCTAGGCAGGTTTAGACACACCCCCTAGCTTAGCTGTGCTAAGCTAGGTGCAAACCCGAGCCACAGGGCTCCAATCTGCTTACAGTATGCCTGACATCCCCCCCCCCCTCCATGATGTTACCTAACTCCTAGGCTTGCACCAAGCTATTCCTACTCTTACACTGTTGGGACCTTACTCACATGCTGGTGAAAACTGTGATTTACTATCATTCCCCTCATTTGCATAGGATTGTCTGCTAATGCATAGTTACATGCCTCACACTGAGCCACCCCCCTCTTAGCAACCACTACTCACTGGCCATGTTGTCTTCTGCCTGCCATTGAATTGCATGGCAGAATACTGAGTTTAGTTAGAATGCTTAATTTAGGTTCATTTGTTATTTTCCCCCTGATCCCGTTTGCGCACCGCTGCCCTAGGCTTAAACAGCCGAGATCAGCTAAAAAAAAAAGTTGATTTTTGTGTTTTTTTACTGTTTGCAATGCCAATGGCCTTATACTTGGCCATTGGCTTGCTCACGACATGATATGCAGCCTTTATTTGGAGCTGTCACAGCTCCATTTTGGATTTTGCAGAAATGTACTTGGTTCCTAACCGAGTACATTTCTGCAGATAGCACTAGTCCTGCATGGACGGTTGCAAGCTTCCTGGATTGCAAAATCACCTCATTTGCATAGATTTCTCCTGCAAATGGGGTGATTTGCATACAAGGGCTTAGTCCGTGCAGGATTAGTGCAGGAGCGTTCGTGCACGCCCCTGCAGGCTGTTCCTGGATCGCATGGCAGACATATTGCCTGCTTGAGCTCCTGCACCAATCCTGCACACTGTGCAAACTATAGAGAATCTGGGGGAGAATTTATACACAATGAACAGATTGAGACACAGAAAATCTTTTGTTGGCTTGAGCAACACATCCTCTGTAAATAGCTTTGAGTATTGAGACTTTATTTGTGTGGTAGTAAATTAAAAACATGTTTATTTTTTTCTGGTGGTGAAAGTATAATTTCTCTGTTGTAAGATGTGTTAGAAAAGAGTAATGTGTGCTGCTCGCACCACCTCACCATTCACCTCCCATTTACATACAGAAAGACCACACACAAAGGTTTGCAAAATTAAATACAACTGTCATTTTGAGTTCTTAACAGAAGAATCCAAAAATCAAAACATAGGAATAAGCATTCCTTAAGAACAGGAGGAAAGCCACAGGATTTTGTTTTACTAATCACAGAAAGCAGGTTCCTCACTGAAGAGGGCGTATTCAAAATGTGATTTTTGCCATTACCCTAGATATAAGCAGCAAACTCTGAGAATTGATTTAAAATAGTTTTTCTATTGACAGAAGAACAGAATCACAGGCTAAGTAAAAGAACAATAGAACATCTTTAATAATGCATAAGTGGAAGACCTTAAGGGAGATCAAGGAGAAAAAGCATTGCTATATTTCTAATACCTGGAGTTAAAGCCAGTTAAACATTGATGACTGCTTGTTAATGACTTAACCCAAGTATTTGTACCTTACAAATGAAATAAAACATACATTACTAAACAAAACTGTCATTTCTTAAAGCTTAAACAAGAATATTTGTTCCACTCTTAGCTGTTCATACTTAGCTTACTAAATGACTTAGACAAAAGTATTGACTTAACAGCACAGGGGCAGTATTAACATTAGCCAGTCAATTATCTTTCTGCAGTTTATGTGAAATATCAGAGTTTAAATGAATGCTAGTAATCATTAGTTGCGTTATTGACTTTAATGATATTCTATCAGACAACACCACAAGTCTTGACAGCGGATAAAAGGTCTCAGTTAAATTAATAAATGCTAGCAGACAAAGATTACTGACACTGGTACTGAATTTATATAGCAGATGAACTACGGTGTGCTGTTGACATGTATGTTTAATATGAAAGTTATATGTTTGAGTCTAGCAGACAAACTTTTTTTCCACTAGAGACAACCATTCTTCAAAAAATATAGTAATAATCCTTCGTCATAAATGAGGTAACAAACCAAGTTGTCCTGGGACATCTTCAGAAGGGGTTAGGCTGATATATTAATAGGAGTTAAGTGAGTGGGGGAGGTGAAAGGGTTAAATGGAGGGAGGGATGATTGGGAGGAAATGAGATAAGGGTGAGGAGGGGCTTAAGGGGTTTAGACAAGTGTAGCTGGGTAAGTAGTCATATTTTGATGTGAATTTGCTATGACAAGTGACGTCCGAGACAACCTGTAGATGTTCCCAGAGATCAGGTAGGCATCATGTTTTATGGTTAGTAGCTGGCTATAGGAAGCAGGTGATACATATAGCTAGCATTTTTTTTAACTCCTTTCCATGTGCCTTTTCCTTGTAAACCAGGCTATATACTTGCTACAATAGGTTTGATGGTGGTTATGGTGGAAAGCACATGAGGGCCATGTTTCCCCTGGCCCATATGCAGTACATGTCCTTCAGTCTGGTGGTTGAGTGTTTTGGTGGTATAATGGTTGGAGCGAGGGGCTGCAATGATGCTTGGTCCTATAAATAGTTCACTTGTTAGGATTTTTGGTGGGGAGGTTTAAAAAAAAACGCTCCGAAGAAGTTTTTGTTGGATAGCTGGTGGGCTAAGGGCTGGATAGGTATTTACCCCTTTAGTAAGCAGAGTGCTCCTGCTTTCTCTATAGCATTTGGGGAGGAGTTATCGTTAGTGCATTTTCCCCTTAGACGCAAAGGGCTTTTGTGGGCTTTGAGATATGTTGCGCACGTGTGATGGATTTTCCTTTTAGCAGTCCTCAGTCTTTATCACCATGTAATCTGTCAGTCACACACACACACACACACACACACACACACACACACACAAAAAGAAAGAAAATATGTGTATAGATATATATATATATATATATATATATATATATATATATATATATATATATATATATATATATAAATATCTGTATGTATACATAAATGTATATAATTACAAATAAAGCAACCAACAATATCTTAAACCTTATACAGAGTTATAATACCACTTCGTGGTAAATCAGGACACCCCAACTCTTTACTAGTGTCCTTCTGAATGTTATTGTGTGAATAATGGTTTTGCAGCATGCACGGCGAATTGCTAACTGTAATGGGGAGGATGTGAGAGAAGGGCTGTGGCTAGGCAGACGTGGCTAGTTGTGATGGTTACATTTCTTCATTCCACTTACCTAGCATCTACTGCATATTTAAAAATGCAGACCTCTCCCTAGCTTGGTTTGCAGTACAAAAAAAATAAAAATAAAAAAAAAATAAAAAAATCTGTTAAAGGACGATGTGTTGCCTTCTAAGGCCACATAGTAGGGTGATTTCCCAGGCAATGCAATGTCCACGAGTAATGGCTGCTCCTGACAAAGCCTGGGTTTCTCGCTGCTTATTGCTGGGGTCATACACCTCACACGAGCAACTTGTTACCTTTTTTTTTTACATTGTATGGATTGTTATGCCTGAAGAAGCTCAACTGGCAAGTAGATTTTTATTTTGAGTTAAGAACTTCTTTGTCTGCTTGGCTGCTCCTGTTTTGGAGTGTGTAGCAGCAATGGAGTTGCCGCAGTTATACTTCTGTCAAGGGTAGGTGGAGAGTTTGTGTGACTGCGAACAAGTCTCTCACCTGTCCGACTTTGCAGAATTTCCACATTTTGCCTCATAATTTTAATCTGATCCTCATAAAATTTGTAGTTTTCGAACAATCCATTGTTGTTTGAAGTTACTAAATATGACATACATTTCAGCATCATCTGCAGTACTAGATGTACATAATTTTATCATTTTCACATGTACTCGGCCATTTCTGATATAAGATTGTCAAGGTTATTTGTAAGTGGCAAGATGTACATTTGTACTTTTAAGTTATTAAATAGCTGTATTTTAATAGTGAAAATGTATGGATTTGTATTTTAATAAGCAGGGTATAGTTATATTTTAAGAGTTGATCAGTGTTTTATAGGTAAATGTAACAGTGTCGAGCTAAATTTAAAAGTTGTTTGGCCATTTTGTACATAGTTATTCTGTCAGGCAGGTGTGTCGCAGGAGTGGCTGCCACTTCATGGACGGCGGGGGTGTGGCCTGAGGATCACAGCTTGTGAATGTTGGAAATGGAGGTGGTAGGATCAAGGAATTGCAGGCCTTGGGAAGCTGAAGTCTTGTGGCTTTATCGAACTGTTTTGCATTTGATTGCAGTCACCGGAGCTCAGAGTTTGTGGTCGGTAGTGGTGGGTGCTTTCAGCTGGGCTGGATTGGTCATTGTGTTTTGTTTTGCAGGGGAGTTTCCAAGAACAGACGCCAGAGATGCACACACAAAAAAAAAAGAAAAAAAAAAGGAAATTGGAAGAGGGAGAAAGGGGAGCTCTGGGGAGTGGGAGGATTGAAGATGGAAGGTGTGACATGCTTCGGGCTTGATTCCGGGACTGTGCATTGGTGACTTGTTTTCGAGTGTCTTGTGCTCGGTTGCTGGGCAGGCTGGTGAGCATGGAGGGCAAGCTGTTTAAGAAAAGGGGGAAAAAAGTTGCAGGACAAACAAAGGTGTTTGAATTGATGCCATTGCGTGGTTTGCTTGGGGACATGGTGGAGGTGGGGAAGGCATCCCTGGCATTGGTTGTGGGCAGCTGTGTTGTGGGACCCCCCTCCCTTTTCTTGATGTATTGGGTGTTATATTTGCATGAGGTTTCATTGTGCTGTGATGTAATTTATATCAAGATAACTTCAGCATTTTACAGGGTCATAAATGTAACACTGCTTAATAAATTAGTACAACTAGAAATTGATGTACTCTCTAAGATGGATAGCTGCATGGCTTCCTAATAGGACAAGTGTCATACAGCAACTGGACAGGTAAAACCCGTGGTTTCAGTCAGGGTGTCCCACAGGGTTCTCTCTGTTCTAGTTCCTTACTTATAGGAGGTTGAAAATTATGGGCACACTGGTGGTTGCATTACTCTGTTAAAGTGGTAACCCTGCTAATTGTTTAGGATAAATAATTCCCTAGTTCTCAGCTTTTGCCTCAGTCACTTATGGGTTGTAAGCATATGGAGTTAATTATTTAGAGTTTAAGGGTAGTGGCAGAGTTGCTGCTAGGGTACTACAGGAGTCATGCTTGGGGAATGATTCTGGGAGTGGTGTGCAATCCATAGAGCAGCAGTTTTGCGGGCTGGAGAGCAGTCGTGTGTATAGTGGGGCTTTGTCTTATCATTCAGCTGTACAGATTTCCATTGAATGTCCAAATTTTGCTTCATATTTGGCTTGTTTCTTCAAACATCCATGCTACCGCAACCTGTACTATCAACCTTTAAAAGTTTGTGAGAGGAATATTTCAAATACTATCTGATTGTATTTGTAAGCTGCTAGTCAGTTATTATTAGGTTTGCTGCATTGTTCCATATTATGTTGTTAGTGTGCCTCATTTGAGATGGAAGCCTAAGAGCTAGACAGATGGTTTTACAATATAAGTTATCTTGGCTTATACAGGGCGCTAATTGATGTGGTCTGGAATTGCAAGGTTACCCTGGTTGTGGATATTGATAGCTCCCTTCAATTGTGGGGTTTGGTTTAACATACTCGACTGGTAGTTAAATTTCTCTTGGGTATTTGATAGGGTCATTGGACGCATAGCTTCAGTATGGCTGCTTTGTCATAGATGGGAGTGAGGGTGGTACATTCCTTCCCGAGTTGGCAGGATAGGTTGTCCTTGAAGATGTTTTGGAAGGTGTTATGTATTTTGGATGCTTACATGTCCTTTTCTTTCTTGCAGATGGGGTCTTGGAATGCTACAGCAGTAATTTGGAATAAGTGGGTATATGGTGGAGCCTTCTCGTTACTATTAGAGGGTTTAATTTTGTCCCTTTCTTTGTAGATGGTGGTGTGATGAGTACCAGTTGTGGTGATACAGTGAATTCACAGCTGATGGAAACAGTGGCGAGTGAGGAGGTTACACATGGGGAGCACACGTGGGTAACAGTTACTGATGGAAGTAAGTGCATTTCAAAGTAGTGTGATGGTACCAGTTGTGGCGCTACACAGTGAGTTCACAGATGATGGAAGCAGGGCTAGCGATGATGGAAGCAGGGCGAGTGAGGTGTGGTGGCTGATTATTGCATTGGAATATAGGGAAAGTTAGGTAGAGGCAGGTAGAGGGCTAGGGTGAAACTGGTGGGGATGGATTATGGGGTGTGGGGATCCCACAGGAGGAGTTGAGTCACAACATTAATAGGAGTGCAAGAACGTATTAGGCTAAAGCCCCATGGCTCTTGCTAGCCAGTTAACTTCAACACCCTGCTTTCAGGTGGTGGGAATCTTGGGGGTTTTAGTTACTTATCCAGTTGTTTAAACTGTATCTGGGGGTGGGAGGAGGCCAAAGTCGAGCTGTTTTTTGACAGGAGGCCTGAGGGGTTCCTAACGTGTGGTTGGGGTGATAAATTTGTCTTTTGAGTAGCTGGGGTGATTGCCATTTGGTAATGAGTGCACTGGTGGTGTTTATCGTTGGGCAAATAGATTACTTCATTGTTGGGCTTAGGTGAGTTTTCAGGAACTATGTCAAAGGTGCTGCGGTAGCATTGTTGCCTCACAGTAAGACGCTGTCTGATTCGATTCTCAGCTAGAGCATCTTCTGCGTGGAGACATGCATGAATGGGCGTACCTTTGTTAAAGGTTGTGCGTCAGGGCTGGTAACTCGGCACGTAAAAATCAACTACCAATCATTAGCGGACTGGAGTTCCGCTGTGGCGACCCCTAACCAAGAAAAAGCCGAAAGACACAACATGTCAAGGGGTTCTGGATCTTAGTGTTAGGGCATTAAGATTTTGGAGTTAGTCTATTCCCTGCATTAATCAGGTTACTGTACATCCAGAGTGGTGAAGTTTGGAGGGTTAGTGTGAGATGCTATAGTTGACAGGGTTCTAGGTTCAAGTCTTGTTCAGGGTTTTCTTTGACCAAGCTGCAGCATTGTTTTCAAGGGGTTATAGTTTGCTTTGACACTTGTTATGGCTATAGGTTGTCATTCCGGAAAGGTCGAGCCATGGTTAGTGGCTTGAGGGAAGCGGACTAAAGGGAATGTATTCTCTTGGAGTGGAGGTTCCAGTGGTACAGTGGGATCATGGGTAATCCTACTTTATTTAGTTTCATCCAGGCACATTCCAGTGTTAGTAGGTCAAGGCGTGGGGTTGATGACGGGGTTCTAAGGTACTTTACAGATGATGGGTACACCAAATGATGTTTGGCCTAACCCTTCCCTTTATGGGAGGTCATTGGTTGGACAATTTTGGGTAGAAGGGAGGGGGAACAGCCTGGTCAGGCTGGTTGGCGGAGAAGAGGGACAGGCTTGCCCTCTTCTGATCCCCCTCTGGTGTGTGGAGGTTTATTCCAAGAATTTGTGGAAAGGAAATGAGCAGCTGGAGGAAGTGTGCTGAATAGGTAAGCAAACGGAGGTAAGGATGCTGCTTATTTGGTTGGTAATTTGGTTTATGAAGTGAGATGATATGCTGCCTCATAAGTAAAGTAAGCGAGCAAAGGTATGGACACTGCTTACCTGGCAGGATGAGCAGGTATGCTGTCCTGATTAACATTACAATGATGTTTATGCTGTGTTTAGAATCAACTATACTATGTCCGTATGTAAATAAAATTGGTAATCAAAGTTATGGAAGTTTAATAAAGGTCGACAAATGTCATTCGGTGTGATGTTTTTATTGAAGGGGACAGGGATAATAAGAACTAAAATTGAGGTGTTACACTTTCATTTTGTGCTGACAATGATAATTATTTTAACTACTAGAATTGACATTGAGTTCCATGTAATCACTTTACTAATAAACATGTACACTCCAGACCTTATTTCTAGCCATTTTTTTCTTTGCCTTCCTATGTAACTGTTGGTAGGAGAAGCTTTATTTGATTTACATTTTATTTCTTACCTCTTATATTTAGTACTTGTTGGAAAAAAGAATGGCCTGATGGCATCACGTCTAACTATGCCAAGGGGCCTAGATAGTTATAACTTGAACTATGACTATGATGGATCAGGAGCACAGCTGCTCATGTACATTCACATGTGATGTGAAGACATCTTTAGAATCTTAGTGTGATGTGCCTGATTGGCACAGAAGGTCAGAATAACTAGTTTATAAAGTACTTCCTTTGTACAAGTTATCTCAGTGTAGTTCATTCAATATTGCTTTTTACTGTTTGCATGATTTCTTCGTACAGCTTGACTTAATTTACTAGTAGTTCTAATATTTGTGAATTTCATGATTATTGTTTTCATGATTTCTTCATATAATTTGACTTAATTAACTAGGTGTTCTAATATCTGTGAATTCCATGATTATTGTTTTAGAAATCTGTATTTCTTTTACAGTTCTTTACTTTTATTTGTCATTGAAAATAATCATTAATTGAGTATATCATTAATGATTTGCTGATGCATAGGTTTGTTATCCAATATGCTAAACGTTGTGTCTCTATAAATATAACACATGATAATGCTGGAGACTTGTGTTCCTCATGCCAAAAGGTAGAGGATTTGATTACTTATTTATTGATTGTAAACATAGGCTTGCTGTGGGTCATTTTCTTCTGCAATTGGCATAGCTAGGAAAACTGTTGCTACATATATTAATAGCTGCGCTGATGAGATTAAGAATATTAAGAAGACTGCAGAACTTGTTTAGGAAAAGGAAGTGTCTTATGGTAGTAAAAATCACTCAACTGTTATTTAAAGTTAATACTGTAGGTGAGACCTTTACAATTCAGGATTCAAGTATACAGCAATCTAGGAAATCACAGCATGTAGAAGAAATTAAAAAAGGGAAAATGTCAGAACAAGTAACTAGTAAAATTAGTAAAATGACTAATGTACGTGATGCTAGGTGACAATATACTTAAAAAGGGACATGACTTTGTTATGTAATACCCAGTATATAGGGAACGATGGCATTGTTCAATCACACAACAGTCATTCTACAGAAAATGACATCATTATTCCAACAGAGAAGGTAGAAAAAGAGACAAAGGGCAGGTTAAAAGGAAAACATCTAAAGTGAACACAGAAGGATTAAAGAACATTGGCTGTAAAAATGCTAAAACGGCTGTAATTATTTGTATATAAATTATGCGGGAGGTGAAAAAAGAAGATTAATAATGAAGATTATTCTTTTGCAAGAACTGAAAGAACAGCTATTACTGAAATAGAAGAGTGAGATTCTTCACATCAATTCAGAAATGATATATTAGTAATTAGTCAATTGTTAATTAAAATATACTCCAATTTGAAGAAAGGATAATGAACATCTAATAGTGTTATGTCTGCCAGGAGCAAAAATGCAGGATATGAGTAAGACCTTAGGGTGCTTAAATGTAAGGAAGTACAGAGCTGTTTTTATTCATGTTAGATCAAATGATCTCTTCCTTAATGAAGCACTATTAGAATGAAACTTCCAGCCTTTTAAATAACATGGGATGGAGTGTACCAGTATTAGGGTTTATTCTTCATAAATCACACATAGGAAGGAGAGTCAGGTCAGCCATGAATGAGAAAAGTTTTTGGGTAAACACCTACATAAAAAAATGCCCATTTAAAAAAAAGTGGGAATGTATAGACCACCCAAGCTTAATTTTGAGAACACACACATTTAGACAAGATGGAGTCCAGTTGTCAAGACAAGGGAAGATACACACACACATATGTATATGTATATGTATATGTACGTATAAATATATCTATCTATCTATATATATATATATATATATATATATATATATATATATATATGGCTCTCCTTCTCTTGTTCAAAATTACACTTCTTCGAACAAGAGAAGATCGAGACCCACTTTAGAGAAAGTACACCTAATTAAAAGTGCATTTTCATGAAATTCCCTTTACTGAGCCACAGTACAGTGGGTACAAGGAAGTAGACCTTTTCCCCACTGTAGCGTGATCTCGGAGTTAGTATATATTAGTACTGGGGGTGTGGGGGGTACTGGGGGGCTTGCTCCCCTGCTAAAATGTGTTTTTGTTTGCCAAACCGGACCCTCACTACTTATACATACTAAGTGCGAGAATGCAGTCCTAGATCGGTAAAGTGAATTTTGTGAATATCCACTTTTGGTTAAGTGCAGTTTTGCTAAAGTGGGTGTCAATCTTCTCTTGTTTGAAGAAGTGTAATTTCGAAGAAATAGACCTATATATATATATATATGGGTCTACTTTAGAAAAACTTCAAACTTCATGTTGTTGAGACCATAATATCGAAGGTGTGAAACTTCAGATTAAATGAAGATCACCATACGGTGCAACATGAGAAATTTACTGTTTTCTTCACTGTAGTGCAATCTGGGAGTTGGCATATTTAATTAGCAGGGTACGCCCCCAAAGTTGGGTTGCTCCCATGCATAAACATAAACAAAAAATTATTTTTATTTTTTTTATTGACGTTTCAAACTTTCAGAACTTCAGTGATAAGATTTATTATTTTGATACATGGTTAAATAAATATTACTGAAAACCTGTTATGTCAGGGTTTACATATTTTACTTGACATTCTAGCAAGAAATCAGGTGCAGGTGATATGACAGGGATTAAAGATTATTATAAGACCTGTGAATCTTACATCACTTTATCTAACTGTTTAGTGTTTCTTATCAGTACTGCACTGGTTGTATTTATTTGCTTATCAGTTCTGCTCTGTTTTTTTTATTTGCACAACAGTACTGCACTAATTGACTGCACTGTTTTTATTTATTTGTTTGAATGAATTATTTACTTTTCTGTGTCTCCGTTTATATATTTGCTGATCTCTGGTTGAATTATTTACTTTTCTGTGTCTCCATTTATATATTTGCTGATCTCTGGTTGAATTTTTGTTTTTCCCCCACCCAACTGCTTTTGGGTTCTTATAGTTTGTGGCTTTTGCTGTTGCCCTCCCCTACTGTAAATTTGATAAGGGACACTCCTCCCAGTCCCATCTCATTAGCTCATTCTACCTAATACAGAGTTCATTTGGGCAGGTGAAACCCCTTAGTTCCTTAACCTTGAATTTTCTTCTGTTCCTCCTCTCTCCCTTTCCACTTTACTAACTAAAAAAAAAAAACTTTATCCAGCTTCTTTTACTGTATTTGTGTTTCTTCCTCTTGCTCTATTACATCATCTTGCTTTTTCTGCTACTTGCTGTGTCCTGTTCTCTAAAGTGTTCAATTGCATCTTTTCTGTTGCATTTGTTACTGCTTGTTTATAGCCTGTTTAAATTGTGTTATTCTAAGCCTCTTAGTTTTTTCTTAAGCAGTTGGGCTTTAGGCTTACCCTTTAGCTCTCCCTGGACTTTTTCTCTCAGATTCTGACAAATATGGATGGACAATTTCCTACAGTTTCTCCTGTTACTTTGGTTGATATGGGCATCCTGAGACAGTGTAGCAACTGCCTTATGTACATAGACAACCACCTTCTACTACCACCTAGGAACACAATTTGTGAGAGATGCAGTTACATTAGGAACCTAGAGTCTATGCTCTCTTCCTCACAAGCCAGTATATCTGGCACTGAGAAGGTTTTCAACACAATCACTACACCTCAAACACCACTCACACCTACAAAATACTCACCCACATATGTGGATGTCTTCAACAAAAATATACCCAAGCAAAGGAGACCTCAGAGGGAAAAACCTCTGAGGCAAAAACACACATGATCTCCACAGCCCTCCACACCACATACCATGCAGAGTTCACACAACTGTGTCTCACAACTACTAAGGCTAAATCATAAACCCAACATATTAGTCATAGGAAACTCCATTGTGAGACACACAGGTGTGCCTCTCACCAAGCTGGATAAGGAGAAAGTCATGGTTAGTTGTCTGTCAGGGGCCAGAATCTGCCATATCACACACGCACTCAAGTCTCTCAACAACAGGTACTGTTATGACTCTTTCATAATCCATGTTGGTGTGAATGACTTGAGACATACCTCCCTGGACTATATGAAGAGAGACATGATTGAACTTGCTAAATATGTGTCCCAGGCATCCCTAGCCTTAAGCAGCATTCTACCATCACCCAGAATGATGCCTCAATACAAACAGAAAATTATTGACATTAACAATTGGCTTAGTTTTTGGTGTCATTCCAGGGGGATCCAATCCCTGACAGCCTGGGAAGATATGACCACGATGCTTTGCCAGAGATGGCCTGCATCTGTCTCACTTGGGCTTCAGGCTTCTTGGAAAGGCACTTGCCTCCTCCATAGCGTCTTTTTTAGAAAAACTGATGAGGTTAAAACTACAAACATAAAAATTTCAACAAAATGCAAATGAAAGGTCATGCTGCCAAACACTAAGAGTCTAAACACGAAACTGCACTCATTGCAAGCATTCTAAATGTTGTAAAATGCTGACATCTGTGCAGTCACAGAAACCTGGTTCAAAGCTGCAGAGAGCAACTCAGCCATACCTGGTTACTTATCCTATCATACATTCAGACCAAAAACTGTGGGTAGTAAAGCCAAAGGAGGTGGAGTTTCAATATATATTAAAGACATGCACACCTCCAGGCTGGTCAAACAGTATGACATACAGGAGATACTCCAGGTGCAGTTTACCATTGACAAGACCCCTATACAAATCATAGCTAGCTGCCAGCCCCCAAATCTGATTCATGATGCCCAATTTGCCTATCTATGCATCTGCGAATCTATCAAGATTCAACCCTTTACCCTGATCCTGGGTGACTTTAACTACACAAATACAGACTGGAAGAACTACTCATGCCAGAACACAAATGCCCAGAGATGCCTCGATTTTGACAAAGCAAATGCTTTGGAACAGCTAGTCAATACCCCCACAAGAGGTGATAATATCTTAGACTTGGTATTAACCAACATGAGCAACCACTGCAGCATCCCTGCAGTATCATCCTCCCTTGTAAGATCCAACCATAAAGTGGTCACGTTTGAAGTCACCTTCTCCCCCAACCCCCCCCCCCTAGCTAGGGTCAAACAAAAAAACTTCTCCAAAGCTGATTACAGCCTCTTGAGGGATGGTATGAACAGCTTCACAACCCCCTCCGCCTCTCTAGGAACTGGCACCAGTATCCAAAACTATACCAAATTACTATACGAACATTTATGTAGATGCATGGAATCAGGAATACCTGACAGAGCTAAATCATCCTCTGCAAGGAAGAGTAAACCTGTCTGTTGGACATCTGCAATAAATAAACTCTATAACAAAAGAAAAAAATTGTTGTCCAGGACCAAGAAGGAGCAGGTGCCCAATTGGAAGCAATCTTTCCTTAGCCTAAGCAATCAAATAAGAGCAATAGTGAAATCCTCCAAAGCAAACTTCGAGTACAAATTAGCCACATCTACTAGAGACAATCATAAGGCATGCTTCACATATGTCCATAATCTCAAAGGTAGCACCCAGATCTGTATATAGCAAACTTGCTGGCTGACAGATTCAGTTAAAATTTCACCTCTCTGCCTCCCCGAGCAGTAAATCAGGACATTCCCAGAAATTTGCCCCATTCTCCTTATATCTAGGGATCAGGTCATCACTGCTCTCTCAAAAGGCAAAATATACAGCCTCCATGGGACTCGATAACATCCCAGGCTGCATCCTACATGAACTCAGGCAGGAACTTGTCTTATTCAAACAACGCCTGAGTACCGACTTTGTCCCAGCTGAGTTGAGGACAGCCACTTTCATCCCTTTAGACAAAGGTGGAACGTCCACTGATCCAGGAAATTATAGACCCATCAGCCTAACTAGACTGATCTGCAAGGCCATGGAATGGATTATCATGGACCTCATTAGCAAGGACATTGGCTACCTTCAAAAACTTGATCTCACACGGTTTGGCTTCAGCAAGGGGAGGTCATGTCTGTGAAATTTGGTTGACTTTTTTGAGACAGTCACCAAAGCCATGGATGAGGGGAAGACAGTGCACACCGCCTACTTTGACCTAGCCAAAGCCTTCGACACTATTCCCCACTCAGGCGTAATAGATAAACTCACTCAACTAGGCATCAATCCATATGTTACCAGATGGGCAGATAACTGGCTCATTGATGGAACCAACCTAGTCAAAATAGGGGAAGCCACCTCATGCAGTAGATTTATATCAAGTGGCATACCCCAGGGTTCGGTCTTGGGGCCTCTGTTATTTGGGATATACTTTTCTGAGGTGCAGGCCAAAGCCAGTGGGCTATGGCTGACCAAGTCTGCAGATGATTGCAAGCTGGGCACTAGGTGTCACCCAAACAAATGACTGGTGCCAGAAACATGGCCTCAAGCTGAATACAAAACAATGCATCATCATCCCCTTTGGGGAGAGTGATATCCCTATCCCCACAAATTATCACATTAATAACACCATCCTAAGCATGCAATCTGTTGTGAGGGATTTGGGCACCAAAATTAATAGAAACCTGACTTTTGACCACCATGTTGCTTCCATTATACAGAAATCTTTCAACATGGCCCACCTCATAAGTAAGGGTATCTCATCCAGTGACAAAGAGGTCATAACATCCCTGCATTCTTCCCTTATAAGGCCAATTATTGAGTACAACACCCTCTTTGACATGTTCCTTGCAAAGCACATGCAGCAGTTAGAGAGAGTTTACTATCAAATGCACGAAAATCACAACCGCGAATGGTGATTTCCTTGACGCATATCCTCGACTCATACATATTAAGTAGGTCGTAAGGTCAACGCAACATGATTGACAACGTTCTGTCGATATTAATGTTGGCAGCTGCCATTGCCAACCATGCTTCATGTCCCTGCCTTGTGTATGTCCTTCTGAATGGACGTACACATGAACGTCGACATTCCGACTGTCGCTCCTACCATGTTCGAGGAGGAGGCTATCATGTAACTGAATGTCAATGTTTTGATTGTAAACCATTAGAGAGACCACAGAGGTTTCTCACCAGGAGAATCCAGAGCCTCAAACTACCCTACACAGATAGGCTAAAAGCCCTGTCCCTCTACTCAGTTTCATACAAACTCCTCAGAGGTGACCTTTGTCTGGCATACAATGCAATCTCAGGCCCTGTCTTGATGGGACTGCTGCCTATCTGCAAGTTAAGCTCCACTTGAGTAACCCATGCATGCAACCTCAACCTGGTCTGTGATATCAATAGAACTTGTTGATGGGACAGTTTTGTGTCCCAGAGACTCCCCCATCTGTGGAATAGACTCCCTCTCCATGTCAAGCAGAGTACCTCATTATCCCTTTTTAAGTGCAACCTGGATAACTGGATGGGAAACAGAAAATACACCCCTGGGATTCCACCTGTGTCTTTGCTGGACAGGAGCTTCGGGTGCTGACTTGTCCAAACATGGGCTAAACTCTTGGCTAGGCTTATAAGGGCTTCAGGGCCAATAGCCTAGTAACTTCCTATGATTCGATGATCCAGATGGACAGAAATAGCATAGGAGATACAGATATGTGCAAAACCATCCGCTGTGTGTCTAAAAATTTAAGGGAAATAAGTTAAAATCATTTTATTTTTTTAATGGTTTGGTTATGTTTGCTCAGTGCACAAACATAAAGTTATGAAAAAATAAAAAAATAAAAGAATTGTGGAAAAAAAATGTCATTGTATGTGATAGAAATGTAGTATGGGACCCTGTGTGGAGTATCCAAAATGGTGAAATGGTGGTATTGCTAATGAGGTAGGGCCTGGAACTGTGTAGTTTCCGGGTTGTGTGCACAGAACCTTATGCAAATGAGTTGGGGTTACTGAATAGCACAAATGGGTACCTGTGCCTGCATATCCCTTCCTCGTAGGCACAAAACCATGTTGGTGTTGACAGAGGAGGTAGCTGACATCAACGGGGGTGTGTGTCTGAGGAATTGTTTGTGCAGCAACCTACAGTGCTCAGCAGGGGGAGGGGGTTGTACACTGGCTGTTAAGCTATGTTTACCTTTGGGGCACATGTTTTAGCATGTTTACATGGCGAGTTGCAGTGCTGAGTGTATTCAAAAGCCAATGATATATTAATTACTGATTCACTTAAACTACAGCCATTAAATGTTCTTAATGATGTACTTGGCAGGTGGAATGCATCATACGTAGCCAATCACACAGCGTACACCTAGAGGAGAGCCCAGTAAAGGTTGTATACACCGAACAATCTGATTTCTTCCCCAAACTGCACCAGTGGAGTACAGACTTGGGAATTTTAACTGAATGAATTCTAGGGGCTCCTGCAGGTCTGCTATATCTGTATGTGCTAGATGCTGAGGTCAATGCTGCTGTTGTTGATAATAGGCCTAGACTGATGAGGAGAAGAGTGTTCAGGCCCAGGGTAACCTTCCAGGAGCTACACGAGCTGAGATTGTAGAGCACTACAGGGTGGACAGGGACATACTACAACAACTCAATGAGCCCTGCCACCCTCAGCTCAGACACAGAGCCAACAAGGAGAAGCCATCCCAGTGGACACAAAGGTATGTGCAGATCTAAGGATAGTAGCCACAGGTACTTTCCAGAGACCAACTGGGGACATGATGGGGGTCTCACAGGCATCAGCATTCAGGGTACTCCACCATTTCCTGGATACCATGCTACCACATGCCAGTGAACACATTTATTATTCCCTCACCCCTAAGACGAGGGCCAGCAATATGCAACACTTCTACCATGTAGCATACTACTCTGAGGTACTGAGTGGCATAGACTGCACTCATGTATATGTCAAGGCACCACCCGGTGAGGGGTGTAGAATCTACATTAACCACAAGGGGTATCACTCCATCAACTGCTAGGTCATGTGCAATGCCCAGGGCATTATCATGACTCCCATATCTGGCACTCATCGCAGCTGTCCCAGATGTTTGCTAGGGGGAACATCCCACATGGCCATTTACTGGGGGATGCTGGTTATGCACTGGAACTGTGGATGATGACACCCATGAGAAATGCACACACACCCAGGGAAGAATGCCATAATGAGGCACATGCACAAACTAGAAACATCATAAAGAGTGGGTTTCAGCTGCTTAAGTCACGGTTCCAGTGTCTCAGTATATCAAGTGGAACCCTGCAGCACTCTCCAGCCACATATGCAAAGATGTTTACAGTATATGACATGCTGCACAATATGATCCTGCAGAAACAGCTGCAGCAGAATCATCAAAGGGAAGGGGCACTCAGCCTCCCACCATTGCCTAGGTTTCCACAGCCACAGTCACAGGAGGACTTGGAAGAGGAACCCCCAAGGATGTCCCTGTAAGCAGACGTAGGCATGCCCAGTATGCCCTGGCCTTCGCCAAGAGAAAATTCATAGCATGTGCACTGACAACTTAGGACCCTAGGGACTGGCACCTTACTCCGACTCACATATATATATAGCAAAAATGATGCCAGGTAGCCCACACAACCTGTACCTAACCATGCATTGGCAGTGTACTGCATGCATCAGACCTGCCGCATGTATGCAAGGAAATATAGTGACCTACTGGGCTACCTGGAGAGATCTAACAGCCACATGGGACAAGAGGTACCCAGTCCAATAGTATCTACTCCATAATATTCACTACACCACATGGCTGGAGTATCCAGTGCTTTATTCAAGGGAGATGGTAAACAGTGGGGTCACAGGACAGTCACACAACTGTCTATGCCAGCAGATCATGGGTTGCTCATCCCCCACCCCCATCACATCAGTGTTCCCCTACAATTGCTGAATCAGTACATCAGCAACAATATATCAGCAGAACAGCCAACCTCAGGGCTGTGACATAGAACTTGGGCACACATTGGATGTCACATGTAATGCAGGGATGATAATGTATGACTGTCTGCTTTTGATTATGTGATAAATGACATATGTCTGTTTGATGGCCTGTGTGGCTCAGTGGGCTAGGGATATTAGCATGGGTGATGGAGTTGATGGTTTAAATCTGGCAGCATCCATATATTTTGCTTGTGAGGTAGTTGTATGGTGGTATTCCCACAGACTGTCAGACCCCTCAACCTGTTACTGCAAGAAAGCTGGACAAAGTTAGAGAGAATGGGGGGAAAAAGGGCCAAAACTACAAACAGACATTACACATGCTCTGATTAACCTAGAAGGTGGCTAGTATAACAGCAGGTTGCATCACAACAGAATATCTGCAGGATATTTTATTTTATTTCATTTTATTTTACATTTGTTGACCGGGAAATTATGACTGGACTAGGTCCATTTTCAGTAGAGGCCCGGGGAGAAAAGTGCCAGATTGGTAATCAATAGTAATATATTTATGCAGAGTTGTAAAAACAAACAAGGTACTTGTACAACAAACAATCAGATAGTCACATTGAACTATAGAGACAGTCTGAATACTTTTCAGCAATTAGAGATGTTACAAATAGGGTTATCACCCGTCCCACTTTGCGAGGGACAGTCCCTTCTTTTGGCAGTTGTATCACTCAAAAAAATGGCAGATGTCCTGAGATTTTAGGACAAAAATATTTTCTATATTTTCATTAATAGTTGCATAAACCAGTTATTTTGTATTTGAAACATCTACATGTTATAAGAAACAGAATAAGCAATGCAAATGCTACAAGAATAAGCCTTTATTTTGGCAAAAAGTTAAGTTCTTTCCTTTCTCCTTGCTGTGGGTATGTTTTGCCCTACAAAATCTGACGTTTCTACAAAACATGTCCCACTTTGGGCATTTGAAAAGGTTGCAACCCTAGTTACAAATAATAAGGATTAGGAGGTCCATTCAGTCTGGAAAAATAGCTGTTAGAGCATTACAGTGAGTAGCTTTGTTGTTGTTCATATGTATATAGGGGAGGGGATAGGAGAGCTTAAGTTAAGTAATGCATGGACATAGCCACGTATTCATCATATGTGATTTGAGGGAGTTTTTGAAGTGTGAAGTGGTGGAGGCTGAGGTCAGTGAAGGTGGATATAAAGTCTGCCACTCAAATGTGTCTGTAGGTAGTACTAGTCAGTGACTGCATAATGCAATAAGTTACTAAAACACCACAAATGTATGAGGAACAGACCAGACATATGGAGCAAAATGTGGACTTTCTGCAAAAACATGTACAGTGAGAGGTATGTAGACTGTCACCCTGTGTGTGATGTTACATTATGTACCGCAGTCACATATTAAGTACAGCAGACAGCTGGGGAATGCCATGGACAGGTTCAGGGAAGTGCTATACTGTGGAAACAAGTGCAGCTGCCAATGTCTGTAGCACACAAAATCCTAGACTGTAGTGCAAGCATCACTGGCCTTGAGTCACTGTGTAAGTACTGACAGTCCCACTGGGCATGCTCCTACACTTTGCTAACTTGAGTGCAGTTCTGTTGCCTGTCCATCACAAAGACTTGCTATGTGGAAATACATCCGTATATACAGACAGCTACATATACATTCTATCTGTCCCTATCCCCCACTCACATGAGTAGTGTATATAGCAGTATGTACCCAAAATACATATAATACTGAGATATATATATATATATATATATATTTAAATATATTACAATGGTACATAAACTCTCTACATATATCTGTATAACACATATACATAATGTACACACACAGTGACATTTATAGAGATATCCCTGTTATACACATTTAAATATATCTATATAAATATCTATCTATACACATATATACATACACAGTGGATATAAAAGTGTATACACCCCTGTTAAAATGCCAGGCTTTGTGATATAAAAAAATGAGACCACAATAAATCTTTTCAAAACTTTTCCCACCTTTAATGTGATCTATAACCTGTACAATTCAACTGAAAAACAAACAAATCCGTTAGGGGGAAAATATAAAAAACGTACAATAAGCTGGTTGCATAAGTGTGCACACCCTTAAACTAATACTTTGTTGAAGCACCTTTTGATTTAATTACGACATTCAGTCCTCTTGGGTAGGAGTCTATCAACATGGCACATCTTAACTTGGCAATATTTTCCCACTCTTCCTTGCAAAGCTGTTCTTAATCTGTCAGACTGTGAGGGCCTCTCTTGTGCACAGCCCTCTTCAGGTCCCCCCACATATTTTCTATTGGATTTAGGTCTGGGCTTTGGCTGGGCCATTCCAAAACTTTAATTTTCTTTTAGTGAAGCCATTCTTTTGTTGATTTGGATGTATGGTTGGGGTCATTGTTGTGCTGAAGGTGAAATTCCTCTTCCTCTTCAGCTTTCTAGTAGTTGCCTGAAGGTTTTGGGCCAAAAGTGACTGGTATTTGGAACTGTTCATAATTCCCTCCACCTTGACTAAAGTCCCAGTTCCAGCTGATGAAAAGCAACTCCAAAGCATGATACTGCCACCGCCATGCTTCACCGTGGGGATTGTGTTCTTTTGGTGATGCAAAGTGTTGTTTTTGCTCCAAACGTACCTTTTGGAATTGTGGCCAAAAAATTCAACCTTGGTCTCATCAGACCAAAACATATTTTCCCACATGCTTTTGGGAGACTTGATGTATTATTTTGCAAATTTTAGCTGGGCATGGATGTTTTTCTATGTAAGAAAAGCTTCCGTCTTTCAACCCTACCCCATAGGCCAGACATATGGGGAGTACAAGAGTTTGTTGTCACATGTAGTACACAAACAGTACTTGCTAGAAATTCCTGCAGCTCCCTCAGTGCTGCTGTAGGTCTCTTGGCAGCCTCCCTGTCCAGTTTTTGTCTTGTCTTTTCATCAGTTTTGGAGGGACATCCAGTTCTTTGCAACGTTACTGTTGTCCCATATTTTCTCCACTTTTTCATGACTGTCTTCATTGTGTTCCATGGTATATCCAATGCTGTGGAAATTTTTTGACCCTTTTCCTGACTGATACTTTTCAACAATGAGATCCCTTTGATGGTTTGTAAGCTCTCTGCAAACCATGGCTTTTGCTGTAGCAGACAACTGAGTAAATGTCAGGAAAATCCTACTAGGACAGCTGAACTTTATTTGGGGTTAATCAGAGTCTCTTTAATTGATGGCAGGTGTGTACCCAAGAAGACTGTTGTAATTAAAGCAAAAGGTGCTTCAACAAAGTATTAGTTTAAGGGTGTGCACACTTATGCAACCAGCTTATTGTACATTTTTTTTTATTTTTTTTATTTTTCCCCTAACAGATTTGCTTGTTTTTCAATTGAATTGTACAGGTTATAGGTCACATTAAAGGTGGGAAAAGTTTTGAAATGATTTATTGTGGTCTCATTTTTTATATCACAAAAACCTGCCATTTTAACAGGGGTGTGTACACTTTTTATATCCACTGTAAATACATATATATATATATATATATATATATATATATATATATATATATATATATATATATATATATACATACATCACACGTGGGGATGTATGACTCTCTCATATACCCTATGAAATCTGTGGTTATCTGCACTTCCACATCAATGCAGTTGCCCAGAGGAATCAAACCAAGGCCACAACAGTATATGTTCCACTCACCCTCAGACTCCTGTACCTGTGGAATGTCACCCATGTAGACAGACACAGGTGAGCAGGTAGTGCAATTTATAATGGTTCCAACGCATGCCTGTGATAGGAAAAAGTGTCCCTGGCCACATGTTTGCCTATATAACTGCAACCAGCCACAAATGGCCATACTGGTGACTGTACACACATAACAGGGATATTAACAGGTACACTAGTCCTAGGACAATACATACAATAACAGTATCAAGCAATATTTCTCTGCAGGCCACACATTCTGTCCAACACCAGCCTACTTTGCGCACTTCACAAGTACAGTGCCTGCAATCACATGTTTAACAGATATAATCTGTGGTGCATGTGATAAGTGCTGTGAGATATAGTGTGTAATAATCAATAGGTAGTTCTAATCTTACAACAGCCAAGTGTGTGTGTGTGTGTGTGTGTGTGTGTGTGTGTGTGTGTGTGTGTGTAAATACATCCCCATGCAGCACAATTGACATGAATTCATCATCTATTTCTGTGCAATGGTTGTGCACTTTTTGGCCCTGTAACTAGCTGCTGTCCTCTACCCTCCTCTATATTGCCTGCTGATGTCATATACCATAAGTGCTGGCTGACAATCTAATATCACATAAACTCTGTGGCACATACAATAAGTAATATGAGCTATAATATGTAACAGTAGACAGGTAGGGGCTCTGATCTCACAGCAGCCACCTCATTGTGTGTGTGTGTGTGTATGTGTGTGTGTGTGTGTGTGTGTGTGTGTGTGTGTGTGTGTGTGTGTGTGTGTGTGTGTGTGTGTGTGTGTGTGTCTGTGTGTGTGTGTGTGTGTGTATGTAAATACCGCATATATATGATAAACTTTGTAATGTATGCATTGGTAGGTTTTGCATTATTTTACTGGTTGAGGGTGATGCAGCCTCCCAAAAGAATAGCCCCAACATGGCCTTCTTATATCAACAAGCATTATGTCCTACACGGATAATACTAGCAGTTATCTGGTGTGATGTGTGTATCTGGAATTGTTCTCTCTACTGTGTACCACTACATAGGTAAGTTTTCTACTGTGCATGCAGCCAACATGCACTAAGTGTGCACTGTGGCATGTCCTGTATGTAGTGAGTTGAAGTGCTGCTAGCCTGAATGTGGCCATGTGTGTGTGTCATGCTGTGACAGCATTGTACATCATGTCACAGAGCAATAGGAGATGTGCATGTCACTAACCTGTTGACCATACAGCCATCACAATTATTACCCCTTGTCACAGGAGCAGCACATATTGCCCAAGTCCATGGGAGACAGAGCCCCACCCCCAGTGTTGAGATGATATCCGCCCAGCCAATCATACAGATGGCATGTGTGGAATTGCACTGAGGTGCTCTCTGTACAGTACCAGTATGGAGGGTCTGTGTTAAGGATGCATTACGTCTGCTACACAAATGTCACCAACAAGCATGTACTAAAAAAGTCACATAGTGGCTTGATGTCTTTAGGGTGACTAATCCATCTACTATGCTTCCTAGAGATAGGCAGCATATACAATCAAGTAGGGTCACACCTTGTCCTGTATGCATGTCACAGATCACCTATGAGTATGGTGAATGGCACAGGCAGCACTGACACAAATTGCAGGTGAACAGTGGTGAGCACATACTGATGATGTGATAGGACCCTGTGAGGCACCACACTGTCATCTGCATGTGTCAAAACAGTTTGGAAAGTATGTCAACACATGGCCATTGTAGTCAGATAGTGGCATGCTGAGGGAGGAGTAAATGGATTGTATGGGTATGTCACCCACCGGTGACTGTGACCACAGCTATGTCATATGAACCCTGCCATAGCACTGTACAGACATGTTGATGTGTGGCACATGAGCTGTACACCTGTGTGGCTGGGTCTGTGTGGCTACCTGTCACCCCTACATATGTATATCACATGTAGGGACTGCCGCGCTACTAACCAGGGTCATAGGTATCCCTGATGAAAAGGATAGTACATATATATTCAATTTGGGTTTATGGTCATTACTATGTCACCAGGCATGTATTTTTAATACCATTATGCAAGACACTGACATAACACAGTGACTGTATGAGTGCTCACTAGTAGCAGGGAGCAGCCAACATTGTTAGCTACAGTCAGTCAGTACCCTCATGTACTGTGAAGACATGCAGCCCAAGGAGTAGAGGACCCATGACTGTGCCCTATTGAGTACTGCTGCTTACAGAACAACTATTGGAGTCGGATGTCTCATTGCATATGTCTGCCATCAGTTGGCCATTTAGTGAACCGCACATTGACAGTATCATGGATGCCTAAATGGGTGCTTTGTACATGTTGCCTGAATGGGCGGTACAGTGAGATGGCTTGACTCAGTCTGGGTGTTATACACCCTGATGTACCCCCACCCATGTCCCTGCTGACTGCCATGACAAGGTTTTTGGCAATAGTAGGGCAGCAGGGCATGCTGCCAAATGTGTAAACCATGTACAGACTGGCATGTCAGCTGGTGTATATGTAAGTGTCTGAGAGTCAAACCTTGGGAACATAACATCTGGACACAGGATATTTATAGATATGTCAACCCCATCACCACAACTTGTAAATATATGTTCAGAGAGCCCAGGTGACATGTATCAAGGGTATCAGACCCCATTGTCCCTGTTAGACTGTTCCAGACATATGCACATAGGGAGCCATGCATGTATATTGCCGTACCTTTCTGATGTCATATTCCTGCTGTGCTGCCATGCCATCCTGTGCTGCTGTATTGCTGTCATGTGTCCATAGATTATTCCCTTAGACTCCTAGAATCGAAACATACACAGGTCCATGAGACACATGTCATCCTGTAATGCTGCCACTAGTACAACAGCATACAACATAAGGTACACAAAGTTTGATGCATAATCATTACACATGCCAGCATACAATATCTGTTGTGTACCACAACAAGTGACATGGCAAAACAATTCTGCATTACACACATACATGTCAAGTAATGTAATCACCCTAAGCACCAGACATATAGCTTCACTTCCCTGCATCAATGGCAAGGATGACAGGGATGTGGCACAGGTATCATCACATGCACAGGGTGTGGTGTGATGATGCTGGAGGCCTAGGCTGTGACAAAGTTGACAGCAAATGTGTGAGTTAGAAAGGGTGGCTGTTAGATGGGCCATGGAGAGGTGCCATGTGTGTCTGTAGGTGACTTGCATGTGACCATGCTGTTTGAGTGTGTGCATGTACACATTCAAGCCCAGTGCTAGCCCTATATGTGTGTATGGCAGACAGCTGTGAACCATGCATGGTAGAGTGAACAGTTCACTGTCTTCAGCCATGAACACAGAAACTGGCTCTGCCAGGAGTTGCACTGGCACCACCATGCCCAAGCTCAGATGTGGTGCTAGTACCTGATGGTGACAACTGTCTTCTGGGTCTGTGTCCCCCGTGGGACTGCCCAGGACCAAGTGCTCATGGGCTGCCACATTGTGGTATGGGCAGCACACTCCCTTTGTAGCGCTGGAGGTACTGCCACTATGGGAGTGTAACTGCACACAGCCACGTGGACTCTCAACAGTTGGTGTTGCTGACCTACATCCACAGGTCCAATGCCCAACTCTGGCCAAAAATTCCAGCACAATGTGTGGGCCAAGACAGACACTGTCTCAGTCTACCATCTGTCCACTGAATCAGTTTACTGATCCAGAGTGTCCCAAGTGTGGTGGAGGCAGTCACGGATGTCAGACTGTGCTGCATCCATAACCCAACATACATCTGGTGTTTCATTCAGATTGTGCCTGTGCCTCCATGATGGCCCAAAGCATGTAATGATTGACACGAGATGGGACACCAGCAAAAGGTGGTGGATGGACAGCAGGCTTCTTACAAGCACCCCTGTCAATCTGCTTGTGTGGGACATCGCTTGCTGTCTGCCTATGACCAGTGTCTACACTCACTGGAGCCATAGTTGCCACACTCTACTGTTCAATGTGTCCACCATCTGACTGTCCAATATCTGTGGACTCTGGGGACTGGGTATGAGTGGGTATACTGACTGTGTTTGGAGACAATGGGGCAGAACCTCTCAGACAGATTCAGGTGCTCACAACTCCACCTGTGCCTCACTATGGCCACCATCATCATCAGAGTCCAATGAGACACTGACATCTTTTTCTGAGGGGGACAGACTCCACCCCCCCCCAGTCACCAGTGAAAACCTAGACAAAAGCAGTACAATTACTACCTGCACTTTTATTTATGGTAATCCACACAGTCTCATAGAAATGAAGATCAACAACTGCATTACCAGTTTCACATCTTTTCATCTCCACTCCCATGCACAACAGGCAACCTCACAACAACCTACACATATAACTCAAGCCTTTATAACATGCACATCAGCTACAGCCAGTAAAAGCTGCCAGTGCAATTTACTTGTAATGTATGCAATATGATACTACATGTGATGGAACTGCACATTAAACCCAGTGCACCTATCTTGAGAATGATATGCCAGTACTAGTGTCACTGCCTCAGGTATGCAATATCTATCTCTTATGTTTGAACAGGCATCTTGGATTACTTGCCTTATGTATACCAGGCTGTGTAGTCATTCATAACTATAAGTACAAACATGTTAATGTTCGTTCAAATACTCACCTGTGATTACCCAGTCTATGACTGTAGTTAACTGTTCCAGAATGGTACATACAAATATTCTAATCTGGCTTAATACAACAATTGTACATAGTGCAATATGGCAGCCCTTATCTTTCATAGAGTATATATGATCCATAAAACAACAGTAGCATGCTTACCAGGTACAGGACCACAGGCTCGGGCAATTCCTGATGGGCCTATGAACGGGTGAGGGAGAGATATTGTCAACACCACTATATGTTGCAACACTACAGGGTTGTTGTTGTTGTTGTGTCTTTCGGCTTTTCCCAGTTAGGGGTCACCACAGCGGAACTCCGGTCTGCTAATGATTGGCAGTAGATTTTTATGTACCGAGTTGCCGGCTCTGATGCACAACCTTCAACAAAGGTACGCTCCATTCACACATGTCTCCACACAGAAGACGCTCTAGCTGAGAATCGAACAGGACAACATCTTACTGTGAGGCAACAACGCTACTGCAGCACCACCACCGCAGTGCAACACTACAGGGTAATATGTGCATATATTCACTTGTACAGTAGCCACTGCTACTGGCTGTATTGTCGAGATTCCGAATTTGTGTGCACAACTGAGCTTAAACCCTAACACCCCCCCCCCATGCAGATAGACTTGACACCCATGTACAGGTATGTACAGCCTGCCACAATGACTGATAAAGAATTAAAATGGTGGACATAGTAAGCTTACCTGGATGCTTCTCTACTGGGGGCACTGTGGCACCCACCTCCATGATGTATGGTGTGATGGATGACTGGTAGCTGTCATGTGTTCTTAGGCTTGTCAGAAATTCCTCTGTGGCCAACAGTGGTTGTACAGCTACAGGCCCTCCACTAGTGGTGGGATGATTCCTGGCAACATAAGCTGCCATTCATTGTGCAGCATTCGCCATATCTGTGGCTCTGTGTTGCACCTGCTCATAGTCTTTTCCTGCTGGCCAGTCTGATTGGCATCTTGCACAAGGTCTGCCCACAATGCTGCCCGTTGTTCATGATTATGTCTCCCCCTGGACAACAACATCTGATGATGCTGCCTTAGTGCATCCACTATTACCTCATTCATTGCATCGTAGAAGGAGGCATGTCATCTGCAATACATGTTTCCTGAAAGACAACAAAAGGGGTACAGATTACAGGACCAGATACGTGGAGGTCCACTATGTACAGGCACAGCACACACATAATGGACTACACTACCCACTGCTCTCTCACACATCATAACCCACAGTATGGTAACATACTACAAGTGTAGAGCCCAGCAGGATATTAGCACTATGGGGGTGTGACTCTGTGTGCCGTGACAGATTCTGCTGTATGATCCTACACCCAGCAGTGCAGTGTACTGTGGTGTGTCCCCTACAGGCAACCTCCCACTACTATGTCATACGGCCACTGCCAGATAAATAGCAGTGTGCTATTACAGCCACTATATAGGGACAGTCCAGCAACACCAGTGTGCCACAATGACAGAAGATAATGCAAACCTGCTGTAGAATATGTTCCCTGCAGACATCATACCTACTCAACTATACAAATGTTTGCAAAATGTCAAGATGGTTGTATCATACTTTTGGTTATTTTCACAAATCATTGTGGATTTCTGACAAAAGGTTGGCCAATCATTGATGGTTGATGTCAGAAAATAATGACAGACATCTAAGTTTAAGATGTTATACCCTTTAGAACACAGTTATGCTGCGGTAATATTTGTTATTCTATTCACTTTCTTACTTTGTATGAGCTTTGGGACATCGTCCCTCCACTAATTATGCCTTTGTTCAGATTTCTTGCTGTAACAGGTTCATAGATTCTTCTACTTCTCTGGACCCCTGTCTAGCAGGGCGACTGACATGATCCCCGGGGTGAATTTCCTATCTCCCATCCAATCATCAAGGTTACTTTTGAAGATTGCCAAGGAGGTGCTCTGCTTGACATGTATGGACAGTCTATTCCAGAGTATGGGGAGTCTCTGGGTCAGGAACCTATCCCTCCAGCATGTTTTGTTTATTGTGATGACAAGGTTTAGTTCCCTTGAGCATGTGGCTCTGAGGGATTGGGATTTCTTTAAGTGGAGCATGTCCAACAGCTCAGGGTTTGACATGGCCTTGTATGTTAAGCAGAGATCACCTCTGAGTAGACGATATGCCACAGAGTATAGCTGGAGTTTTTTTAGATGGTCAGCATATGGCATCTGCTTTAGGCCTGTGATTCTTTTAGTGAGGTCTTTTAGTGACAGTTACGTTAGGCATAGCTGTCAACCAGACAAAGAACAACGTAAGCAGAATCATGGACTTAGCCAGAGTACATCAGAGACAATAAGGGACACTTTTAAAATGTTAGAACTATTTATGTGAGGCACTGACAGAATGAGAAGATGTGAATTAGTGTACATCATCTGACATTAAAGGAGTATACACCTTTACTTATTATCACGATGTATTACATGTAAATAAGTAGCTTCTCTATAACAGCCAACCATTGTAAGAGGGAATAAGAGGGACAGAACTAAGATGTGAGTGGAAATCAGGGACATTTGAGAGGCATGCCTGTAGGTGTAGGACAGCTGGCTATCAATGACATGTCATTACCATAGGTCTAAGACAGGCTTACTCCTGTAATCCCTATTCCCCATACCTCCATCCTCTCATCTGCATCCAGCTATATGGATAAAGCAATTACATACCTGGTGGAGTGCAGTACTCCTTTGTTTAACTCTGCTTCAGGTAATCATTTGAGAATACACTGTCTGTATGAGGTAAGTCTCATGAAGACTTGTTTTCCATAACCAGCTGCTTGTCTTTTTATGGTACTACTTGTTAGCAGGTACTTGCCTCTGCACCAGTCTGTGTCTCTGATATGGTAATTTCAGACAAAACAGCTGAATTGCACTATCATTAGCCAATGACATGCCACCACAGTGCAATATATCAGGCCTTCATGTAAGCTTGGCCCTCTTTCTTAGCTGTTAAGATGGACATTACTGAGGTGTGGAGACTACAGCATTGCAGAGGGTAGGTACCATAACTGTCAACTGCATATATTTATGCAGTATTTCCACAGTTTCACCTCATATGTATGGTCAGTGACCCATGACATTGTGGTCATCTGGCAATTCAGTGGCAAACATTGTGGGATGAGGTCAGTAATGGAAGACACACACTTGAGTGTCAGACGTCATACCACTCAGAATATGCATGCTAATGCAATAGCTGTTATTCTATCAACTTGCTATCTATGTAGGAGAAAATTGTAAAACATGTCCCAATCACTGGATCTTTGCCACCCCCCTCCCCATTAAGTATTGCTGTGTCCGGATTCCTTGTGCTAGGGAGTTGGGAGGTATAGCCTGTAGTAGCTACTTTACATACAGGTGTGTGCTACAGGCTGCAACTGCTGCTGCAGCCTAAAACACAGAGGGGGGAGTGTGGACACTTTGGAGGACAACAAGCTGTACATATAACTGTGACAGCTGTGTCAACCCTGTCACAGCCAGGGTAAGGATGCCCTTTACACTCCAATTGAGGCATGTGATTAAGGTGCATCTGTTATGCAACAGTGCCAATAACAGAGTAGTAGGTGACATATAGTTATGCTATACAGATATGTGCAGTGTGTCCATACCTACAGGCCTTTGACTTGCAAAACCGGATTCTAGTTCAATAATTAGCAGTAACCTGTGTGGATAAAGATTACATGACTCAATTAATTGCTGTCTTCACAATAATGCAATTGAACTGCAACACAAGACTGGATTTGAACACAGGACTTTGTGTTGCAAAATGTACTATATGGAAGGCATTTAACAGATTGCACTACTGAGTCACTGCTACACCAGGTGTATTTGCAATGTATATGTGCAGACGTACAGGTTGTGACACACATGGTCTGCATCCATCAGTATGTGCATGACTTTCTATGGTTGTATTTCAGCACCAGTGTACAAGTTGAACATGTTCTTCACCATTGATTCCTTAGCAGGTGTCATTCTACATGTTGCTGATACAAGGGCACATTTACCTGCTATCACAGGCCTCACCTACATCCATTTTTTTTGTCTTTGGCTGTCTAGTGTAGTATTATTTCATCAGAGTCCAAGGTACATTCCCATTTTTTCCATTAATTTTTAATTCCAGTTTGTGCAGGGCGGCACAGCGAGCAGCTCCACTGAGACATGTCTAATGACTGTAAGTGGCAATCACTATGTTTTGATGAAAACACCTATTTTAATTAAGATCTGCATGCAGTGTACTGAGTGTGGGATGGGCCTGAGTCTGAAACATGGCAGAGGTGTCTATTTTGTACATGTCTATCAGTGTTAGAAACATATTTATTCATTAAAGTTCTATTTAGCAGAGCTAAGCAAATCTATGCAGTGTGGTGCGCATCACAGCTTCTGAGCTTAAAAAATATGAAGAAAAGAAAAAAAGGAGAGATAGGAAAGAGGTGAAATGAGGACAAGCAGGGGGGGAAACATAGTGAAATGCAGCTAGGGATGTACAGGAAGGGTGTAGGAAAGAACCATATATATCAATTTCTTCTACAGCAACAGCTGTGCACTTTGAAAAATGTTGTAGATGAATTTGAACTCTCAGACCCCAGAGAGAGGGGTGAGGACAACATAACTGAATTGTTAAGTCCATTGGACCAAATTACTTGTGTCCAGTGGACATGTGTGTGAAATGGAGAGCTATGTATGGGGCGATATTTTTTTTGGGACAGGTGCCCATTTTTATTCTTTTATTACGGTGAGAGTGATAAGTTGGGGAAGGGACTTAGGTACATGTGGGGAAGTAAGTTGGGTAGGAGAGGATGCATTCTCAGACAGACAAGACAAACAAGACAGCAGACAGGGCCAGTGTGTGACACATGAGGTGGGTGAACACCTTGAATGAAGTGGGTGATGTGGAATCCAAGTCGCATGTGTATCCATTTTTATGTCTTTGGCTGTCAACTGGAGTATTATTGCATCAAAGTCCAAGGTACATTCCAAAGTCTCATGTCCCCATTCATGGGACTGCTGACACTGTTCCTTCACTGCCTCAAGGGTGGCTGGGCTGGAGGGTAGGTGCCAGGGTGAGGCTGCCCACCAGGTTGGCCAGCATGCCCTCAAACCAGTGCAGGTGGTGTTCATACCTACGATGAGCAATCCTAGGCACCATGACTGGCAGTTGATCCTGGGTGGCTGCTTCCAGGGGTAGGCCGAGCCCTGTCCCCTGAGGTAGTCCCACCTGATGTTGCAGGTGATTTGGGGCAGCAGAGGGGGCACCACTGGTCTGGGTCCCAGATGTGCCAGGACCCAGTGCCACAGTCAGTTGAGACAAGGTAGGCAAATCTGCTGGAACCGACCAACCCTGTTATGCTGTGGTAATGCAGGTATAGCAATAAGTTTAGTTTAGTTGTGAACAAAACATTGTTAATAATAACATTACAGAACATTGGAAATAACCCAATTACATATCAACACATATGTGAAACACAACAATAAATAACAGAACAGTCAGTATGTTAACAGCATGCCAGCAACAGTTGCAGCATAACGCCAACAAAATAGGTAATTTAACAAGATATGCTAATATGCAACCATTATAATATATAACAATAATAAAACACATGTCCCAAAATGCAGTTAATGTAACAACATATGTTAATAGTAAACCATAAGCAATGAATAACAATAGGAAATAAATGAAGATAAGGGCTGTGGAGACAGAGAAAACAGTTCATTAGTAACATTTCTGGTTATTTCCTTGACAACAGTACTACAATATACTCCATGGGTCTGTATTTTGTTTATGGGTACAGTGACTACAAGGCTCCTATAGCTGGTGTAGCATGTACATACCTCTCAAGCTACTTCCATGGGACACTATGGGCCAAGGAGTGACAACTGTAGGTACACAACTATACAGCATACTTGCATATCAGGTGGACCTATATAACTACCAAGGTGTTTTGTGGCCTAATTTTGGTGATACATTGCAATCTAGGTAATAATTTCAATGGTAATCATGTGACAGATGGATTACGCACTATTAATTACATAACGTGAAATCGTGACACTTGAGAGACATGTATGTGTACAGTACAGACACTAAGCTGTCATGCCTTGGTTGGCAGGCATGTGAATATAATCCTATAGCAGTGACTGCAGGGGATATCTGCATAGAATGTATTACTTGACTGCAGCAACTTTTAACAGACACTCCAGGCATACAGCCATGCCAAGGTTAAGCATTTTATTTCTGAATGAACATTGCTGATGAACACATTCATGCTAACAATTTTAGCAATCTGTGACATCTAAACACACAATTATCTACTCATAATATGGACTACCTCACCCATTTACCTATACATCCTGTGGAGAGAGAAATTGTGAGCATTACGTGACTTCTACTGTAATATTTGCCTTTATTACCTAATGTCTGTGGATGACAGAGATCATGTGACTAAAATTGGCCTAGAGACAGCCTTGAACAGTACTTATATAAGTTAACCAATACAATTTGCAGCCAATAGATTTGCATTCTACAGCTCCTTACCTTACAGCCTCAATGCATACAGCTCTACTGCAATGGTTGCAACAACACAATCCTGAGGTACACCATTCTCCTTGGTGTTATTGGTATTGTTTCATGTTTTTATTGCAGTGCAGTTGGTATTATTCATTTATTGCAATACAGCTCTAATTCCACATTTATTATACTACAAATTTTACTGCATATACTTTATTGCAGTTGATACTTTACTCTTTCTTGCTTATTTCACTACTGTTAGCATAATACATCCGTATTCACTACACTAACAGTGCAACCTGGTCAAGCGCCGGCATTCGACTCAACATTGCGAGGTTTTTCAGCTGCAGCTGTTAGGACAGAAGCACACCATTATGTATATCAGTTTTGCAGACATTCAGATTACATATTGTTAAAACAGATAAAAAGTACTTACATACTTGTGGGGCATTCCCTGCCCTTGCTTCTTGGATCCAGGTGTCCAAGAGTCCCCTCTTCCATCTTTTCAGGTCATCATAGTGGTGTCAACAATGCTCACCTGAGCGGTGGATACCAGTTACACTGGTAAAATTTCTGGTCAGCCGGTCTTAGCCTCTGCCTTACAATCCAAGCCCTGGAAACTGCCCTGCAGCAGCCTGTCATCATGGTTTTGCACATGGAGCCCAACCATGACACTGGACTCCAGAATGTCCCAATGCTGCACCCAAAAGCATGCACCTTCACCACCACCAGCCATAGTATACCTTCAGTTGATAGAACTCTAATGGATTCTGCTGTATTCCAGCCTATAAGAGTTAATGTAGGCTGTTTTCCCACACTTACACATCATTGGGTAACATTCAAAAAAGTGCTGTGTGACTTAGCACAGAGAAGTGCAAAAGCTCACAGAACCGTAGTTACAAACCTGCCAAGCAGAGCTGAGCAGTGCACAAACATTGGCAGCCATTACCATGTTTATGCAGTGCTTAGCAGGTCTAAGCACAGCTGAGCAGAGCTTAACAGAGTGCAGCGGGGCCATCTTTTATTAAAAAAAATGCATAATATGTATAGCAAAATTAAATACATATTTTCACTTCCATGTACTCAGACCTTGGACCTACTACACATGAAGCCGTAACTCTACCCATTAGCTGTGTTTATTAGGTCCATAGCTTTGCATATCAGACTCATCAGGCTAATAGGGCACTAGTTCCCAGGGTCTGTAGTCAGTCCTCATTTGTGTAGAGGGATGAATGTAGCAGTGCACCATTCGGTAGGGACAAAGCCTGAGGTGAGGCTGTGATTGAACAGGGTACACAGGTGAGGTGCCAGTTCTCTCTGTAGTTCATGTAGAACACAGCCAGGTATATTTTCGATCCCATAGAAGCTGTATTCTTGGCCTTGGATAGTGCTGTTTTAACCTGTGCAGCAGTAATACTGGGTGCCTTGTAATCAACTTGTATTGTTATTGGTCCTTTGGGAGGGAGGGGTAAAGTTGGCACTGAATCTGTTGGCCAGTATATTGGCAATATCTGTTGGCTCGGTATAGGAGGTACCATTGTGCAGTAACTCACAGCAAATCTGGGTATTGCTGTGTAGATTCCCCACATAACTATAGAAGGCCTTGTGGTTGTCTTTACTATCTGTTGCATTTCTGTTTTCATAGCTAGCTTTAGAGGATTTGATGAGGGATCTCAACCTTTTGTTGAGGCTGATAAGAGAGTTTTTCCAGTCTTGGGACTTCACCTTATTCTGCATCAGTTTCCTCCTTCTGTTGTAGAGTTTTTTTATGGCAGGGCACCACCAGATTGCCTTCCTTTTTTTGGAGGAGAGCATCTTGGTTCTATTGGGTATGGCGAGATCCATGCATTTGTGTACATGTTCGTACAGTGTATTGGTGTATGATTCAGCGGTCATGCAACTATTCTCAATTTGCATGTGTGCCATGAAGTTAGCCACCTCTGTTTTTAGGATCCCAAAGTTAGCTTTGGAGAAGTTTTTCATGGTGGTTATCTTTGTGGGAGGTGGGAGGGATGTTCATAGATTCATAGGTTCATAGGTTGGTACTAGGCTATTGGCCCTAGGGCCTATACAAGCCTAGCCAAAACAATTACCTGGCTATTTCTTCCCAGAATATTTACTTCCCTGGCCCCCAGTATAGCTGGGCGACTGACATGATCCCTGGGGTGAATTTCCTATTTCCCATCCAATCATCAAGGTTCCTTTTGAAGAGGGCCAATGAGGCATTCAGCTTGACATGTATGAGCAGTCTATTCCAGAGTATGGGGAGTCTCTGGGTCAGAAACCTATCCCTCCAGCATGTTTTGTTCATTGTGATGACCAGGATTAGATCCCTGGAGTGTGTAGCTCTGAGGTATTGGGATTTCTTTAAGTATAGCATGTCCAACAGCACTGGGTTTGACATGGCCTTGTATGTTAAGCAGAGATCACCTCTGAGTAGGTGATATGCGACAGATTATAGCTGGAGTTTTTTTAGACGGTCAACATAGGGCATCTGTTTTAGGCCTGTGATTCTTTTAGTGAGGTATTTCTCTGGCCTTTCCAGTTGTTGCAGATGTCTTGTGAGGTACATACCAAATGGGGCATTGTACTCTATAATGGGTCTAATGAGGGATGAGTACAGTGGGAAAATGACCTCCTTTTTTCTGGATGAAATGCCCTTAGTGATGAGGTGTGCCACATAGAAGGATTTCCTGACTGTTGTGGCTATGTGGTTATCAAAAGTGAGACCACTCTCCACCTGTGTCCCTAAGTCCCTTATCACACTTTAGGTGTTTAGTGTACTGTCACTTATGTGGTAATTCATGGGTACATGGTTTTTCCCAAAGGGGATAACTATACATTTCTTGGCATTGAGCTTGAGCCCATGGCTTTGGCACCAAGCATCTGTATCTGTAAGGCCCTTTTGTCGAATATCCACATCATTTGGGGATTCAATAATGGCTCCCAGTTTGTAGTCATCTGCAAACTTTGTTAGCCAGAGTCCCTTAGTGCTGGCCTGTACTTCAGATAAGTAGATGCCAAACAAGAGCAGTCCCAGGACTGAACCCTGAGGTACTCTGCTTTTCACTTGTCTGGAGCTGGATTTTGAGTCAACTACTTTTACAGTGTGGGTTCTGTCAGTAAGCCAGTTGACAACCCATCGAGTGACGTAGGGATTAATGCCCAGCTTAGTAAGTTTATCTATGATTCCAGAGTGCGGGATGGTGTTGAAGGCCTTGGTGAGGTCCAGATAGGCTATGTGGACTGCCTTACCCTCGTCCATGGCTCTGGAGACTGATTTGAAGAAGTCAATCAGGTTGAGGAGTCAAGAACGGCCCTTTACAAAACCAAACTGGGTGGGGTCCAGTGTTTGAAGGTTGCCAAAATCTTTGTTTATAAGTTCCATGATAATGCATTCCATGGCTTTGCATATCAGGCTCGTCAGACTGATGGGACAATAGTTCCTGGGATCCAAGGTGGATCATCCCTTGTGGAGTGGGATAACTGTAGCTGTGTGCCACTCATTGGGCATGATGCCTGAGGTGAGGCTATGATTAAACATGACACTTAGGTGAGGTGCCAGTAAATTTTGTAGCTCATGTAGTACACAGCCCGGGATGTCATCTGGTCCCATGGATGCTGTATTCTTAGCTTTGGAGAGTGCATATTTTACCTGTGTGGCTGTGAGTACTGGAATTTGGCAATCTTTTGGTATTGAGATGGGCCCTTTAGGGGGTGAGAGGGGGGTGAAGTTTGCACTGAATCAGTCTGCCAGGATATTGGCAATATCCTTGGAATCAGTATATTTAATGCTAGTCTGTTGTAGCTCAGAGCAGATCTGAGCATTGCCATTTAGATTCTTGACATAACTATAGAATGCCTTGTGGTTGTTCTTGGAATCTTTGGCAATTTTATTTTCGTAACTAGCTTTGGAGAATTTTACGAGGGATCTCAGCTTCTTAATGAGGCTGGTAAGAGAGTTTTTTTTGCAACCTGGGATTTTCCTCTTTTCTGCAACAGATTTTTCCTTCTGTTGTATAGTTTGTTTATGGTAGGGGACCACCAGATCGGGTTCCTTTTTTTGGAGGAGACCATCTTGGTTCTGTTTGGAATGGCATGATTCATGCACAAGTGGATGTGCTCGTACATTGCCTTAGTGTAGTATTCAGTGGTCGAACTTCCAGTTCCCATCTGCATGGGTGTCATGAAGTTTGTCACTTCTGTCTTGAGTAGCATGAAGTTGGCTTTGGAGAAGTTTTTTATGGAGGTTTCCCTACTGTGGGGTGGGGGGAGGGATGTGGATGTCAAGGGTTATTAGCTTATGGTCAGACCTGACCAACGAGGGGAAGACCACTGGTGTGACGCATTGATCTCCCATATTGGTAATGACCAGGTCTAGGATATTTGAGCCCCTGGTGGGACTATGGATTAGTTGGCCCAGGGCATTGGAATTTATGAATTCCAAGAACCGTTGGGCAAAGGTGTTTGTACCCAAGTAGTTTTCCCAATTAATGGCAGGGTAGTTGAAATCACCCAGTATTAGGGTGTTTAGTTGTATCTTAATATTATCTAGTATGTTTAGAAAGGTGTAGAAAGAATCTTGGGGCATGATGGGGGATCTGTAGCAAGCTATAATTTAAATTGCAGTCTTACCTAGTGTTAGTTGCACCTGTAGAATTTCAGATGCATTGTGTTGGGCAGCTAGCCTGGAGGTGTGAATATCCTTGGTGAATATGGACACTCTTCTGCCTTTAGTGCTTTGGTCCTGGTTTGGTGGCTGAAAAGTGTGGTAAAAGTTGTAGCCTGGTATTGAGGGGTGCTCTCTGGAGCCTTGAACCAGGTCTCAGTTACTGCACAGATATTGACGTTCTCCATTTTTAGGAGTGCCTCGAGAGTGCATTTTGAGGTTTAGACTTCTAGCATTGAGCAGCATCACCTTCAGATTTTGCATGCTTATATCTGTTAAGGCTGTGGTTTTGTCCTTTGAGCATTGCCTAAAAAAGGTACTATAGTGGTGGCAAGAGCCTTAGCCAGTAACCTGAAAACCAGGGGTGACAGGTGCAGACCATCTCTGGCAAAGCATTGTGTTTTTTTTGATCATGTCATCCCAGGCAGACAGATATTGGATCCCCTTTGAATGACACCAGAAATGTAGCCAATTGTTGAAGTCAATCATATGTATATCCACAGCTAGTGGGGTTCGGCTTTATTGACCTGAAATTGTCCAGTAAAATGACAAAACAAGTCATAGGCATTCAGAATCGCTAATGAGCTGAAACACCTGATGTTCATAAGGATCATTTGCATGTATCCCATGTGCCTCTGATGCAAGAGGTTTGGGAGGTCACTCAGTGGAAGTTCTAGCTTTGCTGAAATTTTCATTTTGTTTTTATTGATTGGTTTTTAAGTGACCTTCTCACTCATTGTTTTCATTTGTTGTTTGGGATATTTTTGTAGTGACTCTAATGATAATGGACATCAGCTGGGTATAACAGTCCTGTGTTTCTAATGCTTAGTCAAACACTCTGCTTGTGCTGTGCTGACGAGGTCATAATAAGGTCAAAATATGCATATCCGTAGTTAGTGGCGTTTGGCTTTGTTGGCCTGGAATTCTCCAGTAAAATGATGAAACAAGTCATGGGCATTCAGAATCTCCAATGAGCTGAAACACCTGATGTTCATAAGGATCATTTGCATATATCCCATGTGCCTCTTATACAAGAGGTTTGGGAGATCACTCAGTTGAAGTTCTAGCTTTGCTGGAGTTTTCATTTTGTTTTTACTGATTGTTTTTTCAGTGACCTTCTCACTCATTGTTTTTGTTTGGGGGCTGAAAGGTGTGAAATGAGTTATAGCCTGGTAGTGCAGGGGTGCTTTCTGCTGCCTTGAACTAGGCTCTGTTACAGCACAAATGTCAATGTTCTCCATTTTAAGGAGTCCTTTTATTATTTATTATTAAATATATTTAAACCTATCTTTGTGACTGATATTTGTGAGCATATTTAAGTTCTAAGAGTACTTGCATATGTATTTGGTGACACTGTACAGGCCACTCCAAAAGAGTCTTGCAAGTCTTGGTCAGACTGCCATTTGGATTAATAGTAACATTACACAGTAGAATTGGAAACCCTGTTTTAAGGGCCTTAAAAGTAGCTGATAAGGGGTTCTGGTGGCAGTCATAACTACCTTAGAGTCTGGGCAGAAAAGGGCATAGCTAGTAAACCTGTGTCAGCCTTTCCCAGGTGTGTGTGTGTGTGTGTGTGTGTGTGTGTGTGTGTGTGTGTGTGTGTGTGTGTGTGTGTGTGTGTGTGTGTGTGTGTGTGTGCGTGTGTGCGTGTGTGTGTGTGTGTGTGTGTGTGTGTGTGTGTGTGTGTGTGTAAAACAAATCTCCAAGAGTGTTTGAGTCAGCTACTTGGGCAGGGATATGAAGTACTGGTTGGACAGAGAGAGTATTGGAGGACTTGGCTTGGAACCCTGGCTAAGGACTCAACTCTATAGCTGTGCCAGTGGGGAGTCTTATTGTGATCTCTGTGAGCTCTTCAGGGAAATTGCACTTTACTTGTCATTCTCCCATTGTGTACATCCCCCAATGTTGCCAGTGATGAGGATTGAGACTCCTTGATTACTGGGCCAGTGTTGGGGCATCACAACATGTTATGAACCTATGAGTGTTATTATTGCTTATGTATCTCCAGCTATGACATGGTAACATGTCTTTGACTTATGTAAAATAGTAAAACTACTAAAATATATGATAACTGTCTTTACTATTTGTCACAATACTGCAAGAAAAGTAATGCTTAAAATTTTTAATTTTTAGTGTTGTTCACTGTAAATATGTATTTTATGTGGACTTTTATTTTCGGTCCTCTGTGGACAATTGGAATTGTGCCCAGTCAAACATTCCCAGTAAACAAAAAGACAGTACAATTAAAATCCCTCTAATGTTATGTCACCCTAAAACACATTTATTTTTATATCCCCAGGTTTCCCGGTGCATGTTTCTTGAGTATCTGTCAGAAGATTAAAAGGTATAAATGGGCAAGTCTTATTAATCTTTTTATCCATGAAAATGTATGGTGTGTCTGCTGAAAGTGGGAAGCCATTTCTAAAGAAGACCAGATAATCTGAATATAAAATTATCATTTTCTGTTGGGAGACAATATATTGAATGAGCAGGAAGTCTAAGGCACTAGCATTAAAGAACTACCATTGGTAGCATACTTCAGTAGAGTCTGCCTTATGAATTTTGACTGTAAAGGTACTGTTGTTTAGATAATTTCTTGTCTTGTGACAGGCTGCAATGAGGTTGCCAAATAAGTGTAGTTTATTTATACTAAGTAAGAGATTTAAATTGTCAAAACATTTATGTTATAAAATGTACGAGTTAGTTTACCTTTGTATGTTGGTGATAAAGTCAGGATATATTACGGGTATTAGTGGCCAGACTGTAATGGTGCAGGGGAGTTTGAAAAAAAAATAAAAACAAAGATTATGGACATGCATTCATTCAGATCAAGTAAAGCCAACTGTATGGTACTTAATGACATGCAGCACTGTATAGGAAGATACATGACTTATTTGTGTGCCCTAAAAACAGCTAAGTACATTGTGTAGTTGTTGCAAGTCATGACATATTATTCTATGAAAGTTACTGTAATATTTAGTTTGTTTACTGGATTATATTCCTGTTAAGAAAGACACATTTAGCTAGTACAGTGGTGGACAGAAGGTATATATATTTTTACATGTGTATTTTGTTTTTTTTGTTTTTGTTTTGGTCTTCACATGTACCTTGGACTAGCTACTCTGCCCATACCAAATCCTGGAAAAATAATGAACCTGTAGCCACCAGTAGATGTCATGCACATGTGAAACAGCAATGAACAGTACCATACCTCTTATGTAACAAGATTATAATGGTTATCCTAGGAAGTGCCAGCTAGTAACACAGACATGTTAGTCATAATCTCCTACAAAGGAAGCATTCAGTAAAGTACATGGCCTGAAGATGAATATGAGTGAGCATAGGACTGTGCTGCTGGAGACATCATTTGTGTATTTGAGCACATCTGAGGGTTCATACAATGCACAACTAAGGAAACATTAGAGGTGGTCATTGTACATACAATCCTACACAGCATGACAACATCAAACCATTGTGGCTGGGTGTAGGTGGCCTGCCCAAGACCTCCTGATAAGTGAACAGGAAAAGCACCATGGCACAGCACTTAATGGAAATGATGATCAGGAAGGGGCATAACAGCAACATGTTAGAGACAGGTGTTCAAAGTTTACTCATGCACAAGTAATATGCCAGTGTGTGGTAAAAATGTATGTGCCTTGACATGTCACTAAGTCTCACTAGTACACAGGGAATCATGGTGTCCACACAGGTGCTTACCTTGATGTAAGCAACCCAGGGCACTTTATACTATTTTAAGCTATTTGTTTATTACAATGATCTGGGCTGCTGCTGCAGTTTAGCATGGTTGTTAATGATAGCAACAAGTTAAAAACACATTACTGTAACCATTACTTAGGTTCATAGGTTTGCAGGTAAGTACTAGGCAATCAGTCTGCAGACCATTACAAACATAGCCAAATCCCATACCCAAATTTTCCCCAGCCTCAAGAAGGGCAAGAAAAGATAAACTGGCGGAATGCTAGGGTAGTCATCCAATTATCTAGGTTTACTTTGAAGGTAGCAATGGTGCTTTTCTGATGTACATGCAGAGGAAGTTTGTTTCCGAGGTGGGGAATACAATGAGGTGTTAATATATCATGCCAACATGTCTTACTAATTGTTAATGAAAGCTTCATTTTTTTAACCAGGTATTTGATCTCCCATTTCTTCTGCCAAAGAAGCAGAAGGTCAAAGAGCCTTGGGTCTTTCATGGCTCAAAAGGCTAGGTACAGTTCTCCACAGAGGAGTCTATCGAGAGTCTTTGCTGAGACAGAGCTGCCTTTCTATCCTAATAACTATGATTTTGTGGGCACTAATCCTTTTATTAAGGAAGCTCAAATGTTTCACAAGTTGAGTGATATGTTTAAACAAATACATGTCAACAGGTACATTATGTTCAATAATGGGTCTGTGAGATACACGTAAATGGAAATTAAGACTTGTTTGAATCTAAAGGAGATGCGTTTGGAAAGTAGATAAGCCAGATAGAAGGCTTGCTGGACTATTCTGGAGATATGATAGTCAAACAAAGCAGAATTATCAACAAGACTATTTTGATGCCCAATGACAGTATCTAATTGGAGGGGTATAGCACCTATATGGTGTGTGAAAATGGTTTGTTTACCAAAATGAAGTATACTTCATTTTTTTCACATGTAGTTTGATACCATTGTACTTGAACCAATAGTTAGCATGGTCTAACTCATGCAGTAACAATTGTGAATTAGTGGAAGGTCAAATAACAACATCCAATTTGAAAACAACCAGATGTATTGGCATGAAGGTTTGAACAGTAGATACCAAACAGGAGAGGACCAACAATGACCCCTGTGGTATACCACCTTTAACATTTTGGTTTCATAAGTAGCAACTGCAACTCTAATCACATGGGTTCTGTCAGACAACCAGGTAGCTATCCACCACACAACATCCAAGCATATGATGAACTCATGAATGTATCAGTGGCCTACTCTTGGCTAACTATTTCTCAGCTGTATCAGTGTCTGGGACAGACTGATGTATGTACAGAGGCACCAGAGTACTAGTCCTGACTGAACTATTGAAGGACATACCAGAGTACTAGTACTGGCTGGACTACAAACAGTAGTACCAAAGTCCTGGTACTGTCTACAATGCTCACAGAGGTATCAGATACATATTGAAAACTTGACTACTCAAAGAGAAAGCAGAATCATAGTTCTGACTGAAATACTCACACAGGTGCCAGCATCTTAATGCAGGACGAACTGTTTACAGAAGTGCCACAGTCATTGCAGTGGTGAACTACTCACAAATGTATCTGAGTTTTAGCATAAGCTAAACTTCTCAGAGAGTTACCACAGTTCTAGTAGTAGCTGAGTTGATGAGAGGTACAAGAATCCTATTACTCACAGCAGTATCAGAGTTGTAGTATAGGCTAAGACACAATGTGCAAATATGAGTTTAGATACTCTCAGAGGTACCAGAATCCTAGTGAGCTAAGAACAAAGGTACCCGAGTCATAATACTGACTAAACAACTTGCACAATTAACAGAGACCTACTGCTGGCTGAATAATCACAAAGATAATAAAGACATGCATGGACTGACTTTTGTCTTATAGACTCCTCTGTGGAGACCTGTGCTTAGCCTTTCAGTCCTGAAAGATCACAGTATTTACAGAAGCATGAAAGTAGTTGTATGGTTCAAGATGCACAGAGTATTAGAAATTTAGTGAAAGGTAAGATACCCACAGAGGTGCCAAAATCCTAATACAGGCTACTAAACTACTAACAAAGGTACTGAGTCATGGTACTAATTGAATAACTCACATTTTTACAAAGTCCTAATTCTGGCTGAATATACACAGAGCTAACAAAATTCTGTACTCGTTGACCTCTTCACTGAGATATTTCTTTAGAATCACTCAGTAAAGGTGAACACCAACAGGGAGGAAAATGTAATTTGATATGTCTTGTCCTGAGTGGGAAGAAATCCATATGCTTATGATGGCAACAAAGTTGGAATGCATTACTATGCCATTCTTTCCCCTTCTTCACAAGATCAGATCAGCGGTACACAGAAAGTGGGATCTTTATGGGTAAGGCAGGGTGTGTGTGAAATCACATGAGTATTTATATGAAAACTTACATGTTTATTGATAAAGAATGTTGTGAGGAAAGAAGAGAATGCATGGCTTTTGTGAGCATTAAGTTAAAATACATTACTCTGGCTATTATTTATTTTATTTTCTTCATGATTAGATAATAGAAGTTTACACATGAAGTAGTTATCATCTTCCTGATGGGAAGCAGGTGTGCTATGTGTGAAAACAACTGTCCATTGCTCTGGCTTTGCAGTGGCATGACAAAGTGTGTGGGCAAACGTGCATGTGTGTGTGTGTGTGTGTGTGTGTGTGTGTGTGTGTGTGTGTGTGTGTGTGTGTATATGTGTGTGAGTGTGCATTTTGTGAGTGTGTGGTTGAATGCATGTGCATGGGGGTGAAAATTAGGGTAAACTGTCCATAAATAAATACCAGTTAGCTGAAATAAATTACTGCGGTCATTCTTGATTTAGTCTTACTTTTCTTTAAAGAGTGATTGTTTTATTTGATCATAATCATGTGTCTGAGGTGTACACAGTCCTTAATGTAAATGTAATGAATTTCACAAGGGCAATCTGTAGATGAAAGTGAGCTGTCATTTCTCTCATTTGTTCATAACTAAACAGTTATTGTTCTGACTTGGTTAGGCTAATTTGTGAAAGAAACAAGTTGAAATATATTTCTATGGCAATTATGTTTTATTTTCACAAACAGACATTTGAAGAAGCTATTTTTGTATGTGGTGCTGTCCCCTGATCTTGTACCTCACCCAATCATAAAACAATGCACACAGAGCACTACAGCACTTGGGTTTGACTTCAAATGCAATTCCAGCATTTACTTATAAATGCCAGTATGCAATGACGAGTGATCTAGATCAGCCAATCATGACACCTAACATTTTGTGCTCAGGGTGGATGCCCCCTTTCTCCTACCTGGGCTACTCTCATAAAGTGAAGTATAGAACTATACAGCCAGAAAAGTGAAGCCTGAAGCCAAACTATCATATTAATGTACATACTAAAACAATGGAAAGAAGTAGAAGTAGAAAATCCTGCAGTGAGCTTACAAGGTGAAATCCATACATAACAGACAAAATATATTTAATGTGAAGCAGAGTTAGTTAGAGGAATCCTTATCAAACATACAAAAGCAGGAATTAAGAATTTATTTTAGGAAGTAAAGGACTGTTATCAGACATGTCTGGGAGAGCTAAACCAATAGAGCACATTGAGATGCCAGCTGGAATGATGGGTTAAATGAGACCTTAGAGACTACCAGAATTATAAAAAGAGCCAATAAGAGAAGTTTAACATATTCTGAAGCTAGGAGTGATTGAAGAGTCACAAAGGGAATGCCCATTAGTTGTGGAAGTATTAGATTATGTAATGTTTTCTGGGAACTGAATAACATGTCAAAGTTTGATAGCTAGCCCATGCCCAGAACTAATGAGTTGATAGACGTTCCTGAAAAGACCAGATATTTGAGAATGCTATACTTAATAAAGGAATACTGGCAATTGCCACTTACCTTTTATGCCAAAGAAAAAAAAACAGCTTCTGTAATCTCTGATGGTTTATTTCAATACACAGATTTATCACTTGGCTACTTTCCGAGGCTGATGTGCAAAATATTTCCTACTCATAATATATTACGCTGTACCTAAATTATGTGGTTATCCATTCAGAGAGCTGCAAATCTCATCTTCCAAAAGTTCAGGCCATGTTTGAATCCATAAAATAGGCAACTTTACTGTAAATGATTAGAAAAATAAGGTGTGTATGGTAGAATCCAATTACTAAGGATCACTTAAAGGAAGACGGATGATAACACAATAACTAGATTAATTAGAGGCCCTAAAACCTGGACTATATACTCCATAAAGGACATATAATGCCTTTTCTTATATTAGCCAAATACTACAGAATATTTCTGCCTACGTTTGTGACTATTGACTTTCTTGCAACTGATATAACAACAGAAAATGGTCCTACCATGGTGAAATGGTATCTTGAAGCAGAAACAGCATTTATTGAATTAGCAAGGATTCTGTGTTAAGAATCTCTGTTTTATCTCCTGATTTTACATACTGACACATCAGCAGTTGGTTTGGGGCAGTACTATCCCAAAAAAAAATCAAGGTAAGGAACACCATGTGTGCTATATCGTCAGGGAATTGACCTTTGAGGAAAGGAGATACTCATCAATGAAAGAGCGTGTCTAGCTAGAATGTAGGCCTTCTATGCCTTTGTTAGGTAGGCATTTCTGTCTGATAATGGATCATGCCCCTTTGTACTGACTGACTAGGTAGACTGATGGCAATCCAAAGCTGTGGCTGTTGGCATTATCCCTTCAACTCTTTCAATATACAGTTATCCACATGGCCAGCCAAGGAACAGAAATATTGATGGGTTGTTGAAGGCCTATGACCTGGTTTTGCACTGAGAAGGGATAACTGTAACATGTTGGACGTAGAAAGTTAATACTGTGCCTTTAAATGTGCATTGCAATGTAGAATGTGGGAACATTCTTACAACAAATAATCAGGGAAAATGTGCTGTATTAGACAGTAATGAGCTCCGTATCTGCAGAATCAAAGTGAAGTAAGACCCTGAAAGTGTGGAGAAAGTTGACCAATTCAGGGCTACGTTATAGAGTGTATCAAGAAGAATATCTGTGACTGAGTCTGAAATCAAAGCCTAGGCAAAGACTACAGCCTGATTATTCTGTAACAGCCCTTTTCCTGGAGAGTCTGTTAGACTGTGTAAAAATACCAGAAAGGTACTGTTTGCTGAAATTACAAGTCAAGCAACAAAGGTACCATTTAGTTGAACTGCAAGTCAAAGGGCTATGATTATTTTATTTAATTTTGTGAATGAGATGCAAAGAAGTGGTGTTATATTCATTTCATTTCTTAAACAGAGAAGCCAAAAATCCTGTTAATTTTCTTTCTTGGTTGGATATATACAGTAAACAAGTGAACCTGTTTTTATACAATTCACTCCTTACTGTGTGGTTTGTAATTACAGTGTCTATCTATCCATCTGTCTTTCTATATGTTTGCTGTGTTTTCCCCTTTTTCCTAGGTTTTCATGTTACTGTTTTTTATTCATTTGTGATATTTCAGGGGTATAGCCACAAATGACCTTAGCTCTTGCTGTAGCCCATACGTTCTTTAGTGTCCACTGTAAATTGAGAGTAGTACTAGCTGTTTCTCTTGCTGAAGACCCAAACCCAGGTATACAACACACAATCTACAATATCTTATATGCAGCAAGTCCTAGGTCCAGACTCAGATGAACAGCAGAGAATCTGCAATGTCCCATTTGAAGAGAAGTTCTTATTCTATCTCTTGGTAGTGGTGGTGGTTAGGTGACTGTAGGATATGAGCTATTTTCCCAGCATCTGAAAAGTGCAGTGGCCAGACTGGTTATCATACTGTAGCTGGCTCTGCCTTAACTGAGGGATGAAAGTGTATAAACTTCAATTTTCCCACACATGTGGACTACTGAGTCAGATTTTAGCAGTGGCAGTGGTGCAGCAGGTAGCACACTCAGCTTTGGTGCAGAAGTCAGTGGGTTCTATTCCCACACCAGGTATCTTGATTATTGACACTACAGTGTAGCATAAAGGGGGTGCTGAAATCTTCAGTTTGTTGTCCTTTGGATAACTTGTTAAACCGAGACTGCTTGAGATGACAGTAGCGCAGGTGGATGTAAAAGATCCCATGGCATTTAACGACAAGAATAGAAGAAGTTCCCCAGTGCCCTGACCAAATTTCCCATAATAGTATAAATACCACCTTGTGTCTTCACTAAAAATACACTATTAGCCTAGTGGGACTAACCTGATCAACAAAAGGATAAAAAAAATGTCTGACAACCAATGTCAAATCAGATGGGTATTCTAATGGGAGCATGGCCTCCACCAGAAAAGCTTAAGCTGAGAATACCCTTCCCCTGAAGAGAGGTGACCTCTTAGCAAGTGCTTGAGCTGCTAGATAAATATTTCCCTATGCTACTGGGGCAGCTTACAGCAAAATTAGCTTATGTTTGCATCCAGATATTTTCACATTCACTGTCAACTGTTTAATTTCCATTGAAAATTTAAACTAAACAACCATTCAGTAGCTTGTTATCTTGCCTTTCTTCTTCCTTCAATGATGAAGTCAGTATGTCTGCACTCTTTTCTTTAGTGTTTAACCCTGTTTTCTTCTCTGAAACAATTTCTTTGGGTCAGGTTCTAGTGTTAAAAGTGAAGTGATATACACACTCCCCACTGTCATCAATACCTTTGCTCCAAGTGCTCCTGGAGGATTTATCATAATAAACTATGCATTGTACGCATGCTTTGCTTTCTTGTTCTATCTCCATGCCTTTGGAGCTTTTTAAAGAGTTAATTTAGAAAAGAAGAGGAAATCCAAAACTATTTTTTCAAACAGCTAAACATGCTTTTCCCCCTTGTTTCATGTCTAGAGGTCAATAGCATTTCTCCTGTTTTATTAAAAAAGTAGTTGATTGATTCAAATGGTAATGATTTAACACATTATTACCACTCCGTATCAGGCTTTCAACCTTCATTAAAAGACTATGCATAACAATTGTAATTATACATGTACTGGCAAAGGCCCCCAAGTTATTACTCATACTTTGTGCCTTCTTAGATCTGTACTGTCTTGTTCCACAGTTTGCCTTGTTAACCTTTTCTTATAAATTGTATTATCAGTCATATTGTAATTAACTTCAGAGTCTTCTAATGTTACCTTTAAATCTGTCCTTCATCTGTTCACCTAAAGTTATCAGGTTTTACTCTCCTTCCGGCATACAGAGACAAACCCTAGAATCACATTTTCTTTGTATTGATTACCCCTTCTCGGTAATACTATCACAGACTCACTTTAATTAAGTCATGTGTTCTTTTCTTGTGCTGCTCTAAATACTCATTATCTGCTTACTTACAGTGGATCATATGAGCTCCAATTTTTTTTCTGGCATTGGCAGTCAAAACTGAATACTACATGTTTAAACAATTACAAGCAGCAAATCTCTTAAATTACTATGCTAAGAACTGTTACATGTTTTCTGTACAATACAGCCGTATATTTAAAATACGCTTACATAATAAACACATTTAAAAAATAAATCTAAAGACATGCATCTAGCACTTAATAACCATGCATACAGCTGACTGCATCTGAATGTTGGAGGTGTTACCATTCCCTGCAGCTATTTTTGTAAATATTATAAGAAGTATTTGCCTCTTGATAATCTTAAATCAACCAATAAATCAGCACAACTTCCTGGAGTTTCTTTTATTACAAAAATGTAGTTATTTAATAACATGTATTCAAAATGGCCTCTTGTTTGATGACAAAGGAACAAACAGGCTTCCTTACAATTTGACGAGTGTGAAGTACATTAGATAGCAACCCATTTTTCACAGCTGGTTAATGTATCACTTGTTGACTGTTTTTGACCTACAGAATCATTACTGGTACTATTCATACCTCTTAACCTCTTAGCATAAGAAATCTGGACAAAGTCTAAAGTAATAGGTGAACAAAGGCCCACAAATAGGGACAGATTTTAAATATTGAACTTATACACTTAGAACATTGCTAGAATAACAGGATTTGTGTTAATGTCCATTTTCTGAATGATATGAAGTCCAAAACTCAAATGTATGTCATTTATTTGCTTCAACCAGCAGTGATTTACCAGAAAACCACAAATTTTATGAGGAACAGACCAAAAATACAAAGAATAATCTGAACATTCGGTGAAAATCTAGACAGTGGAGAGGTATGACAATATTTCTATAACAGAGTCAGCAGTGATTCATTAGTTTTTGCAGATTAAGGGATGGATTCCAAAATAAAGTTGAGGACAGTGAAGCACATTGAAAGAAGACACCACCACATCAGCAGCAGATGGGATTCCATAGCGTACCCTAAAATAAGGCTAAGTAATAATTGATTTAACTTAGGATAACTGCATACTCTGTGCACGACTGCTGTACTCTAAAACACAATGGGTATACCCAACACAATTTAAATATGACACAGTACTTTTTGGATAACTTTCTAAGAGCACTCGGTCAACACCATATGTGCTTAATTTTAATACTACTATAGACAGTAAATTCCTAGGGAATCGTGTATTCCACAAACCTACTTTAAAATAAAATGCAACCAGCATTTAATGCACTACAACAGGTTGGGGTACTGCAAGCTATAACAGAGGATGATCTACAAAGGTGTTTCAGAAGGCAGACAGCCAGGCACAGAGCCAGGCTAGAGTTAAGCCAGCTGTATTCAGGATGTTAGCACCCCACATGTATGCTCATAGTCTGCTGGGTGATACCAGGAGAAACAAAAATGTGCCTTAGTTTAGGTATATTTGCCTCTGGTATATTTTAGCAGCATGTGTGAAATGCTGTAGTAGTGCCGCAGACAGCTGTCAGTCACCTTCTTGCAAAATCCTTGGTAGAACTGTGCACCGAGATGGATGAATATATTAATTTCACAACAACAGCCATGGAGCACAGAACTGCCATGCAACAGTTCTATATCATAACCAACTTCCCCTGTGTCTCCCATGCAACAGGCTGCACCCACATCCCAATCAAAATTCCACCTGTACCTGATGCTGAATGGTACATCAATAGAAAGGGGTGGCCATTGTTCAATTCTCATGTGGTATTGTCTGCAGAAGACCTCATTACTAATATTGTCGCAATACACCCAAGTAGTGTGCATGATAAATCAATATGGATGTAAAGTGCCCTGAGGTCTGCTTTCCAACATGGAGAAATTCTGGATGGGCTCCTACTAGGTAAGTACCTGACCACCATCTCATGGTAAGCAGTAACCTGTCATTGCTACAGGAAGTGAGATGTATAAATATTCTTTCTCATTGTCCTGAAAGCAGGTGACTGTAGTTATCCACTGGAGCCTTGGTTAATGACACCATACAAAACCCCATCAGTTCCTGAAAAGGATGCATTATAACAGACACACACTATGACATGAAACACCATCGAGCATGTGCTTGGCTTGCTGAAAGCAACATTCAAATATCTGGACACATCAGTACACACTAGAAAAGGCATCGCAGATGTTCACCTTGTGTGCCATGCTTCACAGCATGATAACATCAAAACACTGGGGCCTGCCAGCTGCAGATGTGGATGACCTACACCAGGAACCCCAGATGTCTGATGTTGAGCTATCAGAGCTATCACAGAATGACCAGGGGGACATAGGGATGAGAAAAAATAGGTGCGGACAATGGAGGATGCTGCCATGTGTCCAGCTCAGGCAAGACAACAGTGTCTGAACCACAACTTTTAAGCATGACAAACCATATGTATAAATGTACACAGAATAAACAGTGATGTCCATGTGTTGCTAAACAACAACAGCACAGAGCACATCTAAATGAATGGTGTCCACATTAAGCATCATACAAAACAGAAGCACATAATATACTTGTAAGAACACATCCAAAACACTCAGTAAGGAGAGTATCTGGATATATATAGAAGATACATCCCCACAGGATGTCTCTCTGTAAGGCACATCACCAAGGAGGAACACACAGGCAAATGTGTGGCATACACTATGTGCGTACAACAGAATGTGTCATTGTACATGTATGATATCATACAGATAGCTAGCATGAGAAGGTAGCTGTAAAATAACCAATACCACAAAAATTCTATGCTCATGTGGTGTGTGGAAAGTTATCAGTACAGACATAAAAAGAAGGGGCTATACACTAACATTAATGCATCATATATAGAATTCTGTGATGTGTAGCATTGTGGTACAACACAGTAAGCAGCATACAGAAGTATGAGTAATTACAAAAATCCCAAGGACAGGCCCAAAAAAGCATCACATCACATGCTTGATATAGAATGTCACAGATAGGCAATACTTTGATGCATAGATTATTGCTGTATCATGATTCAGATGAAATAATGCATTTAATTATGCAGAGCATCAATGCCAGTGACTACACAGCAGCCACAGAACACGTAGCAGTGTTGAAGATGCAGCAACATAGACGTGTGTGTGTGTGTGTGTGTGTGTGTGTGTGTGTGTGTGTGTGTGTGTGTGTGTGTGTGTGTGTGTGTGTGTGTGTGTGTGTGTGTGTGTGTGTGTGTGTGTGTGTGTATGTGTGTGTGTGAGATCAATGAGATATGGAAGGGCATACTTGGGAACTACATGTCAGCAGGGAGATACAAAATGGAAACACTTCCACAGAAGTGCAGCGAGTGCTGAGGGAGAGGCATATGCTATACCGTGTTAAAATGCCATAAGTAACACAAGTGTGCTTAAATAGGAATATGTGTGCATGTGGAAATAGCAGACAACAAGAAATGTATAATGTAGCAATCAATGCTGGATGACTAAGATAGCATGCTGTTAACCATGTAAATATGTGCTATATATCAAGTAGCAAGGGAAGCAAACATAGACACGCGGAGGTAGTCACATAGAACATTACTGTCATCAATATCTATGATAATGATAAGTAAGTACTACATATTACAACTTGGAGTACATCACCTCCATCAGAGAAGTGATCAGAAAAACCCTGGGGCATCAGACATTTGAAAAATTGAAAACAAATTGATTAGTCAGTGGTCAGTACAGTGGTCATCATTGCTACAGAATTAGAATAAAATTCATACATTTTAACATATTTATTTAATAGTATTTTTTTTGTAATGGGTTTGCTTTCTTAATTTGATATTGATTTTATCATCACATAGCCTATTTGGTGTTCTTCAAATCTTAACTTGTTATGAATTAATGGGTCTGAAGAAGTCCAGATCGTCAGGGATGAAAGTGCTTAACCACTGACTGCTGTAACAGTGTTTTTTTTTTTTTTTGCATTTGCATTTGCACTGTCTTATTCACTGTGTGTTGTTTGGCAACAAAATGTTCTTTCTATAAATTTGTCTTGTTTGACTTATGAGGGTCATTAGTGACACTATGTGAGCCTTTTTTGGAGTTATTACTGTAATATGAAATGCTATTAAACATGATTTTCTGTGGCATGCTGGTTAAATTTTTTTTTTTCATTTTTAACCATTTTGTCTGAGCAAAGTAATATTGACATATAAAATTGATTCTGACTCAACTATTCAGTCCCAAAATGCAACTTTTTTTATTTTTGCGGACTGTTAAATGATGTGTCTGTGAATTACAGAATTATAATTCTAATACAAGTATTGTCGCTTTTTCTTTGGTAATTCGCAGATGCACATCATTTAACAGTCATCAAAACACAGTTTTTTTTAACAATAGCACTTTATAAGGCTGATAAGTACCATAACACTGCCAGGTGCAGGCAGACACACCTGTGGGCAAATACAGAACTCCTCCAAGTGAAGTCCTTTTTACACTCAGAGAGTAAGTAGAAGTGGTTTGATAAATGGGGCAGGGTTACCACCAGGAAGGGGCATGGTCAGATCACTCAGGGGGTGTGGTTTACTGATCAGGAAATGGTATGATGGAAAGGTGGCAACCCTAGCAAGTCATTATCATATCTGTCATCTGAAGTCCCCACATTATCCTACGTATCGGAGGCTGCAACATAAACTACATGTCTGTCCCTTACCAGGTCGGACAATGAACCCACTGCAGTGGTCTGTGAGCCATTGGCCAGACTATCAGAGTGAGGCACATCACATCTCACCTAAGAATCAGTGCATGGGCTACTGGAGTATGCAAGTAGTGGACATGCTGCAAAAAGAGACAGATGACACATGTGATATACATATACAGAAGTCACATGATGCAGCCTAGTACTGATATTCAGACAACTATGTAACAACAACAATACCAATGATTATCTGGACTTACCATGTCATCGTGGCTGTGGGTAGTTCAAGAACCCTATATAACAGAGATATGCCATGGGAGTTACATATGAATCACATATGACAGATAGTATCAATATAACTACTAAAACCTACCTGGCATGTACTGCTCCACATGTGGTGAAGGTTAAAATGACACTGTCATGAAAAAGATAGATGTACAGAACTCAGTAGTAAGCACATACAAGGTGTCATGTAGCATTCAACCTGAGATATAACAGACAGCAAATAAAATATACACATACCAGATGGGTGTTAATGACATTCCGGTTGCAGGTGTGTTGTGCAAGTGAACAAGATCACATTAGTCATGAAGGGCACATCAGTAATTATCAGTAGTGAAACATAGTAACCATATAGACTACCTTACTAGGTGCACCCTCTCTGGTTGGGGAGTGTAACATCCTACATAATGTGGATCATATATTATAAAATGTCAAACAAACAAACAAGTGAGTATAATCCTCGGTCATAACAGGAGGCAGAGGCACACAACTATGGATCACACTAAGGATATGGAGACACTTACATGGCAAAATGTGCACATAACATACACATGCTCCTGTGTAGTTTAGAAGCCAAGCTTAATATCAAAGTTCACAGGTGTACAATACAGTATTGGATATTAACAACAGTTTGAACAACCATAACATTTTTGTCTGTGTGCAATGCTTCATGGCACATGTTTTGTGGTGATGTATCTATAAGTAAAAATATCACACAAACAACAACATGTGAGTATAATTCACAGTCATAACAGGTGGCAGAGCTACACAACAACTATGGATCACACTAACAGGCTATGGAGACAGTTACATTACAAACTTACTGAGTAGGTAACAAGCCAAAATTAATATTATACATCACAGGTGTGTTAAACAGTGCTGCAGAATAGAATCAGTATGAAAAACCTTTACCAAGTTTATCTATGTGCAATGTACCCTTGGCCCATGTCTTGCAATGATGTATCTGCTCATTCATGCCTATAGCATCTTTTTTATATCCTTTCAGTTCACAGCCATAGCTCCTTATGATATCCAGACCTTTTTAGGGTCTGTCTTCTTTAACTAAGTGATTTGCCAGCTAATAGGCAGGATTAGGAAGTCCAAAGAGTTATTAAAAATGACACAAAGATTTTTTTAATATAGGATGTCCTGCAGTGATGAAATTAATTACGGTTTGTCACTTATTCTCTTATACACAAAGACATTGGTAATCTCCAAACTCTGGAACTCACCCAGTTTGAGTTTGTAAAAGGCAGATCATGTCTCCTAAACTTGATTGACTTCTTTGAAGCAGTCACCAAAGCCATAAACGAGGGTAAGGTGGTTCACACAGCCTATCGGGATCTCGCCATGGCTTTTGACACCATCCCCCACTCTGGAATTATAGATAAACTCACTAAACTAGGTATAAATCCCTATGTCACAAGATGGTTGCCAGCTAGCTCACTGACAGAACCCACACTGTGAAATTAGCAGACTCCAAAACCAACTTCAGACCAGTGACAAGTGGAGTACCACAGGGTTCAGTCCTGGGTCCTTTCCTGTTTGGTATCTACTTTTCTGAAGTACAGGCTAACACAGAAGGTATTTGGCTAATGAAGTTCACAGATGACTGCAAACTAGGAGCTGTAATTGAAACTTCTAATGATATGGACATGCTACAAAAGGGCTTCATGGAGACAGATGCCTGGTGTCAAAGCCATGGCCTCAAGCTCAAAGCCAAAAAGTGCATTGCCACCCACTTTGGTAAAAACTCTGTACCCATGAGCTACCACATAGGTGGTAGTCTACTTAACACTGAAAGTGTGATAAGAGACCTTGGGACACAGGTGGACAGTAGTCTCTCCTTTGATAATTACATCGCCACAGTAGTCAGGAAATCCTTCTACGTGGCACACCTCATCACAAAAGGTTTCTCATCCAGGAAAAAAGAGGTCATTGTTCCCCTCTACTTGTCACTCATTAGACCCATTATAGAGTACGATGCCCCTTTTGGTATGTACCTCACAAGACATCTACAACAACTGGAAAAGCAGCAGAAATATCTCACAAAGAGGATTACCGGCCTCAAAAAAATGCCCTAAGCAGACCGTCTCAAAAAACTCCAGCTTTACAACGTTGCATATTGCCTACTCAGAGGCAATCTCTGCCTAACATACAAAGCTATGTCAAACCCAGAGCTGTTGGACATGCTCCACTTAAAGAAATCCCAATCCCTCCGAGTTACATGTTCTAGGGACCTAAATCTTGCCCCTACAATAAACAGAACATGCTGGTGGGATAGATTCCTGTCCCAGAGACTTCCCATACTCTGGAACAAAATACCTATCTATATCAAACAAAGCTCCTCATTAGCACTCTTCAAGAAAAATCTTAATGATTGGATAGGAAATAGGAAATTCACCCTGGGGATCACCTCTGTGGCTCTGCTTGACAGGAGAACAGGAGAATAATTTTCTTGGGTGTCAAAAGCTAGTGTATCTTTTTGGCTAGGCTTATATAGGCCCTAGGGCCAATAGCCTAGTACCTACCTACCTATAATCCTATGAACCTATTCATATTTTCATATCTATGTTCATATTTTTATAATAGAGAGATGCACATGTTATTGGAGGGTATGGTGTGTTACGCTATAGTTAAAGACAGGAAAATGTATTGTCAATGTCTGCTTATATTACACTATACATGACATATTGCTAGTTGCTTATTAGTAATTATTCAGTGGGATTCAATAAACTCCATGTAGGCTTCGTGCAGAGCCTACAGAGAGTTTACATGTGTGCACAGGGATGAGCAGTGAGCAGCAGTGCTCATTGCATATTCATTCTGCACACCAAGTTTAAACATAAATAAGTGAGGTTCCATGGCTAGCAACAGTGTTGCTGGACATGAAACTGTGCTAATGATCATGGATAGCATTCCTGTTTAATTCAGAGCACTGAAGGTTCACAGTTTTGCACAGAATGCCATAATGATCACTAGGGCTTCACAGATTGCTCTCAGTCTCTTAGTGCACGCCATCTGGACAAAGGCCAACATAATGGGGGGGACAATGACACAGAAATAGGGATATATTCAATATATTTCCCCTACAGAAATGTGCTGGAATAACCAGGAGTTTGTGTTAAGATACATGCTCTGAAGGATTTGAAGTCTGAAACTCAAATGTATGTAATTATTGAAACCAAAAAAAAAAGGTGCTGTGCATTGGCAAACCAAAACTAATGACCACAAAACCATGCACTGATGGAAGGACAAGCAAATAAATGTATTAAAGAAATGATTAAGCGCTTTCGTCACTCTCACAGGAGATTTCATTAGAATAAATATAAAATCCCACATACATTTAAATAACTGGTCAATGAGTGCTATTGGTGCAAATAAACCAATAAAAATCCAACAGTCACATGCTATAAAATTCCCAAACCATTTAACAGAATCTATCAAAATATTGGTTTAAAATATTAAAAATTTAAAAAATGTAATCATGTGTACAACAGTAAAACTTTGTCATTTGTGTAATTTAATACAAAGTGTTAACAGTTTAAAAAATATATATCAGTTTTTCATATGTAAAATGTGTTAAAATACAAGGAGGTGTTACTACCTATTCAACACTTTTTGAACATAACCAAACTCATAACCGATCAGCTGTGTAAATGGTCTATAAGGGTACATGGACTGCCATGTAAAATAATTACTCAAGGGAAGTATGTGTATTCAATAGGGATACTCAAATGAATTGTAGGAATGAACACAGGGAAAGAGGACAGGGGAAACAACCTAATGTACAGCAGATGAGGAAGATGGTTGTAGCAGCAACACCAATTACATATCAATATGGTACAGTAGGTACTGCAGCGTGAAAATGTGTATTATGCGATGGTCACACAAGGTAACACAACAATGGGGAGGATGTCTGTGTGAGATAATCATCCTTACATAAACAATGCAGAGGACATCTATCAGGGATGTTATATACAATTGGTGTAGGGTGCATATTGTGATGCTGTGCAAACTGATTTGCCTGGATATGAGTGTAATCTCAGCCGAGGTCTCCAGCAAGTGGAACACATGTAGAAGCTCATGGACAACATTAAAGGAAGCAAGCACAATCATGGACAATATCAGAACAATACCACCAGTAATCCCATGCCCCTGACATAACATATGCGATTTAGAGTGATCAGAGACGATTCTGCACAAACACACTTGTTCAACTATTATGACATGTTTGCACTCTCTGAGGATAATCACACGCACTGTCCTGGCACTGTAACATCTGCTGGAGGTGTTAGAAGGGACACTGCTATAGCTGTATGTGACATTATGATCAATACAGGCTACGTGTCTGGTATGCATGGCAGATATATATATATATATATATATATATATATATATATATATATATATATATATATATATAGCTATATCTAGCTATCTGTATATATATATATATATATATATATATATATATATATATATATACACAATCCACAGTGTCATGAATATTATACATGCCATTAAAGTTGTCAAACACTTATGTATATACTGTGTTCATCACCAAAACAAGTAGCACACATGCATTTGGTGTAAAAACTTGCTGGGGGATCCGCACCATCAGACAGTAATGTTTATGCCAAAAAAAGAATACCAAGGTATGGCCAATAAGCTGTGTGACAGCTCACTGTGATGAAGGTGGTACACTTCAGTTTCATAAGTGGAAGATGTGTGGGGAGGTACAAGAAGTAGGGTGCATTGTATTCAGTTATTGGTGTGATGAAGGCTGGGAACTATGGAGGTATTATGGCCTCTGGTATGGATGTCTTTCACATACTCATTAGTTGTGTTACATGCAAGGGAATAGTTAGCTCTGTGACTACATGTTGGTGGATGTTCCACATACCATCTGCCCCAGGACACAGGTCACATAGCTACTCGTCTGATTATAGGGTGTGATGTCCATATTATCTGTTGGTTGTATGTGTCTGTTTTCCTGAATTTACAAATCCCTCCATGTTTTCTTGTCATTGCATGTGTTGTCATGGCTGTAGCAGCAGTCTTTGATGTGTATTGTTGCTGTCTGTATTATACTAATATCACAGCGGAGTCAATGATTGTCCACAATCTGTCGTCCTTCAAGCAGCTGTTTGGGCACAAGATGTGGATGTCATCTGTGATAATGGACAGGATAGGGCCTAGCAGACAGCCTTGATGTGCAGACCTGATCACTGAACCTGAGATATAGGCCACCTCACACATGTCAACATATTTAGGTGCTATGTATATGATACACTGGTCTACCCACTTGGTGATATAGGTGTATATGACCACATCTGACAGTGATGAGTGAATACCTCAGTGTGGGTTTGTGTCAAATGCCATGGGTTTGTCCAGTTCAAAAGTATGATAGTGTTGTCATCATGTATGCCCTGAATGATCTCATTGAGGAAATCTAACAGATATAACAGACATGATGTAACATAAACAACTCATACAGGTCTGATGCAAACAGCCAGGATATCAATAGTGCCATTTAGAAAAGGTCCATGATGACATGTTGGTCTATTTCACAGATGAGGAAAGTAGGGATGTGTCTATATATGCATGCATCAGGTGCTGCCCCCCTAACTGATGCATACATGTATAGACACATGCATGCAGGCATCAGATGCTGTCCTCCTAACTAACACACATGCCTGTCGAAAACACCTTTCGACAGCAACATAGTCTGTGTGGAGGTGTGTTGATGTGTGTATTAAACCATATTAGGAAGTTGTATATGATACTCCAAAGACAGAAACGCTGTAAATGAACTCACAAAACTCCAAAACCAAACAGCAATACCAGTCCGGAAACCACCTCAGCACAGTAAATGCAAACTCACGATAAGGTAACTGAAGCCACAATTTATTAACGTGCAAACAGAAAAAATGTATCACACACGTTTTCGTCGTTCAACTCGACTTCCTCAGATAAAAACACATAACACACTGGGGTTTAAATAATACCCATGCAACAATAATCAATCAATCAATTATATAATAATACAATTAACCAAATACTTAAAAAATGTATATTTAAGCACTATTTAAAATTAAATTATTAAAATATATGTATATATATATTACTAGTCAATACTAAAATAACATACTGAAACAAATATCAAATGTTTTTACTCTCACATTGCCACCACTGTATAGTTTTACTATATGTTTTTTAAAAAATGAATTATAAACCAAGGTAGAAAATAAGTTAGTAAATAAATAAATATGTAAATAAATAACCTTGGTGGAAAACATACAGTTTCAAATAAAGGAAAACATTAGGATGTTCCATAATTTATGTATACTTTAAAGCTTAATTAAATACATCTTGCTTTAAGCTTTAAATAAGGTACAATAGAAATAAATTCATTTAACCCAGGAGTTTTATTAGCTTCTAAAAGGATCTGCCAATAGGTCTCCCTATGTGCTAGCCTGGCCTCCCAGGGTCCACCTCTTATGTCCTTAGGGACCATTTCTACTACAAAAAACAGAAATTTTGCTCCCTCACATTCAGTGGTATGTTTAAATAATGCATTTTTAATATTGGATTTGGCTATATCATATTGGTGCTCATATATGCGTCTTTTTAGTTGTATATGATAAGCCATGTGATAGGCAATCTGTGAAGTTGTCACGGCCCATTGATTCTGTGTGATAGGCCTTGATGTAGATAAAACAGTGCATACTGGCTATCCTCAACTGGCCTAAGGTTTGAACACAATCTGCCATGCAGGAATCATTGAGAAACTCTCCCAGATGTGGATTAAACTTCTAGATGGGTAATCAATTAGGTCACAATAGAACACATACTGTGAAAGTTGGTGAATCAGCCTGTACCAGTACAGCTGTCACCACTGGTATATCCCAGGGATCTGTGCTTGAACATTTACTGTTTGGAATCTATTTTTCAACAGTTCTGGATAAAGTATATGGCCTTTGGCTTACCACATTTGCTGACTCTTGCATACTGGTTGTCATCACTGAGTCCTCCTATGATGATAACACACTACATGAGGGGCTAACACAGACAAATGATTATTGATAAAGCCACATAGTCTACAAATAAATGCAGAAATGTGTCTTTATTTTGTCCTTCTGAAAATTGGAATTCTGTGCTAATTACAGCATTGACAACAGTCTTGCTATGGTGAAACCCAGTGATGCAAACACTGGGAACAAATGCAGATAGCAATCTGAACTTCGACCACCAAGTGTCCACACTGGTATTGAAAGCCTATGTTGTGCATATCATAAGTCACTCCATCATATTCAGATCTTAGGATTGTATGACAGCATTGTAATTTAACCTATTCAGAAAACTACTAGACTATAATGCTCTCTTTTGCATGTACTTCACCAAGCACATGCAGCAGCTGTAGAGACCAAAGAGGTTTCTCACCAAAAAAACACAGGCCCTACACTCCATGCCATGATATATGTGGATAGACTGAAAGTCATGTCACTGTAATCTGTATTGTATAGGATGAGGTGACTTCTGCCTGGCCTTCAGGCCAGTTTCTGACCTTGCCCTGGTGGGAATAGTGCATACCCACAAATCAGATATAGCTGATAACATCAGCAGTCTCTGTTGAGGAGAGTATGGAATAATGTCCAACATGCTGTTGTAAAAGGCTCTCTGTAATTCCAAGCAGGAGGACACACACACACACATACAGCTGACTGCAGTGAGAATAAAACCCCTACCTAACTAAGTACACAGACTACAGATCTCTGTAATTAAGGCAAGCACCAAAGATGAACTCTAAATTGGAGTGTCTAAGACAGCACTTTATAGCTGATGACATCAACAGTGTCTGTGGAGGGGAATATGGTAATAGCAGTGTCCGTCATGCTGGTGAAAAAGGCTCTCTGTAATGTCAAGCAAGAGTACAAGCATACCACCAGTTGACTGTAGTGAGAACAGAACTCCTACCTTTCTAAGTACACAGACTACATAACTCAGTAATTTACACAAGAGTCACAGCACACTTCAGACTTTTACAAGATGGCAAGTCAAGTTTTAGTAGATGACATCAGCAGGACATGTTGGAGAAGATGTTGGAAGGCCTGAATGAAATGGATGTGTATGCATGTGTAACTATCAAAATACTGTTACTCCATGGAATTGAACTGGTCACTGTTAGATACACAATTGTGATCTTCGTGCTAGACACACACACACACACACACACACACACACACACACACACACACACACACACACACACACGGTTGACTGCAATGAGAATGGAACCCCTATCTATGTGAGTACGTAGACTACAGAATTCAGTACTTTACTCAAGCAGCACAGCACAAGTGTGACTTTTACAACACTGCAGGTCAAATTATAGTGGAGGACATGAGCAGGGCATGTTGGAGAGAAGATGTTGGGAGGTCTACATGGGTTCATAGGTTCATAGGTTCATAGGACATTACTACTCTAATGGCCCTAGGTCATTTACAAGCCTAGTTGTGTAAACATCACAAGTACCCTTATTAAGCATAGTTAGTAGTTGTTAGCAGAGATTTTGTGATCAGCACTGACTGGCCCTGTCCATGAGGGACATAAGTGCCACCCCAGGTTTGACTTTACAATCACTCATCCAGTTGTCAAGGTTGAGCTTGAATAGGGTCATTGAAGAGCACTGTTTCATATGCAGTGGGAGCCTAGAAAAGAATGACAATTATGAGATATGTATGTCTCCTCAGCATATTTTTTATGTCACAGGCTAGGATGAGATTCCTAGAGCAAGTTACTCTTGTCCCATTTTCAGATGTCTAGCATTTCCAGTAGGGCATGATTTGAGACTGCTCTTTAGGCCAGGCATATATCACCTTTCAGCAGCCTGCATGAGACTGAGTACAGTGACAGGTCTTTCAGTCTTTCAATGTTTGTCATGTTTTGGAGGCCCTGGATTCTCTCGGTGCCAAATATCTATGTTATCCCCAGTTGCTGCAGGTGTGTGATGAGGTACAGACAGAAGGGAGCATTGTACTCAGTTATTGGTCTGATAAGGGTAGAGTACAGCAGAGGTATGACTACCCTGGTCTTGGATGTGATGGCCTTATTTATGAGATCCACAGTGAAGAATGTGTGCCTTACCTCTATGGACACATAGTGATCAAACTATAGATTGCTAGCAAAATGTGTTCCCAAGTCTCACAATACTGCATAGAAGGGCACTGTGTATATTAGCAAAGGTAATTCATTGCCAAAAGGAGCAATGAGACATGTTTTGCATTAAGGTTCAGTCCATTAGTTTGGCGCCAAACATTTGTCTGTGTCAGCCCCTTCTGTAATATGTTAACATAGTTGGTTAACTCTTATGTGACTGCATCCAGCTGACAGTCATCTGCAAACTTGGTAAGCCACATAACATCTACCTTTACCTGGACTTCAAACAAATAGTTTCCAAACAGCTGAGGGCCCAGCACAGATCCTTGTGGTATTCCACTGGTAAGTGGTATAGTGGTGAAGGTGCAGTCCCCAACTTTGACAGTGTGCATTCTCTCTGTGAGCCATTTGGCTATCCATCTAGTAATGTCTGGGTTAATACCCAGATGAGATAGTTTCTCTATGATACCTGAATGGGGGATAGTGTCATAGGTCTTGGATAAATTAACATAAGCGTTTTTTCCTGATATCCCTCATCCAGGTCTTTGCAGTCATTATCAAAAAAGTCCACAATGTTTAATAAGCAAGGTCTACCCTTGGCAATACCAAAATGGGTCTGGTCAAGTGTGTTGAAGGTCATCTATTTCCCTGTGGATATTGTCCATGGTGATCCCTTCCCTAGCCTTGCAGTTATAGCTTTTTAGGCTTATGAGTCAAGAGTTCTAGTTCTGCATGTTACCAGATTTATGGTCATTGAGTATCACACAACATTTCTAAATCTTACTACACCAGATGTTATAGCAGTCTCAGAGACATGGCTACAACCTAACATCTCTGACTCTGAGTTTTTACCAGCTGGATTTCAAGCACTCAGGTGTGACCGACAAAATAAAAAAGGAGGAGGAGTAGCCTTAATCTATACTAGCCTACTGAATATCTCTCCCTACCAAAACCCTATTCCTCAGTTCTGCAACGCTGAACTAGTCATAGGAATTCTCAAACTGAATAACTATAAACGTATCTGTATTATGGCCATCTATATCCCCCCTGGAAATAACATTACCACTCTAGAAAACATTCTCCTATGGTCCTCAACTAACATTAAGCTTGAGACATATATATTAGGAGATGTGAACATTGACTGGAACAAAATCAACAACAACAATCCCTCCCTATCTATCAGTCTTCTAAACTTCACTCAACTAATAAGTGGTATTACAAGACGTAACAGAAACAACCCCCCAGGGTCAACTCTGGACTAGATCTTAGTCTCCCACCCTAATAAAATCTCTTACTCTGGTTTGCTACCTGACACTATAAGTGATCATCTCCCAGCCATCATTCACCAAGCTACCCACTCCTCCCCCCACAAACACCAATATACCCACACTCGTAATCTCACAAATTTTAACCCCTCTATATTCTCCAAAACCCTTAAACTAACAAACTGGGACAACCTAAAATCTCTCCCACTAGATGAAGCCATAGATTTCTTCAATTCCACCTTCCTGAGCATTTTAAACACTCAAGCCCCACCCAGAATTAAACGAATAAAATCCAACTCCACACCTTGGCTAACTAAAGACACGAAAACTCTTATGCGACAAAGAGACAAAACCTGGAAACTTTACGAAAAAAAATAAATACCCTGTCACCCTCCAAAAATATAAACAACTCCGCAACCTAGCCAAAAAACATGTTATAAAAGATAAAAAATCATATTATATCAAACTTCAGTCTACCCACTCTAAAAATCCCAGACAATTCTGGAACTCCATAAACTCTCTTTTGCATCCAGGTACCAAAAGTAATCCCTGTCCTGGCAACAAAAAATCTGATACAGAAATTGCTTCCCTCTTCAACTCCTTTTTCACAAACTCTATAGCCAAACTCACTAAGACCTTCCCCAACCACATCTCCTCCCCTACAATCCAATCCAACCCCCCTTCCTCTACTCAACCCTCCTCCCCCAATCCTCCCCCCACTTTCTATCTAAAAACTGTCCCGACCTCCTACATCAGAAAGCTTCTCTCTAAACTAAAGCCATGCTCTAGCACCCCTGACAATATTCCCTCACTCTTCCTAAAGCTTGCAGCCAATGGTATTGCTATCCCTATCAGCATTCTCATTAACAGATCCATGCAGGAATTTTATGTCCCCAAATTGTGGCGTGCAGCCTTTATCCTGCCACTCCACAAAGGAGGCAAAAACAATAGCATTTCTAACTTCCTACCCATAGCCATTTTTTCACCAATCTCAAAAATCCTTGAAAAATGCATCCATATCCAACTCATGCCCTTCCTTATAAATAACCAACTCCTTACCCCCACTCAACATGGCTTCCATCCTGGCCATAGCACAATAACCACTCTCCTCTCCTTTCTAGACAAAATAAACCTTGCTCGAGACTTGGGAGAAATTGTTTCCACCATTGCACTAGACCTATCTAAGGCATTTGATACCATCTCCCATACCCACCTTCTAAATCATCTCTCCAACCTCAGTCTATCTCAAAACTGCCTTACCTGGTTCCAAAGTTATCTCTGTAACAGATCCCAGGCCATATAATGGCAAAATGGCACCTACACCTTCCTTACTACCCCTACCGGGGTTCCCCAAGGGTCCATTCTAGGACCAATGCTCTTTAATATATTTATCAATGATCTTCACACTGCCATTCCCAACACACAAATTGTGCAATATGCAGATGACTCTACTTTAATCTGTTCTGCTCCTAATCTTTCTGAACTCCTGGCTAAAACCCAATTAGCCTTCTCAACCACTGAGCACTGGATGCTTCAAAACTCTCTCTCACTCAATGCCAATAAATCTAAAATCCTTCTTTTCTCTCCCTCTAAAACTATTACACTTGATAAGCAGTCCTTCAATATCCTCAGCCATGTCAACTCCACTACAGGAGTTGTCCCCTTTGCTAAACTTCTAGGGGTCACAATTGATGAACACCTGAAATTCAATACTCATGTCCAACTTAATATCAAAAAAACCCACCAGAAGCTAGGCATGTTATATAGAAATGTTCACTTTTTCTCTCCATCTACAAGGCAAACCCTAGCTTCTACCTATCTTCTTCCATCATTACTGTACGGTGCTCCACTTTAAACCAATCTATCTATTACCACCTCCTCAAAGCTAGAAATGTGCTACAACAAAATTGCTAAATTCACAACCAAATCTAAACACTCCTCTCATCACTGCACCTCTCTTCACAAGCTCACCTGACTAGAGTTTCCTAATCACCTCCTCTTCCTTCAACTTACTACAGCCCACAAATTAATCTTAAAACCCACTGCATGCCCTGCTCTTTCTAATATTTTACCATTCTACACCCCACACAGACCCCTTAGATCTGCTCAACAAAATCTACTTTTTGTATATAAACCAAAACGCCCCCCTGGACAATTTCTCCTTTCCTATTCTCTTGCCAAAAAATGTAACTCCCTCCCATCCCTGCTTAGAACCACTTCAAACTTTGAACTCTTAAAATCTCAGCTCCACTCCCACCTCTCACATAATTGGAAATGTAACTGCATTCTTCCCATCTAACTCCTCCTAATTTCACCTATGCATGTACTCCCTCTTGCTCATACTCATTATTTTATATATTTATTTCTTTTTCCACCACAGCTTCCTTGCTCTGAATCCAACGATTGATTACCTTGTAAATATTGTACATACTAGAATGTGTGTTTATTAGTTAGGTGTTGCCGTAGGTGGAGGGGATGATATTTACATAAGCACCATGCTCTTCAATACCCCCTCTCTCTGTTAACTTGTTCCCCATTTTTCTCTCTTCCTTTGTTGACTTTTTAACACGATACAACTCCTTATATAAGAATTTTTCATTTGTTTGCTAATAACATTTATAATTGTATCTATAATCGTATGCTTGTTGAAATATTTGTAATGCGGGGCTTTTCTCCCCAGGCCTAAATGTAAAACTCTATGTTTGTTTTAACTGTATGCATTGTGGAGCATTTCTCCCTGGGCCTCCACTGAAAACGGGCCCTCTGGGCCCAGTGTACCTCCCCGGTTATCAAACTGGAAATAAATAAATAAATTTGATATTGTCTGTAGTGTAGTTTATTTATGTATGGAAAAAGTACTGAGACACCAGAATTGCAGTGCTTGGGGGGAGGCAAGACATGGCTGTATTGTAAATATGTGAAATATTGTTAGATAGGGCCTTCAATTTGTTATGTTTCCACATGTAATTTCATGTCATAGACAGGAAATGGACAGTAAATAGCAATAATACATAATATTTACTTTCCTATGCTCAGGAAATGGACAGCAAATAGCAATAATACGTAATAATATTTACTTTCCCATAGCGTGGAGAGCAGCAGGTTTGAGTGACTGTTAGCAAAATGTTTGCATATGCGAGACACAGATTTTCAATACTTTCCATATTTGCGAGTAGTTAAGCAGTGCACAAATGTGAGCCACATTGCAAAACGTCTGAGAGTTAGTACTGAGTCTATGAAACACACCTGTTGCTTAACTGACTCTGTGGCAGCCAGTGTAAATGAATTAACACATTTCTATTTGAGCCCAGATTTTACTGGGTTCAGATCCAGGTGTATCTAATACTTTTAAATATAGAGATAATGCAATGAATATGAGTTCTTTTTAGTACATGTGTCGCTGTGAGTTGGCATAGTACAGTCGGGTTAAGAGGCATCATGCAGAGATAACCACAGCACTGTACTGCCAATCACTGTCACTGCACATTGGTGCATGATGTGAAACTCCAAGTAAACACAGCGCTCAAACAGTGAAGGGATCCATTGATTTTTCTGCTACTTATGTGTGTTGCGTGTGATTCTATTTTTTGATCAGATTATATGTGTTAAAACGGGGTAGATAGGAAAGTGGCGACATGGGGAGCAAGCAGGGGGAAGAACAAAGGGAAAGCAGTAGAGCAATGTGCAGGAGGGAGGGAGGAAAGAACCATAGCTCTCCATTTATTTAGCAGTGTAAACTGAAGATACGTGCAGAATATTAACTGAATTTGGATGTTCACCTCCACAAAGAGGGGTAAGAACAATGCAATTATGTTGTAGAGCCAATTGGTCTGAATCAAGTGTGTCAAGAAGACACGTGTGAAATGCAGAGCTATGCATGGGATGAATTATTTATTTATTTTTTGTTTGTGGGACAGGTTCCCATTTTTTTTTTTAATTCTGTAAGAGACAACAGCTAGGTAAGGGACTAATAATATGTCAGTATCAGGTAAGTTGGGTAGTTGAGGAAGTAAATACAAACATACAAGACAAACAAGACAAGAATGGACACAAAAGGTTGGGGACACCATGTTTGGGGTGAGGGAGGGTGCAATGCAGGCTGATGGACATTGAGCTTGGAGACAGTAAGAATCAAGTCCTCACCCACTGGACTGTCATCACTGTCCCCTTACTGCACTGGTGGCTGGTAAGCTCAATGTCTCCTCCTCCTGCAGATCATGAGGGACAGCAGCCTCTCCATCTGGCATAGGCATAAATCAATGGTGTGGTGCACAGCCCTATGTAGCATCCCTGACAACTCCCTTCAAGTCATGAAATCACCACCAACACCACTTCTCCCAGAGGGTACTACTGCACCAGATTCTGAGGCACTACTACCTCAGGGCATAGGTAGTACAGAGGCAGTGCTAATAGGTTGAATCCCAGACATGCTGGGCATCGGTGCTGGAGCCAGTGGAGCAGGGCAGGCTGATACACTGGGGCTGGCCTACCTCACTGTGCTGTGTATTATTTAGTGATGTGGTACCATAGATGACATGGACACATTTTGATGACACATAATAGAAAATAAAACAAGCTATATAAGGATTGTGGTGAGAGAAAAAAATAGATAAAATTAGTACCATCATACGTGACATATAGTGCATTAATACAATTATACAACTATTTTATCTGAAGTATTGCATTTAAGTATATGTCCTAACAAATACACACTATACTACAGATTGCTGAAAGTAATCTTTGAAATGTGCATATATTGCACATATGCGTGTTCCAGTTTTACAGATTAGAGTTTACAGCAAGGCATTTGTGCCACTGGTGTGGAGTTTTTAATTTAATGTAAATATTATTGAAGAAATAACAGCATTGTATAGTTGTGAATCATGGTATTTGACCCCACAATCGCTAACTACAGTCTAATATTCAACTCTTAAAATTGGTTTGTGCTACCGACTAATGGATGCATACTTGCTTTTACAGTTGGGGTATGCATGCTCAATATGATACAACTCTATAAAAGACCAAAAAGCTATCTTTAACTTTTAATTTTACAATAACACTTCTCGTCTACTGCATACACACCACTTGCTTCTCTCAGTTTCTCCAGCTGATCAACATGAGCCTGCAAATTTAACTCATGCTTGGTGGGAGATGGGGGAAAGTACAGAAAAGAACAGAAGAGCATTATGCACACCAGTTGTGCCTATATTTAGCTTTATAAGTCTTACAAGTACTCTCTAGTTGTCATACTTACTCAGGTGTGGGATGTTCACAGTCTCCAAATCTTGCAACCAACAGTTAAAATTATCTCCTTTTCTCCTGTGTAGGTCATTAAAATGATGCCTACCATGTTTGGGGTGAGGTGGATACAGCCTGGGACAAACTATCCAATGCCTCAGACTTGTACTGGGAGCCAGAATAATCCCCCCAAAGAAGCCTTTGGCTGTGGTGCTTTACCAGGAGTCCAATAAATATCCTGGACTCCTGGATACCCCACCTCTGTGCCTTAAAGTGTGTACCTTCCTCTCCAATGCTAGCCATGTCTGTCAGCTGAAGTAGAAAAATGGAAACTGATGCTTTCCCACCAATTCCAGTTATCACATTTACTGGTAGTGCACAAACCTGTGCAATGATGCCAACTGTATTTGCACAATGTTAAGTGGAGCACAACAGTGACAAGCAGAGAGGGATTAAATAATTCAAACTGGAAAGTTAATCTGACACCTGGCCTTAGTCTGAGGAGTGTGTACTGATGTAGCCCTGAAATATATATTGGAAATTGTTAGGTAAGTATTAGGTGAGTTATGTTTGCAGACATGTACTGGGGACATAAATGTAATGAGCTGATATTTTTGTGTCTTTATACGCTGAGGAACTTTTACTTTTAGATTGTGGGATATAAACCTAGGCATAAGGGACAAAATATTTTATTCCATAGCATTAAATTTCCATCTTTGTCACAGAAGAAGTGCTACTCAGATATAATCAGGAATCATACATAAATACAGGTAACAGTTTGAGCTGCTACACATGTATGTTTGTGACCTGATATGGTTATTGGATATAGATCCAGTTATGTACGTGTCGTAGTTAACTGTGAAGGCCATGCAAGTCCAGATAACAGAATTATAGTTACAGAAATATAGTAGAAGGTATACCCTCAGTCATACAAATAAAAACACAGTAATAGTGTGTCATTCCTCATACATATAATTCATATCAGCTCCACTATCTAAAGTGTTATAAGTGAGAGTGAATATAATGGGAAGTGGAACAACAGCAAAAATGTCTGTAATATCTTGTATTAGAATCCAGAACCTTGTGTATGGCTGTCCTACACTTACACCACAAGAATGTTGAAATAATACTTGTCTATTTTTCTGTTCATTGATATAAACTGCACTGTTACAATAGTAAAAATAGATTGCACACCCTCTACTGGAACTCAGGACCATCTGTACTCCAGAACTATACAAACACCTGCTGCCACAGGACTAGTTATATGATATTTTCTAATCATTCTTAAGGTTTCCGTGTTAATTGCCATGCAATGCCACTTAGCAGGCTTGCATGGTGACAAACATAATTAATAGAATGCATCTAGTTTCAATTATTGGCTGTCTGAGTCCTGTCTGCAGATGTTCAGTGGCTGCAGATGCTGCGGAACCCTGCTAACTGCAGTGCAATGCTGCGCAATGCTGCTAAGTGCATTTGCACTATGAAATATAGAAATTACAACAATGTATTGTTTTTGATCTTTACCCTTTTACAAATGCCATGTTTGCAGGTATTCTGCAGGTATTCTTCCTGCTTCCTGGGTGGCCCAGTAGTCCAGTTTGGGCACTGCAGTGCTCTGCACAAACGAGATAAACACAGCCAAACCTGATATTAATTTTTCTCCATTTCCCATGTTTGCACTAAGTGGTGGATCATGCAAACACTGCCCCCCACAAAAAAGAAAAAAAGGACAAGTAGTTGAAATGAGGAAAAGCAATCTATGACATACATACACACACTAGAAAATATTGGTATACATGGGATATTTGTACATAGCTTTGGATTTGAACTCTCACTTCAATAAACCTTCAGAGTACAGGAAGGGTGCCATATCCCTATTTGCCACACAGACAGCTTTGCAGCAAGGAACTGAAATCATTCTGTATACAACTAACTGCAACATCATCTACAGTAATATGAAACCATACAACTGTTATTTGTAACTTTATTATTTTTGGATATAGTACACTAAGTGATCAAACAACCAGTTATGACCATTGCTTGCAAATATACAGCTATGTCGTACCTCTCTGTATTTGTTGGTCATTCTTCTTTTATCTGACCAGTAATCTGAGACATGCTGTCTGTAAGCCATTCTGTATAATTGCCTTTAAAATGTGTGAGGATATTAAATGGCAATAATATCATATGCAGTTGCCAACAAATGAAGGGGATGTTGGATGTTAATGATGACAACCTGTGAATTCTGTGCTGCTTACTTATGTTTCCGACCTTACATCTAACACTTTGTAAGTCTATCCTGGCACACCCACTGGATGTATAGCAGCCTGCACTGATCTTGTGTTTTTCTTCTCCCAACCAGTAATCATTCACAGTTGCAATCAATTAAAAAGAAGCATTGAGGGAGTGCCTACACTATGTTTACATTTGTTACATGGAGCCAAGTATTTGGGATTCAGCAATTCTAATGAGTTCATACCTGATTTGCATCTTCACCGTGCTGACAGACTGAATATTATACAACATAAAAAGGTAACCATGTAGCTAGAGAAATGGGTGGTGAGGAGACTTGTTTATGTGGAGAACACAGAAAAGAGGATATTACTTTGGGATATATCTGCACAGAGGATTACTGAACTTGAGAAGGTATGCTTGCATTTTTGTCAGCTACATACTGCATATGCTGGAATGTAATTAAGAAAAATCTATATATAGTTTAATATTTTGATTAGCAAAAGCTTTTACAATTTTATCTGTATGTATTACTTGGAAGTGTACTGATGCCCTGGGCATGTTTGTCAGGGTAATTCATAGGTATGCATGATTGGCAATACCTTAAAATGGAATGCTCTGTGTTAAATCTGTAGACATTTTTCAGGGACAGTTCATTTGATAGCACTTTTAGCATTTCAAAGATTTATTTTAGCAAAATGTGTCACTTGCCTGTTCTTTTTTTTTTTTTTTTTTTTTTTTTTTGGAGGGAGAGGCAAAGCTGCATTTCTGTTATGCCACAAACAAAGATATGTTGCTATTGTTACTCTCCATTTTTGCATCCAGCCTGTTGTTTGTATTTCACATCTCTAGACCATTTTATGTTTCTCCAGTGGGTAATAAATAAATGCTACATTTTCTGTTTTATTTGAGAACAATTATTTTGTAGTTATGTGATACTAATGTGCATTATCCATCTGTTGTCTTTTAGGACACTTAGGGCTATGCTACCCAGGCATCTCATTCCTTGAAAACCACCCTTCACTGACCCTGAAAATCAGGTCATTGTTGATACTTTTAGGTGACATGGTGTTTTTCTGCTTGAAAGGAGACATGAAGATATGTCATGCAGAATGCAGATTTGGCAGCAGATTGTTGCAGATGTTAATGTCGTGGGTGGCCACAGCATGACATATAACCAGGTACACCATAAGACCACTGACATGATTTCATCTGCACAGAGGAGATCAACTGCAGTGGGCTGTGATCAGATAGGTACTCGGGGCAGGCTTGCTACAGAACCACCGCTAACACCAAATGAAGAGTTCCTGTCCACTGTCAGGGTTCCAGGCAGCTCCCAGAAATGTGCAGAACAGCATGTCCTTGACATTGGTGCTACTGTTTCAAGGACAGCAAGCATGTCCCAAGAAAGGTTTCCAGGTAAGCTTTTGTATCTCAGTTGTTGAATACTGTTGCATAGTAAAACAATTTTAGTCAATATATTACTTCTGTTTCACAATAATTTTTTTCAGGGGTGGGGGATTCAAGATTGCTACAGTTGACAACACATTCTGATTGATAATTTTAGTTGTCATCCAAGTTCTTGTTGAAAGCATACTTAATGGACATATAAATAGAAAAGAAAAATATTACCCCCTGTATTAATGTTAATTGTGATGAAGTTGTTCTTACTTTTTGCTTAACTTCTTCCAGGACCATCTGTCAGGCAGAGGATACCATCACCTGCACATAGTAAGTCAAATATTTTTTATGTCAGTACTGATGAACAATTCAATGAAATATTTTAGTGTGTGATGATGATGTCAGGACTGTTGTGTGCATTGCTGTACTGTCTAATAGTGGAAGCAGTTATTTTGTTAGTATATATTAGAGTATAATAGTTTAGGTATTCATTTTTCCAGTGTTTGTTGCTTGTTATCACAGGTTATCCTGACAGTGGAAGAATGGGACTTCTACCACCTTATGTCAGAGTATCAGCAGACTCTGATGATGATGGTGGCCAAACAGAGGCACAGTTGAGGGGTGCAGCAGTTGAATCTGACACTAAGGTTGACATACAGCCATCCTCTGAATTTTCATGAGACACATCCAGTAGGCCTAAGCCTACCCATTCCAGTGAGCCCACAGATATTGGATAGGTGGAGTGCAAGACAATTGGTCAGGGAAGTGTGGTTACTGCAGCTTCAGCATCTGCTCACTCTAGATGTAGCCAAAGTATAGGCAAGGTGCCATGCAGGAGGGCTGCTAAGAATGTTTGTAGGAGGATTACTGTCCATCCTCCACCTGATCAAGGTGTCTCTTTCTATGCCACTCAGTATATGCTTAGTTCCATCTGTGAGGAGCAGGCACAATCCCATAGGTGCTCCAGAGAAATGCTTAGGGTTGTTGATGTGGCACATCCTGACATGTGTGAATTCCTCCACCATGTTGCTGATTCAATGGATTGGATGAATGACAATTTGGGGACAACTGGTGTCCATGATGGAATATTTGCTGGCAGGGGACAGCATCCTCATGGGCATAGATCAGCCATATAATTTGCAGTTAGCCAATGTGGCCATGCCAGATAATGCTCCCATAGTGGAAGCACTTCCACTACTCCATCAGTGGGTGAGCTGTCCACACACATATGTGGCAGACCATGGGGTTGTGGTCCTGGGCATACTTGTGAGGCAAGCTCATCCAGCAGACACCAGTCACATTCAGGTAGCAGTAGTGCATCTGACCATGGGCATGGATGTGCCAGTGCAACCCTTGGCAAAGCCAGTTCTCATGGTTGTGGATGAGAAGATGAACTGCCACCTCTACCATGCATGGCTCACACCTATCCGACATACCAAGACATACAGCTAGGACACAGCTTAGATGTGTTCATGCAGACACTCACACACCAATTTCACCTGGGAGACCCCTACAGACACACACACAAAAATTACATGGTTCAGCCATGCAGCTTAAAACTCATTTTGTCTCACTGGCCATTTGTTGGTTTATCCAAATGTCTGCCTGCTTCTCTATCTTACTCAAACAGACTCACTGACCTTTTGTGTCAGCTTAGGTTTTCTGCCTCTCAAATGCCCTGTGCAAGTGATGATAACTGTACCACAGCCCTGTTTTTTTATCTTTTGGATTCAGGGATACACAAGCTTTGTGTCTGATGCTCAGGGTGCATAGCCGACTTAGTACTTAGAGTAGCTGCATTTGTGGTGTTGAACAGGTAATTGTACCTTTGACTTAAATTGCTCTTAGAAAGTTAGACAGTTTATAGCATTAATATTTTCCAACTTTAATGTGAATGATCTTGTGAGGGTTGTGAAGACTGAAAATGCAGTGTATATCACTACTTTCTAACTTCTCTTTTTAATGATTTTCTAGTACAAACGTACGGTGCTAAACTGAAGTAATGCTTTGACCATCACTACTTTTGTAAGGTATGACTGTGTGAATCTTTGATGCCTGAGGTCTACTACTTAATAATGGACACATATAATTGAAATAAGTCTCTGCTGTCACATGTTGCAGTCATTTCTGAACAAATCTTCCACCTTTTACTTGCTTACACTACCTAGTAACAAAATGCAAGGATATGCCAGGTATTCATGTTCATAGGTTCATAGGTAGGTACTAGGCTAGCCAAAAAGGTACCCTGACTTTCGCCACCCAAGAAAATTATTTTCCTGTGCCCCTGTCGAGCAGAGCCACAGAAGTGATCCCTGGGGTGAATTTCCTATTTCCCATCCAATCATCAAGATTTTTCTTGAAGAGTGCTAATGAGGAGCTCTGTTTGACATAGATATGTAGTCTGTTCCAGAGTATGGGAAGTCTCTGGGACAGGAATCTATCCCTCCATCATGTTCTGTTTATTGTGGTGACAAGGTTTAGGTCCCTAGAGCGTGTAGCTCAGAGGGATTGGGGATTTCTTTAAGTGGAGCATGTCCAACAGCTCTGGGTTTGACAAAGCTTTGTATGTTAGGCAGAGATCGCCTCTGAGTAGGTGATATGCGATGGAGTAAAGCTGGAGTTTTTTGAGACGGTCTGCATAGGCCATCTGTTTGAGGCTGGTAATCCTCTTTGTGAGGTATTTCTGTGGCCTTTCCAGTTGTTGTAGATGTCTTGTGAGGTGCATACCAAAAGGGGCATTGTACTCTATAATGGGTCTAATGAGTGACGAGTAGAGGGGAACAATGACCTATTTTTTCCTGGATGAGAAACCTTTTGTGATGAAGTGTGCCATGTAGAAGGATTTCCTGACCACTGTGGCGATGTTATTATCAAAGGAGAGACTACTGCCCACCTGTGTCCCAAGGTCTCATCACATTTTTGGCATTAAGTAGACTACCACTTATGTGGTAGTTCATGGGTACAGAGTTTTTACCAAAGGGGATGACAATACACATTTTGGCATTGAGCTTCAGGCCATGGCTTTGACACCAGGCATCTGTCTTAGTGAGGCCTTTTTGTAGTATGTCCACATAGTTAGGAGTTTCGATTATGGCTCCTAGTTTGCAGTCATCTGCAAACTTTGCTAGCCAAAGACCTTCTGTGTTAGCCTGTACTTCAGAGAAGTAGATACTAAACAGGAGAGGACCCAGGACTGAACCCTGTGGTACTCCACTTGTCACTGGTCTGAAGTTGGATTTGGAGTCTGCTACTTTTACAGTGTGGGTTCTGTCCATGAGCTAGTTGGCAACCCATCTTGTGACATAGGGATTTATACCTAGTTTAGTGAGCTTATCTATAATTCCAGATTGGGGGATGGTGTCAAAAGCCTTGGCAAGAGCTAGATAAGCTGTGTGAACCACCGTACCCTCATCTATGGTTTTGGTGACTGCTTCAAAGAAGTCAATCAGGTTTAGGAGACATGATCTGCCTTTTACTAACCCAAAATGGGTAGGGTCCAGAGTAAGGAGATTACCAATGTCTTTGTTCATGAGTTCCATGATGATACGTTCCATGGCCTTGCAGACCAGGCTTATCAGGCTAATGGGGTGGTAGTTCCCGGGGTCCATCGTGGCTCCCCCTTTGTGGAGTGGGATAACCGTTGTGGTGCACCATTCAGTGGGCACAAAGCCTGAGGTGAGGCTATGATTGAACATGGTACTTAGGTAGGGTGCCAGTTCATTCTGTAGTTCATGTAGAATGCAGCCTGGGATATTGTCAGGTCCCATGGATGCTGTGTTCTTGGCTTTGGAAAGTGTGTTTTTTACCTGTGCAGCCGTGATTATAGGAACTTTGCATTCTTAGGTTCATAGGTTCATAGGTAGGTACTAGGCTATCTGCCCAAGGGCATTTATAAGCCTAGCCAGAGTGTGTCAGCTTTCGCCGCCCCATTGATTAACTAAGCCTCTGTCAAGAAGAGCCAATGAAATGATCCCAGGGGTGTATTTTCTGTTACCCATCCACTCATCAAGGTTTCTCTTGAAATGTGTTAGTGAGGGGCTCTGCCTAATGTAGTTAGGAATTTTGTTCCAAAGCATGGGTAGTCTCTGTGACAGGAATCTATCCCTCCAGCATGTTCTATTTATTGTTGTGGCGAGGTTTAGCTCACTAGAGTGAGTGGCAGACAGTGACTTGGATTTCTTTAGGTGGAGCATGTCCATCAATTCTGAGTTGGACATGGCTTTGTAAGTCAGGCAGAGATCACCTCTGAGTAAGGGATATGCCACTGAGTACGGCTGGAGTTTTTCCAGTCAGACTGCATAGGACATATGTTTGAGACCAATAATCCTCTTGGTGAGGTACTTTTGTGGTCTTTCCAGCTGTTGGAAATGTCTTGTGAGGTACATCCCAAACGGGGCATTGTACTCTATGATGGGTCTGATGAGTGACGAGTAGAGGGGTACTATAACCTCTTTATTTCTAGATGTGAACCCTTTAGTAATTAGATGGGCTACATAGAAGGATTTCATAACTACTTTGGCAATATGATTGTCAAAGGAGAGATTACTATCTACCTGGGTCCCCAGATCTCTTATTACCTCTTCTGTATTAAGGGGGCTGCCACCTATGTGGTAATTCATGGGTGTTTTGTTTTTCCCAAATGGGATGACTATGCATTTTTTGGCATTTAGCTTGAGACCATGACTTTGACACCAGGTGTCCGTCTCAGTAAGGCCCTTTTGGAGAATGTTCTTGTTAGCCGGAGAGTCGATTATGGCTCCCAGTTTGCAGTCATCTGCGAACTTGGTTAGCCATAGTCCTCCTGTGTTTGCCTGTACATCTGAGAAGTATATGCTGAACAGTAGGGGTCCCAGGACCGAGCCTTGTGGGACACCACTTGTGACTGGTTTCGAGTCGGACCTGGAGCCCACTATTCTTACCGTGTGAGTTCTGTCTGTAAGCCAGTTGGCAACCCATCTCGTGACGTAGGGGTTTATGTTCAGGCCGGTGAGTTTTTCTATAATTCCCGAGTGGGGAATGGTGTCAAAAGCCTTGGTGAGGTCAAGGTAGGCTGTGTGAACTACCTTCCCCTCATATATGGCCTTGGTGCCTGTCTCGAAGAAGACAACCAGATTTAGTAGGCATGATCTGCCCTTAACAAAGCCGAACTTGGTCAGGTCAAGTGTTTGGAGGTTCCCAATGTCTTTCTTAATGAGTTCCACAATGATGCACTCCATAGCCTTGCAGACTAGGCTAGTCAGGCTTATGGGGTGATAGTTACCAGGGTCAGTTGTGGCCTCTCCTTTGTGGAGCGGAATAACCATTTCTGTGTGCCATTCTATGGGCACGTAGCCTGTGGAGAGGCTGAGGTTGAACAATGTGTTTAGGTGGGGGGTTAGTTCATTCTTCCAGTATAGAGATGGGCCCTTTAGGGGGTGAGAGGGGGTAAAGTTAGCACTGAACCTATTTGCCAGGATGTTGGCAATATCAGTTGGTCCTGTATATTTAGTGCCATTATGCTGTAACTCAGAGCAGATCTCAGTGTTCCCATTGAGATTCTTGACATAGCTATAGAATGCTTTGTGGTTGTCTTTAGAGTCAGTGGTAATTTTGTTTTCGTAACTAGCTTTGGCAGATTTTATGTGGGATCTCAGCTTCTTATTGAGGTTGACCAGGGAGTTCCTCCAGTCATGGGATTTTACGCTTTTTTGCAACAGTTTTTTCTTCTGTTGTAGAGTTTGTTTATGGCAGAGGACCACCAGATTGTTTTCCTTTTTTTGGAGGATAGCATCTTGGTTCTATTAGGGATAGCATGATCCATGCACTCGTGTAAGTGCTTATAAAGTGCATTTGTGTAGGATTCAGCAGTCGTACCTCTATTGTTTGTCTGCATGGGTGTCATGAAGTTTGCCACTTCTGTCTTAAGAAGTGTGAAGTTGGCTTTGGAGAAGTTTTTTACAGTGGTTTCCCTAATTGTGGGTGGGATGTTGATGTCTAGGGGTGATTAGCTTGTGGTCGGATCTGACCAATGAGGAATTGACCTCTGGTGTGGAATACCGGTTGCCCATGTTGGTAATGACCAGGTCTAGGATATTGCTGCCCCTGGTGGGGGTGTGAATAAGTTGATCCAAGGCATTGAAATTTATGAATTCCAGAAAACGTTGAGCAAAAGAGTTGGTACATGAGTAGTTTTCCCAGTTAATAGTGGGGTAGTTGAAATTACCCAATATTAGGGTGTTGGGTTGTACCCAAATACTTTCCAGTGTATCAAGAAATGAGAAGTGGGAATCCTGGAGCATGGTGGGGGGGTCTGTAGCAATCTACAATTTGGATTGTGGTCTGGAGGTGTGGATATCCTTAATGAATATGGACACGCCTCCAACTTTAGCGCTTCGTTCCGGGTTAGGTGGCCAAAAGGTGTGGTATGAATTATAGCCTGGTAATGCAGGGGTGCTCACTGGAGCTTTGAACCAGGTCTCAGTCACTGCACAGATGTCAATGTTCTCCATTTTAAGAAGTGCCTCGAGTGAGTGCATTTTGAAGTTTAGACTTCTAGCATTGAGTAGCATTACCCATAGATTTTGCTTGCTTGTACCTGTCACAGTGGTGAATTTGTCATATGAACCTTGCCTAAAAAAGGCACTATAGGGGTGGCAAGAGCCTTAGCCAGTATCTGGAATCCGAAGGACGACAGGTGCAGGCCATCTCTGGCAAAGCATCGTGGTCTATTGATCATGTCGTCCCAGGCAGACAAATACTGGATCCCCTTAGTATGACACCAGAAGCATAGCCAATTGTTGAAGTCAATCATTTTGTTCTTGTACTGTGGTATATTTCTGGGTGATGGCAGGATGCTACTCAGGGCTAGGGTCATACCTGCCTGGGCTACAAGATCGGAGAGCTCCTCCATGTCTCTTTTCATGTAGTCCAGGGAGGTACGTCTCAGGTCATTCACACCAACATGGACAATGAAAGTGTCATATTTGTACTTGCTGTGGAGTGACCTGAGTGCGTGCATTATGTGGCGGATCCTGGCACCTGACAGGCAGCTGACAGTAACTTTCTAATTGTTTAGCCTGGTGAGTGGTTCATCAGTGTGCCTGACTATAGAGTCACCTATGACTAGAGTGTTGGGTACGTTGTTATGCCTTATGGGCTGTGGTTGAGTGGCACACTGAGTTTGTGGGCTGTCATTTGGGTTATGTTGGGGGTGGAGTTTGCTTGCATTTCTGCTTTGGAGGTCCCTGATGCTTGGGCAGGTTTTTATTGAGAGCCTCCGCAAATGTAGGTGTATGGTTTGTGTTTCTATGTGTGTGTTTTGGTGGTGTAGGTTTTGAGGGACTATGTGATGAGTGTGGTGTGGTGCAAGTGTTTACCTTCTCATCTTGACTGTCTAGTCCAGTCTTGGGTGAAGAGAGCTTTGCTTCTGGTTTGGCTATATAAGTGCATCTCTCACAGGTTGTAGTGTTGGGTGGTAGGAGGAGAGGGTTGTCTGTGTACATGAGGCAATTGCTGCATTGCCCCAAGATGCCCAGATTCATCAGGTAGACAGGAGAAATCACTGTGAGCTGACCCTTAGACATGCCTGGTTAGGTTCTTATTTATCAAGTACTAAAAACTGCTTTCCTCTATACAAGTGAGGAAAGTTGAGTGCTGTAGTGATTTGCAGCTTATTTAGTGCTTACAACGAGTTCTGAACAAGTGCTGAGTTCAAAGAAACAGATTTGAGTGCTGAAACTAGAAAACTGGCTAGTTCTAAGAAACAAAATTAAGCCAGAAGGCTTCCTTCCAACACAGAAAGGCTTGGGGGCTCAGAAGCCTACAAACAGTCTAGACCACTTAAAGGAAAGGCAGGAAACGAGCTTAAAAATGTGTTTACTTTTTTTCTTTCCTAGATGCTCTCTTTGTACATAGTAGGAGTGCCTGAAATCAGAATATGATCTCACTGCACTCAGTTGAGTGAGCAAATAAGATGGGCCCAGAAGGAGTATCCAAACACAAATTTACAAGAGGGGCGGGCAGTTTCAAAGCCACCAAGATTAACACCAAAACAAAACCAGAGATGGTGGGTAGGGAACTATCTGAAAAAACAGAGTCAAAACTTCCAGTTCAGTTAATATTCAATGCAACGCAACTAAATCAATTAAAATGCTGTATTATTTGAAAAAAGTGCAGATAAAAGGTACTTAAATTCTCTTATACGTCCAGTTCAATACAGCTAGACCTTAGCTGGCCAAAGCTCAAGTTTTAAGCAGAAAATATTCCAAAATGTACCACTTAAATAGGCAGTAACAGAATATCAATGAATGAGGTACACCCGACTGCAATTACTGTCTATGCAGGAATTCTAACAGGCAATAAAATATAGCAAGCCCTAACTGAAAAAACAGAGTCAAAACTTCCAGTTCAGTTAATATTCAATGCAGAGCAAATAAATCAATTAAAATGCTGTATTATTTGAAAAAAGTGCAGTTAAAAGGTACTTAAATTCTTTTATACGTCCAGTTGAATACAGCTAGATCTTAGCCAGCCAAAAATATTCCAAAAATGTTATTATACAATACACTCCAGGTTCAACACTTATCTTGTAAATACAGCAGTTGGGTTTACTATCAAAATTTCGAACCGCACTCTGACTGTACTATCGTCGAACACGGAAGTTCGAAAACGGGAATGTCGAAGTCAAAAAAACAATCTAGGAATGGGTTTTAACATGAGACGAAGTAGGGGAGATGTTCGTAGTTCAGAATAATACTGAACACCTACCTCGACCCATGTTAAAACCCATTCCTAGATTGTTTTTTTGAATTCGACATTCTGCTGAACTTCCGTTCAACAATACAGTCGACGGAGTGCGGTTCAAAATTTTGATAGTAAACCCAGCAGTTGCAACAGTTTTAGTACAGGGCTGACTCTGTCTGATGCAAGCAGTACATAGCCAATGCATGGGTTGGTAAAGGTTGTGAAAGTTGCCTGGCATCAATATTACTATATGTATGTGTGTAGGAGGAAGGTTTTAGGCCCTCCAGTGGTGAGTGAGTGTGCTTTGCATTTTCTCTTAGCCAATGCGAGGGCATATTGAGCATGTCTAGGTCTGCCTACTCCCACAGCAGCTACTGCTTCCCCCTCTGTTTCCTCAACTACATGTGATTGTGGTAACCTTGGCATTGGTGGTGGGATGTGTGCTACTTCCCCTTGTTGATCCTGCTGAAACTGTTTTCTCAGGATGATGTTGTGTAGAATGGCACATACAGTGAATATTTCAGTCCATGTCCATGGACTGTACTGCAGGGCTCCCCCAGATGTATGTAGGCACAGGAACCATGACTTTAGCAGCCCAAACACATGCTCTATGATATTTCTCGTTTGAGCATATGTTTCATTATGGCATTCTTCAGTGGGTGTGTATGGATTTCTGATGAGTGTCATCAGCCACAGTTCCAGTGCATAACCTGCATCCCCCCACTAAATGATCTTGTGGGATATACCACCTAGCAAACATCTGATACAATTGGGATGTATGCCAGATATGTGAGTCATGGTAACTGCCAGGGGTGCCAGCACACATGTTTAGGATGATTCCCTTGGCATTACACATGACTTGGCAGTTAATAGATTGAAAGACCTTTCTATTAATGTAGAACCTTCCCTGTTTGGCAGGTGGTGCCTTAATTTCTACATTTGTGCAATCTCTGGCATCCAGTATTTCAGAGTAGCGTGCTACAGGGTAGAAATCCTGCATATCTGTGGCCCTATCCTCAGGAGTATGGGAAAGTTATATCTGGTCGCTAACATGTTTGAACATAGCATTCGAGAATTGATGGAGGATCCTGGGTGCTGATGCCTGTGCCACTCCCAGTCTGTCCCCTGATGGTCACTGAAAGATACCTGTAGCTAAGATTCTAAGTGCTACACATACCTTTGTCTCCACTGGCATGGGTTCCCCTCAGTTTGCTCTGGGTCTGAGTCGAGGAAGACAGAGTTTGCAGAGTTCCAGTAGTGTGTTTCTATCCACTCTGTAGCACTCTACAATTTCCACATCATGTAGGTTGTGATAAGTTACCCAGGGTCTGAAAACTCTTCTCCTTCTTGGCCTTGGTCTATTAGCAGCAGCAGCAGCATAGGCTTCAACCTGTTGTACATGCACATGAATTAAAGCAACAGCAGCCCCTAACATTGTTTCTGTGTATACTCCTTTCCATGGCTGTGTTCCAATAGGTTTTGGAATTCGCAGGAAAAAACAGCACTGAGTCTACATGGTTGTTTTATAGCGTGTTGAATAGTTCCTCCATCTTGCATTGGTTAATTAGCAGACAATTTAGCTGTTTATGCTGAAATTTGCATGACATGGTTATTACCTTGTTTCTGGGGCTGTGCATGGCTCTACATACTGTGTAGAGCTGCTAACAGTACATAACAGGTGTAAACAGACCATGTAGGCATTATTGAATCTGGCTGAATATTTGCACATGTACTTAATACTCTAAAACTAAGTTACTTACAAAGTGTTGCATACTATTGGTGAAACCTTAAATGTTACTGAAGAAATCTGTCTGTGATACTTGTACTGTAAGTTGCATATCTTGAAAGATATTCAATGATATTTATTCTGCTAATTAAACAACTAAACATATGTTTTTAAAATTTCTGTACATATCTCAAACATGCACTCATAGATGAGTTTCTCATTGTCACATGAAAGCTTTTGTCTGGTTAACAAAAATATTTTAACAATATATGTCTAGGCTGTAAATTTTCAAAGATATGACACTTTGTGAACATTCAGTAAAATATAATTTTGGGGGTTGTCTGCATTATAATATATTATAATATTTATGAAAAGACTGACTGCACTTACTGTTACTTGTCAGGAATACTTATTACTGATAACACTGTTATAATTTTACAGTTGTTATAGCTTTTGTTGTTCACAAACTATTTACATTTGATTAGCTTATGCTTTTTAAGTGGACTTTTAAGAAAATTATCTGGAATACAAGATGTCTGTAGGCTGCTAAAGGTGTATCATTTCACCCCACATTATTGTTAATGAGTTAAAATGGCACACAAACAACAGCATATGAGTATACTGCACTGTCATAATGGGAGGCAGAGGCACACAACTATGGATCATGCTAACAGGATATGGAGACATTAAATGTTGCTACTGTTCAGATGCTGATGGGCCTATACAATTGAAAAACACATCACCCATGTTGCTGACAGTGGTATATACTGTGTTAGGAAGATAACATCCTATAACACTTACACTGTACATCCACATCAGATGTGCTGCAACATCTATGGTGTAGTTCTGATGCTGTAATGCAAATATAACAAAATTTTAAGAACTGTGAAAAACTGTCCTTCAATGAGAAATGGTACACGCTGCAGTGTTTGTGAAGACCCATACATCCTGGAACACCTTCCTTAATACCTTCCCAGGTATCCAACAATCCTGGCATGTGGCAAGGGCAGAAACATCATTATATCATCCAGAAAGGCAATGGTGACCCACCTCCTGTGGCATTCCTTGCCTTCTCATAGCAGTGGAGTCTGTTGACCACACAGAGGATCATGTCAGAGCAACATCACTGGCAGGCCTCCCTTGATCTATTGTGACCACCCACGACATTTATCATGCACATCAGGTCTGTCCACACTTGATTCCTCCACACAGCATTAGCCATCCAGCCAATGAGGTTGCTGCCATGCTTATGCAGAGCCTCTATTATTATCTCATTTTCTCTGTGTAACACATTGTCTCTCCTGTTGCAGTTTGACATCTGGAAGAGAGGGTAGTATGCACATCTTAAGAGTTTCTATAGGGCTCACATATTGGCATGTCAGTGTTAAAAGCATATGTCAAATGAATGGCTCACCTCTCATTTACACTGCATAGCTATACAAAACAATCTGTGACATGTATACCACTGTCATGTACAGATACTTGGAATGAACATTAAATACATGTCTGAAGAATTGATCCATATGCCCTAACATTGTTAACACGCAGTTATGAATCCAGTCAACAAGTATGTACAGGTCATATAACCAGAGGTAATACTTGAACTATGCCAGTGGATATTATGACAAGTAAGGGCCAAACACAACCAATGTGCCACAACTCCAACACTTTAATAGTGGTGTTGCCACAATTGCATAAACATCTGAACATAGCTAACAATTCTACATCAAGAATGTAGGATGCATCTCAGTTATTACTGCAGTCAGTGACACGCAGCACCACAAATGTGACCATCATGATAGGGTACACAACACAACTAATGATATTTATATAGAAGCAATACAGTACAACAGCATTTGAAAATGGCCTCTTATGCAGTCGTAGTTACATATCACCGAAGGAAACAAGGTAATGGCTAAGTCATCCTAATGTTGCCTATATTTCTTTGAATGTAATCACAGCTACTATTACTATATGATTCAGCATCGGAGAGTATATGTAAATCAGTGACTGAGTGTACAACCTGTGGTCAAGCCTGTAAGTCATCAGTGTCCACAAACATACATCAGGCATTACAGGTTATTACGCAATAGCTACAGATATATGTGGATTCTGCCTTATCTGCAGTTCACTGGGGCTGGTTTTCTTGTAGCCATACAACTGCATATGGGGAAAAGTCTCCTTGTTACTGATGGATATGTACCCATATATATGCATACTGTGGAAGCCTACTCCTCATCCTTTATGTAACAAACAGATTATAATGCAGAGAATTTCAAACATTATATGCATGAAAACATGTTTCAGTTGTTACACAAAGCATAATGTGAATATATCTATGTGATAATAGCACTGTATCCCATCACAACAATGCAAACAGGTGACAGCTTACCTTTGGAAGCTAACTCTGATTCAGCTATATCCCAGAGAGAACTGCACACAGTTTGTAAATACCTTCTATGCCATATATAATTAATGAGGTTTATTAGCATTCAATGTTTTGGAATCCCATTAGCTAAGGTCCATGTAAGTTCTCGAATCTTGGTGTATTAATGAATATTTCAACATTAACATACAGTGTTCAACATAACTGCCCACTAGCAATCAGTAAACAGGAATATCTGTAACACATGCCCGATGCCCTCTGATAGTCTGTCACCATCCTATATGCACCAACTTTCAAATGTAGTATTGATACATATTCGTATCATACCATTACTACTTGTGAAGTCAGTGGAACTGCAGTTACCATTTTTTGAAAGACATTTTTCTTCAAAGTATAAATACTTTAGCAAGGATAGATGTAAAACACTTGCAGCTGAGGCAAAGATGGAAAACCAATAAAAATAAATACAATGCCCCAAAGTGCAGCACTTCTTAAAATGACTACAGCACCCGGCAAATTAAATATCTGCATTTATTAAAATGGTTAAGCACATTTGTTCATACAGAACTTCATCAGTACTAGGATAAAAACATTGATGGTTTCTTATATAATTTTTTAAATTAAGTTCAAACAATAAAAACACACCTTAATTAAGGTATCAATTAATAATATAAAAAACAATGCACAAATTTAAAGGGCACAACTATTGAAAATATGCTTGTAATGTAATATGACATATTGAAGCTACGTGTGCTAAAAGAAAGGGAACCAGAAAAACTTTAATGTTGTCAGAATTTCACTTATTAAAACCGGTTTATAAAACCAGTTAGTACAGAGGCAGAAAATGTATAATTTCGCTGACATCAATTTTATTGTGGAGACAATAGATAAGACCTCATTTAGACCAGATGGTCTGTTGACTTGTGAAACTAACTGCCAATATAGTTTACAGTACTCCTGGTTCCCTTTCTTTTAGCACACTTAGCTTCAATGTATTATATTACGTTACAAGCATGTTTTCAATAGTTGTGCCCTTTAAATTTGTGTTTTGTTTTGTATATTATTAAGGGACACCTTAATTAAGGTGTATTTTTTATTAGTTGGACTTAATTTAAGAAATTTTATAAGAAACAAACAATGTTTTATCCTAGTTCTGATAAAGTTCTGTATGAACAAAAGTGCTTAGCTATTTTAATAAATGTGGATATTTAATTCACCGGGTGCTGTGGTGATTATAAGAAGTGCTGCACTTTGGAGCATTGTATTTATTTTTATTACTTTAGCAAGGATATCAACCAAGAGGAGGCTTCAGCGAGTCCAGGCACTGAACTGGACAGAGGAGGAGACAATGCAGATGCTCACAGTTTATGGTGGACATGAACAGAGGATGTGAACATACCCAGGAACTTTGTGATGATTGACATCTGGAACCGACTTGCTAGGGAGCACCACAAGCTTACTGGGATTTACCCAGCTGGGGTTCAGGTCCACCACTGCTATGGTGACCTACACTGGAGGGACTCAGAGGATATGCTCTGGTGAGTTGCTGAAGTCAGTCGTCAGCCATCAGATGTCCATAGTAAGTTACATACTCCACATTTTAACACCTACTATGTTCACAGTAAGTTACATACTCCACATCTTAACGCCTATTTATCATATATGGATGTATGTAGCAAGCATATGTGCTCATGTGATGCATTGTGTTTCAAGTATATTCCATGATTATCTGTATTACTAATGGTAATTTACATGGAAGCATAATGTTTTATAATCATTAAAGTTAACATTTACATGTCAACACATTCTGAAGTTATTCACAACTATACCTGGCCATTGTAAACATTATGCAGGACTGTCTATTATACCTGTAAATTAATAGTGACTTCAAACATGCTATTATTACTGCTATTCTATGATATCTGCTTTTAGAACATCTAAGCAGTTGTAATGTCCCTTAGGTTAGGTGATTTGGCAAAGTGAATGTTGTTTGCTATGTGTAGGTTCAAATCCCAGTGTATCCCGTTTTGGAGAAATTATTGGCAGTTATTCATTTAATATTGCATGTCACATATAGAAGATCTGTATTGTTTTGGGAACGCATAAATTAGAGATTTTTACACATCAAGCATGGTCATGGTGTATTGACACCAATAGCACTTAGGTTGCAGATGATTACACATTTCTCTGTCATCTGCAAAGTTTCTAGAAACATCATACAGTATACTTATGTATGTGTGAATGCTGAATAATACATACATTAGTAAATCCTAAAATGTAAAAGTCACAACAGTCTTTTATAATCCATGTCTGCTTTCATCAGGTTAATGCATTTAAGACCAATGCAGGCCATCATGGCTGAAATATGTGTGAGTCTTATAAGCATAATGCAAGTATTGTAAGTGTGGATATGAAATCCTTATCAGGTATTATATGCAGTGTTAGCACAGTATGTGGAGACTGCCCTCATATCTATTTGACATGTGTAGGTTTGAATCCCACAGACATCACTAAATCCTTTAATAGCCATTTATTTGTTTAAACTACATACAAATGTTTTTTTTTCAACCTATGAAAGTTGAACTCAGTGTGCTGTCACATGATAATTTTATATCATGGATAAATACACATTCCATCAATATTTCATAGACCTTTACAGCATTAAAATAAATGTGATGTTCATTAGCTCAAATGGTTAAGCAGTAGGCTAATATTAATGTTGTGTGCCTTTCTGTGAATTCCAATCTCAATGTAGCCTGTTATGGATGACATCTTAGCAGTTATGCATTTACTGTTACAAAGCATATATAGGAGATCTATAGTGGTGTGGCAAGTTATGCATTAGAGATTTTACACATCTAACATGACCGTGGTGCATTGATGCTTGTAACACTTACACTGCAGATGATGCCTATCTCCATTATCTGTAAAGCCACTGGAAACATCACACAGTATACTTCTGGTTATAATGATATATGCATGAGTAATGAATAATACATACATATGTTACCACTACAGTTTAAATTACACAACCATCTGTTTTAATTTATTACTTCTTCTCATTGACTGCCCCCCTACCAAATTTACTTCTGTAGGTTTAAATAATACAGTTGTGCAGTATTTCCTTTAATGGCTATTTATGCATTTCAAGTGCAGACAAACATTTTCTTGCAAACTATGACAGAAAACGGAAGCTGTATAGGTGAAGGATATCACTATAAGCAATGTGATGACATACAATCACAACTGTATAGCTTATGCTGTTCAAATCTTGCCATAGATAGTATATGTCATTGGCCAGATTGAATATTACTACACTAGCAGGCTTGATTTGCAGAAAATGTGTAATGAACGGCATTGCTTATGTTCCACTGTATTAGTAATTTATGTTTCAGATGTCACCAGTTCATGTCACAAAATACATTTTGGATGTATTATGTGTAATGTGATATTAAATGTGTATAGCAGCCTAAGCAATGCACATGGCAGCACTTGCAATTTTCTTTTACTTATCATATAATATACACCCACAACTTCATATCCCATGACAGAGACAATGCTGATGATGATAGACCAGGACTTACACATGCCATTGTTCCTGTGGTTTATTATAGAGGGTGTGCACTACTACACCAGGCAAAACATTTTCAGGACCAGGTCTGGGATGTAAAGACAGGCGTCTTTCAGACACAGATGAGGGACATGATGGGTGACTTCTTTCAGGATATGGTGCAAGCTATGCATGACTTCTCCTGGGAGATAGCTAGAGAGATCTTTTATGATGTTTGACAGCAGCAGGGTGGTTCCTCAGGAATGTAAGTATTGTTTGTGTCATCCACTTTTGTAAGGCTGCCAGTATGTGTTTTCCATATTCAAAATTTTGTAGCTAATTCACAGTTGTGTAGGCATCCCATATTACTATCATGCTGTCATTCTTTTCTGTCATACATTATGAAGTTCATTCTACATATCAGGTCATTTGTGGCTTTATCTGGCTGCTCAGTATGACACTCATTATCGAATGAAATGTGCATTACCATTGTTATCTACATGATCATCACATGATGGCTTTATTATATACATTGCTGTATATGGGCAGGGGTGCTACTCCTTCAATCTGTATGTGGGTGTGCTGTCTTATGCAAGCAATGTAGCATAATATTGTTATGACCAATAAGCTCTGGCCCTGTATGTGACAGATAGCAGTCTTGCAGTTAGCATAATATGAGTGAGACACAATTGGTGTGCTTGTGTTGTTCCTCGATATATTTAAGAAAGACGACATATGATGAATGATAGAACCTCACATGCCACATTATTCCCATATTTATCAAATAACACAATGAGATCATTCAAGTGCGTTTATTAGCACATGTTATCTATGTGTATGTATTGCGCATATTTGCATATTGTTTATTGCTGTCTTATATCTGTTCAACAGCATGACATGTCCTACATTTTGTAACTTTTGTAACAATTATGGGTCATGCTATTCCACTGGCATAATGGCCTTATGTGTGCCATGTTCTTGTACAGTATTGTGATAGGTACATATGAATGTGTATCCTTCACATACTGCATTGCCATTCACTAGTCCCTTAGTGAATATACTGAGGAAATGATTTGTTTAGCATCATTCATGACACCCTTTTTTGTTCATATCTTGTTTATGGCACTAGCCAGTCTGTTTGAACATAGCTTATATTAGGACATGTATACAAGGGTTTGCATATATTTCCATGTTTATGCATTTGCTGTACAAATGCACTGTTTTACATGCACCATATGTATATGGTCATAATATGATCAACACAAAACTGCCCTCGTAATATATAACTGGTTACATGCACTTTTTCCATTTTATTGTGCTGTACTTGTATACATTGAACTGTTCTTTGGTCAGTCCTACACATTTATGGTGATATTTATATTAATAACAATGATTGTGCCACCTGTTGTAATATGTTAGCATGGCAGCATATATGGGTATGTCATACTCAAACTTACTTTTGCTAAGTACCCATGTCATTTGTTGTTTAACTGTTGCACATTACTACGTTCTTTCTGCCATAGCCATTCCCAGTGCACTATGCATCTCTGTCAGACATTGGCCATTTGCTTTAATGCCCCTTCTGAGGATTGCAATCCATCCAGTTTTGTGGACAAATGCATGAGTACTTGTGTCTCCTTAGCTATGGTTGTCCTGCTTTAGTCTGTGCTTATTTTCTCCTGCTGGCATTTCATCACTGTTGTGGGCCTGTGTTGTCCATCTCCCTTCCCCTTATAGCTTTGTCCCACGTATTTCACATATAAATGGAATGTGTTATGTGTATGTTTACCTTCCTAAAATGTATCATCATTGCAATGTAGGTGTACTAGTGCAATATGAACTTGTGCCACCATGATGGGTATCATACACATGCAAGGCATATGAATAAAAGGTAGTGACAATTGAGTAGATTCCATCAGTGTTTTTGCTGCCCTTGTGTATTGTGCATTATTTATTTGCAGTTTGTTAACTGTTAAAGTCCATTGTGCTGGAATGAGCCCATTTTCAATGGAGGCCAGGGGAGAAAAGCTCCATATGCAGTATTACAATAGATCATATCCACAAGAATTAACAAATATAACACAGTTTAAAAAAATATTAAAAACAAAGTGACATAGAAGATAATAAGAAAATATTTGTGCAAGGTGCCATAACAAAGCATTCAATGGAAATATAACATAACAAGTGTTTTGGAGCACAAGACATGCATATACCTATAGTTTCTTATAGGAAGAGTTGGAAGAATTAAAGGAGGTGAATAGAGCAGAAAGTAGTGTTAGATTGAGTTTTGAGAAAGAAAGGTATGGAAGCAGGGATAAAATAGAAGAAGTCAGGTGGGGTAAGAGCAGGAGCATTCCTATTGAGAAGAGAGATGGGAATGGAGCAAGTTTTTAAAAGCAGAGTGGTTTTGGGTGACTCGAATGTGAGATGGAAGTGAATTCCATATTTGTGCAGGGAGAAAGACAATAGAAGTTGCCCTGGTGTGCATATGGGTTTGTACACTTCAAGAAGGTTCTGGTTGTTGGACCTGAGTATCTATCAGGCCAATGCATGGTGAGTACGGAAGAGAGGCAACAGCAGTTAGAGGATCTGAAAATTAGTTTATGGGCAGATAACAATTGAATGTAAAAGAGATAGTTGGAGAGATCTAGCCAATTCAAGGAGTGGAGCATATCACAGTGGTGGGAGGAGGATTTGGATCCAGTAGGTAACTTAGAGATTTTTATTGTAGCAAGATGACAGTTTTTACTTTAGGATGGATTAAAGATTAGAGAGGAGAGGGGTTCCATACAAGTGAGAAGGAATGAGGTAGGAAATTAGAAAGGATATGCTTGGATGAGAAAGTAAGATAACAGCTGTGTTGATACAGTGGTCTGAGCTTCTGGTGGGTTTTCTTAATATTAGTTTGTATATAAATATCAAACTTTAATTGTTCATCAATGATGACAACTAGAAGTTTTGTATGGGAGACTATTTTGATGGGGATCGTATTCCGGCTTACTATAGAGAAGGAATTCTTGTCAATAGTGGTGTTTTTAAATGGGTTAAATATCATGATTTTGGTTTTGGATGCATTGAGAGCTAGGTGATTATTCAACATCCAAGACTCGGTCCAAGGGAAGGCATCTTGTGTCACTTGCATGAGTTTGGGGAGAGATTCAGTATAGCAGATTATGGCAGAATTGTCTGCATATTGGACAAGTTTGGCATTAGGGATACACTGATGAAAGTTGTTAATGAAGATGTTAAAAAGTAAGGGGCCCAGTATAGGGCCTTGTGGAATACTTGTCAGAGTTTGAAGGAAGGAGGAGGTACAGTTTTTTCACTTAATGGCTTGTTGTCTATTTGAGAGATAACTGGAAAACCAATTAGTGGAAGAGGAGGAAAAACTGAGAAGAGACAGACAAGAGAAGGTTATGGGAAACAGTATCGAAGGCCTAAGATAAGTCTAGAAGATGGGTAGATACAATATTGCCAGAGTCGCGGGAGCGATTGATGATCTCAAGGAAGGTCAGAAGGGCAGTAGTAGTGCAATGTCCAGGTTTAAATCCATGTGTGGGGGACAGCAGCTGATTGTCTAGGAGATAGGGTAGGAATAGCAGGTGAATACATTTTTTGAGAATTTTTGAAATAGGGGACAGGATGGCTATATGACAAAAATTGGAGATATCAGTGTTGTTGCCTCCTTTGTGAATAAAAATGATGAAGGCTTTCTTCCAGAGGAGGGCTACACAGGATTCTTGGATGAAACGGTTCATTAGGATGGTGATGGGAAGAGCTATGTCATTGGCAGCTAGCTTAAGGAAGTTAGATGGAAGGCTGTCTGGAGCATAAGAGCATGGCTTTTGTTTTTGTAGAAATTTTTTTAGGATATAGATAGCAATGGGTTGGATGGTAAAGAGGGTAGATGAGTATTATTGGTGTCAGAGGGTAAAGAGTTGAGGGTTTGGGATGGGGTCGGAGTCGATATATAATTAGAGAATGATGTGGTAAGATGGCTATTGAGTCTATGAAGAGGGAGTTGAATTGGGTAGCTAAGATATGATCTGAAGAGTTAGGGTCTGGGCAGGGGTTGTCTTTTTTGCCAGGACAGAGGAGGGCAGAAATAGTGCTCCAGAATATTTTGGGGTTGGATCTGTGATTGTTTTGAAGTTTGGAGTAGTAGGATTTTCAGTTGGAAACAGTTTGTTTTTTCGCTTTATTACAGAGTTGCTTGCATTCAGTTAGTGAGTCGGGTGTTTTAAATTTTTGGTAATGTTTCTATTATTTATCTTGGAAATGCATGAGCAGTGTAGTTTCTCACCCAGAGATTATATGCTTCCTGCCTATGCACAGGCTTGCATTCCTTAGCTTTCATTAATCATTTCCTTAATATGCCATGTCAATTGTGTGTGTATGTGTAATGAGTTTCTTTCAGCTTGGGTCACATAATTCCATTGCATGTCACTCATCTATGTTGTTTACTTGAACACCTAAATGGTATGTCTGTGGCATGTTTCTTTGACATATGAATCCTATTCATCCTGTGCTTCTGGTGTGTGTACCTATTTATTTATTACACAGCTGCATTAATATTTTGGTTAGTGCTGCTGTTTGGCACTGGGCTTAATTGTTTGCCTTTCACATGCATGGTTAGAGGTTCTAGTCTGCTCCAGTATTTGCTTATCCATGCTGTTGTTTGTCTCTTACACTTGCACTGCTGACAGCCTAGTTCATAGGTTCATAGGTGTATACCAGGCTAATGACCACTAGGACCCTTATATGCCTTGCTGTGCATCCCAAATGCTACTCACAGATTTGATTTATATAGATGGTGGTGATTTACTGACTGCCTTCGTCCATCAGAGACATAGGCGCAACTCAATGACCAGGGGTGAATTTCTGATTACCCATCTATGGGTCCAAGTTGTGTTTAAAGAGGAATAGGGGGGGATTCTGCTTCACATAGATGGAGATCCTGTTCTAGAGAATGTGACTTCTCTGATAAACATATGTGCCTCTCCAATATGTTTTGTTTTTGTTGCACTCAAAATGTAGGCCTTTTAATCTAATAGTACAGATGCTGTTTATTTTGTGGATGTACAAAAGGTTCATCAAAACAGGGTCCGGGGATGCCCTGAATGCCAGGCAAACATCACCTCTCAGAAGTCTGAATGATACCAGGTAAAAAGACAAAGCTTTGAGGCAATTAGCATAGCACATTGTGTTTACTCCCTATACTCTTTTTGCAATGAAACTTTGTGGATGTTTCAGTGGCTGCATGTGTCTGGTCAGGTACATACTGAAGGGGCTTTATACTGTATGATGGATATTTTGATGGTCGAGAACAGTAATATGATGACTTCTTTGGACCTAGATGCCATTCCATTTCTTATAAGTTGAGCAACATAGAAGGATTTTCTTACTACCTTGGACACATGCTGGTCGAAGGCTATGTTAGTATATACATGAGTTTCCAGATTCCTGACTGGGGAATCAAAATTTAAAGATGTTTTACTGATGATGTAGTTACCCAGGGAAGTAGACATCTCAAAAGGTTCTTTGATGCATTTTTTGTTTTTGAGTTTTAAATGATGGCTTTGGCATACTGAAGGGTATTCTCATATTGGGGGGATTTGATGACTACTCCCAGTTTGCAATCATCTGCTGACTTGGTCAATCAAAGCACTGACATTCAAGTAGATGATTGGATTCAATATCCATTGTGTACTACAATGATGGCATTCCCCTTTTAGTGTTCTGCAACACACAACTACCATCAGTCATACTCATTCTGGTATGACTGTAATACAGTTTGCATAATTTCATCAATGAATTGTGCATTGGTATCTATGTATTTTTGCATTGTACCATGTCTAGTAAGTATCTCTACTCTGTTTGTCATTTTTCCTTCATCTGTGTTGTATAGTCTATATGCGTGCTCTCTGTGTACCTCACTTATCCTTTATGAGTAATTCCAGCCTTTGCTTGTCATGTCTTGTGATATTTGTTATATGTTTGCACCTGCTTTTTTATCCAACTCCTCTTCACCATCCAGTCTTTTCCATCCCATCTAGACTTAAAAAAAATTGGACTATTCCCACCTCCAAAATTGCCCATGCCCTTCTGACTCTCACTCTGACCTCTCTATTCTATCATACATCTTGTGTACCTCTCTTCTATACCCTCACGTCTGTTTTTCTATTACCTTATTTCCTTAGGTATGTGTGTTACTTGTGTTCTCCACATGTGTCCTGCACCTATTGCTAGCTACTGTTAGCCATAGTGAAATGGCTGTGATTGCCCTTCACCTGATTTATTAATATTTTATTAGAGATTTTGCAGATTACATCAGATTTTGAAAATTGGGAGGGGTGTATTAATATATGGCCATCTATGTATTACAATGATATCCGTGTATACACATAGCTGTCTTTTTAAGACATAACGACTTATACACATTTGTCTTCATTTAATAATATCCACATGTTAATGAAAGTTCTGCTGGGCTTGTATACCTTCTGTAGATCTGCATTGGTAATGCACATACATATGTTACTTTATAAACAGCTTTTCTTGGAATACATATGTCACATGACTGGTTGTAGTTGCCGTGATGTCACTGGTTATGACTGCCTTACACTGCGTTATTCTCTATAGACCAGGGCATATTTGCATATATCCGGGTTTGCTGTAAATCTTGCGCAGAACTTTATGTAATATGCCAAGTTTCACAAACTTTATGGAATCTGACCCTTTGATTTTCTTTGCAGAGATGGCATACATAAGCAAGGAGGAAAGGGGATACAGGTGGGGTTGCCTTTGAAAAATATACTTATTTTTTTATTTTTTCAAATGTTTCAATCTTAGACAGGTTGTGTTCATCTAGTTGGAGTGTGAACCAATAGGTACTCAAGTACAAATAGTAGAAGCAATTGAGCAACAACTGCAAATTAACTTCAAACATACCTTTGAATTCCGCCTTAAGTGTATTGTCAAAAATGATGTCAGTATTGGCTGTTGTCTAGTATTTCACACTATGTAAACCATTCAGTAGTAAAAAGTCCTGAAGACAGCCTATAACTGGGTCTATATTATATTCTTGAAAGCCAAAAATGTCAAATCTGACATTGTCGGCACAAGAATCTCGAGCGTGTAAACGGAAATCTCCGTAAGGGGAGATTTTTGTTTACTGCAATGTAGTGCAGTCTCGGAGTTGGTATATTTAAGTAGCAGGGGTTGTGTGGGGCACAGCCCCCCCATATGGGGGTGCAGGGGGGCTTGCCCCCCCTGCTTAAACCCGTTAGGGTACTTTTTTCTCTTTTTTTATTTTGTCTTTTTATAAGGTCAATGTTTGAAGACATCGACCATATGATGTTTACCATATGTTATTCAATGTTTTCAACCATCAGTCTTATAATACAGCGTCCTATAACAAGGGGAATGCTGATCAGGACAAGGCTCAAAGGCACAGCTAAGGGTAGTATTGTCTGAACACGTGACAATGTTTCCTGGTGGCATTTCAAACTGCTGCTTTTCAAGCAGACAGTTCAACAAAAATTAAATTCTCTCCCTGGATAAAAAAGGGAAGAAATGTAAGACCTGCTATTTTGTTTTGCGTACAGTTAAAATGAACTGTGATTATTTGCTAGTATTGCTACTATATACATAATAGTGCACTCGCAGACTAAAACCCTTGCATTCCATCTCTGCCAGGATAAGGAAGATACTAGTAAAATGACTATGCATGCTACTCTGCTTTATCCAGGATTCTATATAGCCTAATTATGGAAGTCCGACCAAGGACTTAATATTTACAAGGGACTATGATAATTCATACAAAGAACCAATCATGAATGATTAGCTTATGTGGTTGAAACATACCCTCTGACTCCTAAATAAGTAGTTTTAATTAATATTATGTTGATATGATCAGATCTATAAAGTGATAAACTCCACCCTGACATTATATACTGGACTCAGTTAAAATGAATTGGTCACTTTCTGAAGTAAGTCTACTTAACAATCCTTGGAGTAAGATATGACCTTCTTACCACATCCAATACCAGATTCTAAAGTTTCTGATATAAAACGTGTGTTTTATTTTGCATTTTGTTTTGTTGATAAGGAAGGCTTACTGATTTTCTTTCAGAGCTGAAAATCCCTGCAATGACATAATGAAAGACTGAACCCACGATGCCTCACTAACTAATTTAATGTAGAGACTACTGTATGTCCATGCGAAATGTATAAGCATTACTTTCCTACATAATAGAAAGACAAGTTATCAAGTAGCTCTTGCAGGAAGAACACCTCATATTGAACATTAGTTGTGAAACCACAATTGTTAATCTAAACAGGTAAGCATAGCTTTCAACCTTTTAGCACAGGAAATCTGGACAAAGCCAAAAATTATGGATGGACAAAGACACAAAAATAGAAACAAATTTTAAATATTGTGTTAGAATGTATTTTCTGAAGAATGTCAAATCTGAAACTCAAATGATTGTCATTATTTACAGACTTCAATCCTCAGTGATTTGCCAGAAAATCGCACATTTTATGACATACCAAAAATATGAGACAAAAATCTGGATACTCTGTGAAAATCTGGAAAGTTGAGAGGTATGGAGGTAAGCTATTTTGATTATCCATAATGCTTTGCAGTTGTATATTAAACTTACTTCATTACCTACCATGACATAATTTTGTAGATGTGGTCATAGACAAGAACTGAGTATACAGTGAGCTAAAAAAGTCAGGCAATACACTGTGTATCCTTTATTTATTTTTGTATTTATTATTTTTTACACTTTCAATCTTATCTTTTGGAGTATAATGGGAAATGAAGTGTAAAACAAAGATGAATCTGAAAGTGACTAATACACATTAAACAAGGAAGAAGTTATGTGCGTTTACCGTCTTTGTCAAGAAATATACTGACGTGCACTTATCTGCCATGTAGTAACTGTGTTGCAACAAATATCTTGGATGCAAGACATGTACTGTTTTTAAAGAACACCATGTAGGATGTTGCTTCTGGTGAAAACTTGCGTGTACAGTTCTGCTGTTATAAATACCAATGCAGTCTATTTCTGGAAAGTTAACATAAGCTCAAGATACTGTAAATCAGATGGACTGGAAGTATCATCACAGTTTCAGGAAGAGTGGTTATTCAGCCAGCACCAGAAATGTTAAACTATTGCCTAACTAGACGTAAGAGAAAAAATGTATATTAATTCCATAATGGTTTGAGAGACTCCCTTGTGGAGAGAGGCAGAACTGTAGATGTTACAATCTGAAGACAGCCAGCTACAGTTAAAAATCACTGATAGATACAAACAACACTGCAAATAAGTTACATGATTTTATGCAATAATCCCATGGATTCAGAAGACAAATATTGTTAAAAAGTAAGTGTGTACTCAAGTGAAAAGGAAATGAGATAGATAGTAGAAAACTACGTTATTGTATAAGCATGCAGCTTTGACTTTGTAACCAGGCATAATGGTTCACCCTGCAGTGGATAGGAAAAACAGTACAAACAGTAATTTCTTTACATACAGCTTTAAAGATAATAATGTTACATTTCCAGATAAGTTGAAAATAATTGATTTTGCATACAAATGTGTTCATATTTTCTAAGTTTTTAAATTATTGGAAAGAAAACATAGGTCAGTGAGAAGACATTTAAATGAAATACATTTTAGTTTGCAAAAGATAAATGTTCAATTACAAAATAAATCTTCCTGGCAAACTTAAAAGCAGCATTATGAGGTCCTTGGGACTGCATACTTGAATGCAAATGGATTCATCAGCTTTCAACCCATCAGCTAATTCTTACAAGAAAATATCAAATCATTCATTAAAGGAAGCATTTTATAGTTCTGCTATGCAGAGATAGAGATATAAATTGAAAGGAATAAATAATACAAATAATGCAATGCAGCAAAAGTTCTTAAAACATAACTTTTTCAGAATTAAGGATATGTGGCATTGTGCTACAGAAAGATTGATATAAGCAGTAAAGGAAGCTTTTCAGAGTTTTGGAAGTGGCTTGTACAGCAGCTTATACTTTGTAATGGAATATTTCTCCTACCATTTTCTTCCCACAAATATATTCACTAACTTTACATAAAAATATACTATTGCAAATAGTTATTTTTCTATATAAACATTGATTTTCTGTTCTGTGAAGAAACCATCCAGTGCCTTGACAGTGCCACACTTGTCTTAAATGCAGAAAAATTAGAAGGTTGAGGGTTCTGTTCCCATACAAGATGCTCACATTCATTTCCTCCTCTTACTGACACTGAAGTATAGCATAAGGGATTGGTATATGCTTGAGTGTTTTGTCCTTTAAATGAAATGTTAAACTGAGATCCCATCTGCCTGAGTTAGTGGCAGTGCAGTTGGATGTAAATGATCTCATAGCATTTTACAAAAAAGCAGTGATTCTTTTTTTATAAAGTCAAGAAAGCTTAATTACAAACAAAAAACCATCAATCTACATATTTATATGAATGATATCAGAAAATGCAATATGTTTGACTACCACTCTTTTTTTCTAAAACAGGAATTTAATTTTCTTAAATGACTCGTATTTCATAAAGAAGAGAATAACATTTTGTTTGCATTGTTAGCCTCATAACTTATCAGATTTTTAAAATTCTACACAGAATCATTTCTGTATCCACATTTTCAAAAATATATGTGTTGTACTTATACAAGAAACATACTTTCATAGCATCCAAATGCATGAGCTACTGTCTCGCATGCTACATGCAATTATATTTTCTTTCTTTAGCACATTATGCTTTATAAAAGCCTTAACTGATAAAGTATTTAAAGTCAAATACTACATAAAATTTGTAAAATCTGTTCATTACAAGATTTAATTAAATTTGTTTAACCTATCATTAATAGATCTCCCATTCCTTATTTATGTATTCTGGCATGAGTTTACCATATACTATTCTAATGCTAGTGTCACCCCACATCCACCTATCCTGAGGAGATAGTACATTATTTTACTTTTACAAATGAATTTAATGCCAACATTTCTTTATATCTCTGTACACAAACATCTTTCTCTCTTTTTTTATAATTTACATGATTACTGAAATGCCTTATGAATTAAACCTACTAAATAAAGGATTAGTGACATTTATCCTCCTACAATACCAAAATAAATTCAATGGACATAAAGAAAAAGATGATTTATCAACACCAGCCCTCTATCTTATTTTAAGTAATACAAAATATCTATCTAATGTCATCTCTTTCTGCAGTGAAAAAATATATACACCTTCTTATCTAATTCATGTTTTCTTAAAGTACTGAACTAAGTAAATGAGCTTTCTTCTCATAGCTTAACATAAACGCTTTCCAGCTTTTAACTCATTTCTTTAATACTATCAGATATATCAGTCTTTTGTTCTAACCCCACCAAACTTCACTGTATACCTCAAATTCTACCTTCTGAAAATAAACCACTCCAGTTGTAAAGTTACATATTTTCTGCTTCAGCTTTTATTTAATTTCAGTCATACCACGCATAGGATTGGATTCCATAAAGTTTGTAGAATCTGGCATATTACACTGAGTTCCTCGCAAAAGCTGCAGATATGCAATTAATATGCTAACATGCCTTAATATACGTAGAAAAACTTAGCACAAAATAGATATCCAGTAAGGTCAGTGCACTCTAAAGCAGTCACATCAAATCTGTGTATTTCCTGACAAGTGGTTCATAAACCAGGCTGTGCATTATCAATGTCCGTCAATGGAAATCATACAACCTCATTGTAAATAACATAAAATCAGTAAAGGAGACAAACCTGCAACAATCCATCCATTAAGTGAAAAATATTTGCAAACAATTACGGATTTCATTGTATTGCTTGTACAGATGTATATAAATATATTCCTTATAATATACAGAATGTGGTAGAATCCACAAAATTCCACATAAAAATTTAATTAAGGTAAAGGGCAATCATGGTGTCTTTGCCATGCCTAACAGTAGGTAACAATGAGCATGGGACCTGTTAGAGGAGCACATATAATGCTCACACCCAGATAAATAGGGAGATAGAAAAGCAGATGTTGGGTAAGGGTGAAGAAGAGGGACACACAACAGGTATGATTACACAGGAAAAGTGGACAGTTAGAGGGGCATGGGTATTTATTTATTTATTTATTTGTTTTTTTTTTTTTTTTTGAGAATAGAAAGAATGGGAAAGACAGGAAAAGAGGAGGAGAGGAAAAACAACAGGGATAAACACATAACAAATATAGTAGGACATGACAGGCAAAGGTTAGAAAAAAATCAGGAGAGGTAAATTACAGAGACAGTACACTGTACAACATGGATGAAGGAAAATAAACAAGACAAGGATGCATACCAGCCATGATGCATTGCAGAAATATGGATGTACCTATGCATTATGTAGTACTGACACATTATAAACTATGTGGCAGTCATACCCTAAACTGCATGACTGATGATGGTAGTTTGTTGTAGTGAAATAAATGGTGATTGCAGTACAAAGTAGATATTTAATCCAATAAAGTCTATCAGAAGTGCAAATGTAAGCCAAGCTACGTCACGGATGAACAAATCCAGCTAGGGAAATGCAGGAGAAGACATGTGGAGAATAGACTGCAGCCTCTAGCCATGCATGTGAAAGGTAAAAAACAACCAGTACTGTAGCAAATCAAGTATATGACCATGTAATACACAATTACATGTACACAACCTAAATATACATGGAATGGACTGCATATGCTGAGCAGTCAAGTGCTCTGGATTATGCGGAATACTCCGTATTTGACCATAAGCGATCCCGCTGTTCCATATTGAACAACTTTGTCTCTGCTCCACGGCTTTTGATTGGTTTGTATACTGCAATTACTGCCAATCTGCATCGCGATATACAAACCAATCCAATAGCTACTTCGCTGTTCCGCATTGAACAGTGTTGGCTGTGCTACACAGTTTTTGATTAGCATGTATTCTGCAACTACAGCCAATTGCCATTGCAGTATGCGAAGCAATCATATAACTGTTTCTAAGGATAGGCGCCAATGAGAGCTCCCAAATACATGACTATACATGTAGGAATGGTTGGGGAAAATCACACTTAAAGAGAGGGAGAAAAAATAAAAAGAAGCAAAACAGTACCAGAATAAATAACTGCAATACCAGCAGTTAAAATGAATCCTTTTAACTGCAGGTAAAGCTGCTGGTATTGAAGTTATTTACTTTGGTGCTGTTTTGCTTCTATTTTATTTTTTTCCATCTCTTTAAATGCATACCTCTCAACCTCCTAGAGTACGAAATCTGGACACAGCCAAGAGAAAATCACAAAAATAAGGAACATTTTTAGATATTGCTCTTATAAACTTAGTGAGTTGCTAGAATAACAAGTTTTGTGTTACCATAGATGATCTGAAGGACACGATGTCTGAAACTGAAATATTTGTCATTATCTTATTTCATTCCTCTGTGATTTGCCAGAAAACTACATATTTTATGAGGAACAGACAAAAAATATGAGGTAAAAATTTGGGCATTCTGCAAAATTCTGGGCAGTTGAGAGGTATGATAAGGGTGAGTGTGTGTGTGTGTGTGTGTGTGTGTGTGTGTGTGTGTGTGTGTGTGTGTGTGTGTGTGTGTGTGTGTGTATACATGTGTGTGAGTGTCATAGCTCTCAACCTTTTAGCACAAGAAATCTGGACATAGCCTTAATTAATGTGGGGACAAAGGCCCCAGAAAATATTGCTCTTATAAACTTAGAAAGTTGATAAAAAGGCTTTGTGTTGCCATACATGTTCTGAAGGATATGATGACTTTTGTTGTGTCTCTTGGCTTTTCCCGGTTAGGGGTCGCCGCAGTGGAACTCCACTCCGCTAATGATTGGCAGTAGATTTTTATGTGCCAAGTTGCCATCTCTGATGCACAACTTTCAACGAAGGTATGCCCATTCACACATGTCTCCACACAGAAGACACTTTAGCAGAGAATCGAACAGGACAACATCTTATTGTGAGGCGACAATGCTACCGCAGCACCACCACCGCAGTTCTAAAGGATATGATGACTAAAACTCAAATTTCTGTCATTACCTTATTATTTCATTCCTCTGTGATTTGCCAGAAAACTACATATTTTATGAGGAACAGACCAAAAATATGAGGCAAAAATTTGGGCATTCTGTAAAATTCTGCGCAGTTGAGAGGTATGACAACGGTGAATGTATATGTGTGTGTGTGTGTGTGTGTGTGTGTGTGTGTGTGTGTGTGTGTACACACAAGCATATATTTTGGTTGAAAGGCCATGGCCATGGTCAAGGCACACTTTTCATGCAGTGTGAAAATAGGGTATTTCACATTTTGAATGTTTGTCACACATTGCTATGGTCTGTGTTCCACGTTGGCCTCTTGGCAGGTTGAGACCTGTGTGCATATATGAAAGATATATGCCATATCAGAGGCAGCAAGTGTGTCTTGGTATATGTGTGACCTGCACTGGATGAATTCAAACTTATAAAAAACAAAGTCAGTGCACATACACACAACAACAACATGGAATAATAACCGGTAATGCCAGTTAAGGAATTCCAGTTTGTGCCAGGAATGAAACAGAAAAAGTAATGTTTAGTAGTCAAAACAAACACAAGTACAACAGGAAAAATTACTTTGCTTGCATATGTATAATGGCAAAAATGTTTCACAAGGTATTATCATAGCAGTGAAACTACATGACAACAATGATAATATAGAGGAAGCTAAATGTATGGGATCTATATGTGCAGCATGTATGACAAAGGTAAAATGGGGAAGGGAGGTAGACAGCAGAGGGACACATCAGTAAGGAAATGCAAACAAAAGAAATTAGGCACACTAAAGCTGGACAACTGTATTTAAAGGGACATATTGCACATGCATATGTTCACCACACAGAGGGATATGGAAGTGCATGCAAGCTACACTCAAGCAAAAGGCCAATGTACGTCATATGGGAAGACAACATATCTTCTGAAGCCAAACATGTTTGTGAACACAATGCATAAATGCAGTAACATGCAACAATTAAACAGGAAACCATACACGTGCGCATACACACACACGTATACACACACACACACACACACACACACACATATATATATATATATATATATATATATATATATATACTTTTCTGTGTTGAAATTTCATTATTTTGAAAAAGAAAAGTAAAGGAACACTTACGCGAAAGTGCACTTAAAGGAAAGTGCACTTTCGTGAATATCAGTTCAACAAACCCTAAGAAACACTGTGGTGCTGAACAACACTACAGTGGAGAAAAGGAAATTTACCTGTTTCCCCACTGTAGTGCGATCTTGGAGTTAGTAAGCTAATATATTTATGTAGCAGGGGTGTGGGGTGCAGGGGACTCGCCCCCCTGTAAAACACTGTTTTTTGTTTTTTTTATCGGTTCGTTGAACCGATATTCGCGAAAGTGCAGTTTTAAGTGCACCTTTGCGTAACTGTTCCTCTACTTTTCTTTTTTGAAATAATGAAATTTTATATATATATATATATATATATATATATATATATATATATACACACACACACACACACACACACACACACACACACACACACACACACACACACACACTGTCATCAACATAATAGAACAGGCACAACAAACATCCTTACTAATATACTTAACACTATCCATGTCCAAGACTGAGCAACAGACAGTCCTGCACATGAAATGGAAGAACAATATGGACACAGTTCCAACATATAAGGGCGTTTTTGTCTCAATCATACTACATCCAGAGGCCTGGAGATATATGTAAATCATTCTATATCTATGCCAATATGATTGTGCATGTTCTAACATAACAAGGCATTCAGGAATTATGCTAAATAAACCATCAGCTGTACTGTATATATAGTAATGGAAAACATGACTGTCTATGCATTATCTGAAGGATAACTGCCCCTGAAGAGCATTAACCCTAATGTAATACAACATGGCACAATATGTGCCACCACATGCTACACTCAATGCTACTTTTCCAGTCTGACAGCATGACAGCACAATGATAAATGAATCACAGGGGCCAGGATGGGTCATGTTGCTGAACAGACATAAGACAGCAATAACCAAGAGAGAAGCAGGTGCAATGCATACACATAGGTAACATGTGTAAATAAAGAAACTGACCCATCTCACTTTGTTATCTGTGAAATATGTTAATAATAGATTTGTTGAGCTGCTGTCAATCTACCCATGCATACAGTAGAACAATGCAAGCGAATAATTCTGTCTCATTTACATCATGTTAACTCCATCAGTCAGACCTGTCACATACAGGGCTGCAGTGTATTGGACATAATATTATGCTGCACTGCATTCATAGAAATACACACATACACATTCAAGTAAGGAGTAGCACCCCTGCCCTTATGGAGCAAAGTACCTGTTAAGTACAGCACATCCTGTAAATGTAATTGCTTAACACGTGTAATGCATTGATGCCTGTTATACTTCTGGTGCAACCTAATGCCACCTATGACACAATATGTACAGCTGGATGTATATCAGCTATGCATGATAGTTAATATGCTAAGCCTGCCCAATTGTGCATCTACATTACTTTTTGTGAAAATGAAAACACCATGATGGCAGCATTACATAACTGGATCACACAGACAATACTTATGGTCCTGAGGGCCCACCCTGCTGGGCTTGAACATCATGAATGATCTCACATACAGTATCCTGAAAGAAGTCACCCATTATTCTGCACCATGTCCTAAAAAGAAATTCCCCATCAGGCCCCTTGTCTGCACCTAGAAGACTTCCATTATCATCACCTCTCAGATCTGGTCCTGTAAATCATCTCTCTGTTGCGGTGGTTGATGTCCCCTCTGGTGAGCAGGAGCAATGGCACATGTAGATCCTGGTCTGTCATCATTGTGTTCATTGATCTCATCATCTTCCTGGTCCTCTGAGTCCAATTTGCCTGGCAGGGATCTGGCATGTCATCTTCTCTGCCATTCAATAGGAGAGCCACCATGGATCACACACTTTGTTAAGGGCAAAGGCCAACCCCCTACCCCCCCTAAAAAACATATAGAGATATAAATCCATGATCACCTAAATGTAGGACTACATAACATAACAAAGGGATATTATCTATGGGTAGAAATGGCTTAATATGTCACATGACCATACGTAACTGTAACAACATAAGTGATGAAAGGCATAACAATACATAACAACGTAAAAACATTGCTTATCATGCAATCAAGCACAATACATCTGTGTCATAAAACACTATGTGATGGCAACCTGTATAATATGAAGCATATATCTTATGTCATTAATATGACAGAAAATATGACACTGTAACTGTGACATTTTGCTGAAGGTATATCACAATACAATACAGGTGTTATTTAAACATATTTTGAGACAATATGGTCCACAATGTGTCTTTATTTTGTATAATACAAATAAATGAGGGTAGCAGGTGTACAGTCAGGATCATGTAAAAATCCCCTCTGTCCTATTATTGCTATGTATTAATGATATCAATAGAAGGCAATGTGCTGGTCACTATGCGCATCGCAGAGCATCCTTACTATACTCAAGTGCATTATGTGGTATCCAAAACACAATTTATCCATAAAAATTATATTATTAACTGGTCAAGTTCGAAACAGCCATCATATGCCTAAAAACAGACATGTACAAAAACAGAACACATATCATGACAGGCATGGCATGCAACAATGATATGTGTCTACATTCATGAAGAATTGCTATACTTCAAGCTGATGGCAACACTGACAGCATAACATTTTGAATACAACCTATGACATAAACCCTTGACATATACCTTCCAATCATTACTCTCATGGTCCATTATCATTATTTATACGTATGCCTGACAAACTTAAGTTGAGGTGTCCATGGCAGACTTAAGCTCAAGTGTAACTCAAGTTTATGTGCAACTAAGGTATCAGTTATTGATCTCCAAAAACAGCAGATGTTCCTTAACAATATATAGTAAGAAGAACAAGCAGTGAAAAGCTTAATAGATATATGCAAATAAGATGAGCAATGCAACATAGTTAATGGCTGACATTACAACATCAGAAATTAGGAATACAGTATAACACCTCAGAAAACAATTGACAATCATAAACACAGTGACAGAATTAGATATCTTCCGATTTAATTCATTTCACACAGGGGCCATCATCAAGAACTGTATAACTGTCTTAACCTGCATTTGTAGTTATTCTTATCTATGTACCTGCAATGCTGATCAGTAAATATTGAACATGCAGAGAGAAAATAATAACAGGATTGGGTTTGTGCACAACAATTCCAGAAAAAAAGGATGGCAACTATATATTAATCAATCCATTACTGTTTACTTCAGAAGAACATGCCAGAAATCATCTGCCAGCCTTCTCACAAACATTGAAATGGTAGACATCGATTCAGCAATAGAATAAACAGGATATGCACAACATAACAGTCAGGGAACACTACCACTGGACATACAAATTTACCATCACCTGCTTTTCAAAAAGAGATAATTTATCTGGCAAACAGTGCCAGTAAAAGCACTATGACAGTTATATAGATATACCTGTCATTTAGGTTGTGTTATAAAAAATAAAATAATTATTTTCATAAACATACCCTGCTTATAACTCAAATGTGACATTATACATTAAATCTATAATGTTATTCATATGAAATCAATGATTACTGTAGTTACCTTGCAGATGCGTTATGAGTAGTCTTGCCTTAATATTAGTCGGTCTCATCCTGCAAACAAAAGTGTTTTTTTTAATAATGTTATGCTTGCTTTTTGGGAAATTAATGTTTACATTTTGAAGACATACCTCTCTCCCTTTGCTCTTCTCCAGTGGGTGTATCCACTCAGTGCACAAGGTCTGATTCCTGGTTCTGTCCATACCTTTCAACCGGTTAGACAAAGAAATCTGGACAAAGCCATAAATAATGGGGGGACAAACGTCCAAAAATATGGACAATTTTTAAATATTGCTCTTACAAACTTAGAAAGTTAATAGAGTAACAGGTTTTACATTAGCATGAATTTTTTAAGGTTATGATGTTTGAACCTCAAATGTATGCCATTACTTTCTGACTTCAGTCTTTAATGACTTGCCAATAATGTGCCAGAAAACCACAATTTTATGAAAAATGGACCTAGAATTTGAGGCAAAAATATAAATATCCTGCAAAAATCTGTACGATTAACAGGTAGCCTCTGTCCTCATCTCCCGCAAAAAGGAAAAAAGTATTACTTGCACAGAAGCATTTTCCTAGTTGAACAGATATTGTTTGCTATGTAAACAATGACAGTGAAGGACATCACATGTTCTACAGCCTTAATATGACATACGAGTTCATATTCAACTATTGCTGTGGCACTATTAGCATTTCATATATGAGGAGGAATGTGCATAAACCAGAATAACAGAGATATGAACCTACAGCTCTTGGATAAGCATTCACTCTAACCCTGGTTCCTATTGGTCTAGCTAATCCATCTTGGCTATGATTATATAGATTTATGTAGGTTAAATAACTGAACTATATGACTATGCAGAGAAGATTCAAAAACATGAAATTTTGATCAAAATGTCAGGACCAGTAAAATTAAAGATCAACTTTAAAAATGTGCTGTGCTTTTGAAATACAACACCGTTCAATCTTGATTGTATGTCAGCACACTGGTCATAGCACTAAGCAAAAGCTGTAACAATACAAAGCTCAATATCTCAAGCATTGCAATAGAAGTGGTCTATAAAAAAAAAAAAAAAAAAAAAAAAAAAAACGTAGAATGCACCAATGCAAGGATACTGCAAATGATCAGCTGGAACCAAAAGTGTAAAATCAAATAATTTCTTAATTAGTCCAAATAAAACTGCCAGTTAAAACTAATGTGATTTTCAACCCAGCACACAATGGGAAATGGGACTTCATCAGAACAGCAAGCACAATCAAGTATCACAATATATAGATTAATACAAATCACATGATCAGTAATTAGTAATTGAGCAACTAAGCCTATAACAAGTTCTAAAAAGAAAGAATTAAAAATAGGAAAAAACATCTTTATGTTCAAAAAAGTGTACAAATGAGTGTTATTAAAAAGCAATGCCAAAATAAAGGACCTGTTGTCCTAGAATATAATACATGGTTTCATATATACAAACAGGGTGACTTAAATAATTGAGAGTAAAGAAAAAGTCTTATAGTGTGTAAAATAAAAGTTAATCACAGTTTAGCTGCCCTTTGTTTCAAGACATGTATAAGGAGAAACTCTATCATTTACCCCTGGAAAATGAGCAGCATGTTGCTGTGTTGCCAAATAAGCTCCTTGTAACCAGTATTTTCTTCCCATGAACCGCCTGTAGGATTAGGGGTAACTTTTTCAAGAATAATGAATAGAAACTGTTCAAATGAAACACAATTCAGGGAATGTCAAAACATGGCATAGTAAGCATTACCCCTTAAGATGTCATAATAATGCTCATAAATGTGCTTTTTAAGCACCTGTTCTGTTTTTCAAACATAAAATGTTGGACATCCAGAACATACCGAAGGTAAATAATGCCTTTGGTGTTACAATTACCCCTTTCAGCATGTATAAATGTTTTTAAAGGGAATGTTTGTCACCAATGTATTCTTACTAGATACATGCACTGCAATTCATAGACCCTCTTCCATTGTTATCATTATGAACCCATCTGGTGTTTTGACCATATTTTTAATATTTTTTGCCCTTTTATAAACAAACGATGGCCTTTTCACCCTTTCATCACTACAGACAATGTTCCAATGTTTGTTAACTGTATTCTTAATCATCCTGGAAACAGAGTTACATTCCAAGACAAAACATCTGTGATAGCCGTCCTTGTCAGTACACAGGATTCCATCCTGAGATGTTACAGTCCCATTCTTGTAGTTTTCCATTGGCAAGTTTGTATTTTCTTTCAAACCCAAATAAAGGAATGTACTTTATACCAAGTAAAGGAATGTATTTCATACCTCATCCATCCATAACTTTATCACTAATCGCCCATACTGACATTTCAGGGTATCCTCTATCAAAAAACATTTTTTCTAAATTTTTCTCTCCATTTCAAAAACACCCTTGTCAGAAATCATTTTGGCGAGTCTCACAAACAGATCCTTCACCAAACCTCTCTTCTCTGCAAATAGGTAGTGAATACTAAAATATAAGTGCACTTTTGAAAAATGTTGAATTTCAGTATATACTGAAAACAAACCTACCTGTTTGGAAATAGTATTACCCAAAAAACTGACATAGTCATCATTAAGTTGATGTGTAAATTTCAAAAAAGAAGTAGTATTGTTGATAAATGCTACAAATACAGCTACTGTGTCTGAATTACTATCTCATAAAATAAAGAGGTCATCAAGGTAACATATACATAGCCTAATATGATGAAAAAAAAATCAGACTGAGATATAAACCTCTTCTCCCTTGTAAACATCACTAGGTAAGCAAATACTGGAACACAAGCTGCACCCATTGCTATACCTGTGACCTATTTAAAAATCTCTCCTTCAAAAAATATGAAGTTATTTCCTTGAATAATGTCCATATAATTCATAATGGACCTAATATTCATAGTTGAAAGGAAATCAAATGTAAGTAGGACTTCATGAATAAATTCTAAGTCCAACCCCTGAGGAATGCTGAAAAAAAACATCAACAACAGCTACTGTCATTACAAAGGTCTGGTTTCTGCCTCTGAAAAAAATCCAATGAGTCCTTAAGCATTTGTATGCCAAGGTTTCTACCAGCTTCAGCAGTCTGTTGACCATAATAGCAAAGGGGTAGGTCTAGGAACCTTGCATGTAGTGGGCTTTTAACCCAAACACCCATTGTGACTTATTACTTAACCAGTTTACCTAATTGGCACAGCTACTCATTCAATCAATCTAACAGGAATATTTATGGCATAACATTCACAGCTGTATGTGTATAATGTTAAGTACATTAGCATTACTTTCAGTAGTACAGACACCCATTAAATTGAATTTAAACAGTCCAATAAACACATACAGCTATGAAAAAAAACATTTATGTAGGTGTTAAAGCATGGATTATAAAATTTACTGTAGGCATGCACAGGCTGGTGTCAGACATCTGCAGCCCTCCTATGAAGATCCTCAGTGTACCTCGATACAGGTCATCATATTGGTGATGAGTTTGCATGCCAGTTTTTAAAATCCTAGTCAGTCTGTAGTGCTTCTTTGCAATTTGATTCCAAATCTCTATCATAGCAAAGTTCCATGGATGTGCTTGCATCATCTGCTCATGTCCAGCATAGACAATGAGCATCTAAGTGGTCTCCTCCTCAGTCCAATTTGGCACCTGGACATGCCAATGCCTTCCCTCAGCCACCAGATTCACTTTTGAAGGCAAAAGTCTTTAAAAAAAAAACTTCTGATAAATAGATAGGTATAGAAATCTATAGGGATAGATTTCTGCTCCAAAGACTCCGCCATCTATGGAATAGACTCCCTCTCCATGTCAAGCATAGTACCTCTCTAGCCCTCTTTAAGAGGAACCTGGATGACTGGATGGGAAACAGAAAATATATCCCTGGGATCCTACCTGTGTCCCTGCTGGAGAGGGGATACAGGTGCTGACTTTGGAGGAACATGGGCAAAATTCTTGGCTAAGCTTTTAAGGCCTCCATGTCAATAGCCTGGTATCATCCCATGAACCTATAAATGCTGAGATCCCACTTAGTTCATAGGTAGGAATAGTATGATCAGTAAATGTATCTAAATCACATTTTAAAATTGGTGCATATAAGATGATATCAGACTATTGGAGGGCATTGGAAACATGTCACAGATAGTCCAGTTTATTGATGCCTGTTGGGTGGTTGTGCAGAGTACCTTCCTGGTATGCTGAGCTATTGGTTAATACACTGAATTTCTAGAAGTTAAGTGGATGAGCTCAAATGGGATTCTAAAACACTGAATGGTCATGCAGCTCATTAATTATGTATGGCAGAAATGGTACTTAAAAGGGCAGATAGATGCAATCACCATTGTAAGATGAATTACAGTTAACATTGCTATGAGGGAATACACTTTGGATATTACATGTCTACGTTATAATGGGTCTATATTAGAACATCGAAGTTTCAAAACTTCGAATGTTCTAATATTGACCCCTATTCAGCGAAAGCTGAAAACATCGAACATACAGAACAGCAAATTTTTTCCTAGGGAAAAAATTTCCTGCTCCAAAACACATACACACAAGCACACCAAACAAACAGCAATCCACACACATACACCTAAAATCTTACACCTATCCCTATACTAAACTATACACACACCACTAACTATCCACTTACCTTAACCCAAACTCTAACTCTAAGGTCCGTCACTATCGCACACTGCCCTAACCCTAACTCACCCACCCTATTCTAACCTTCACGTCAACACAATTGCACACATACCTAACCCACACCCTAACCCTAACACACCTAACCCGCCCTAACCCTCACGTCCACACAATCGCACACATACCTAACCCGTGCCCTAACCCAAACTCACCTAACCCGCCCTAACCCTCACGTCCACACAATCGCACACATACCTAACCCGCACCCTAACCCTAACTAACCTAACCCGCACTCAATCGCACACTTACCTGAACCCGACCCGTAACTTTCCACCACAGCGTTGACAATACCAAAGCAACAGAAACGGACAACCAAATTCTTTCCCTAGGAAAAAACTTGGGTTTCTGTTGCTTCGATATTTTCAGCTTTTGCTGAATAGGGGTCGATATTAGAACATTTGAAGTTTTGAAGCTTTGATGTTCTAATATAGACCCATTATAATTAATGTTTATCATTCAAATTATACATGTTTATAGGCCTTTTGTGGTCAAACATGTCCGCAAGACAAACTGGCTGTGACATAATGAGTAGTTGTAAGATTGAACAATATGTATGCAGATGGGTATATGACTTAAAGCAAGCAGATCCAATGAAAAGTAGATGAAATCAGCATACAATTAAATCAGTAGTCAATTTTGGTTCACCTTGACAGTATCTAGTATGCTAAAAGAGAACAACAAATTCCAAGGGTTTCTGTAAGTTGTATGTTAATACTTCCCGATACTCTCTGATGTGCACTAATGCATGTACTATAGATATAACCAGATTGAAAATATATCTGTAGTTCAGTGTGATTAATCTGTACTGCTAGTGGTATGCTTATGGAGAATAATTTTCAAGGTTTTCATAAGTTGTAGATTTAATGCATGGTTTACAGATACTCTGCTATTCTTAGTGATAAGGCAGTAGTTGTTAATACATCAATGTGAGAATGGCTTAGACTGCTCATTGCATACTGTGTTGACATGTGTAATCATTAGTGTGTGGCACAAAGGTTGTGTGGTTGTCCTTTAGTTGTTGTAATATCCTCGGTTATGAGTTCAAATCCCCCATGTGATCTGCTACAGGTAATGCAACGGATTGTTACATGTGATGATGTTGTTTTAATATCCATTATGTTCTTTAATATGTAATAGTTATATACATAATAAAGGGTTATTTTGCATAAATTGTCATCGGTAAGGAGAGCAGATCAAGTAACTTGACAAATGCTTATAACACCGTCAAGTCACTTGTGAGCATCTATAAAATTTATAACATGTGCATATAACAATGCCTTCCAGATGTAAAACTGAAGTAGAAGTGACAACTTTTCTGAATGTGAAAAAGAAATTATAATTGAGGTAGTGCACCAGCATGGATGCAACCTCCATGGATGGATGTGAAATTCTGTGTGGAGGAATGAGGTTTGGACAGAACTGATGAACATGATCAATGCTGTAGGTGGTCACAATCTATTCCATGAGGCCTGTCATCAATATTTCTATGACATGATCCTCTGTACAGCTTACTAAATAAGCTGCTATGGGAGGGTGAGGAATGCCATGGGAGGTGGGCCATCATTGACTCCCACAGATGGGAACACAGAGTTCCTGGCATCACATCATACACCAGTCATGATCATTGTATACCAGGTGAAGGTACTGAAGCCAGTGTTCCAGGACATACATACATACTTACATACATACATACATATAAGTCATGCATTTCAAACCATTGCAGAATATACACCAACTTAGTCTTTACTCATATGTCCAATTTTTTTTAGTTATTGCCGTATCTTTTGTTCAGAAGCACAACTGCATTGGGAACTTGGTTACTCAAAGGATAGGGTTCTCAATATAAGTTGTTATTGCATAATGTGTTAACAATGCAGTACATAGCTATGACTTCAAGCAACATGTATGCTGTCTGTCTTTTACAATTGTATAGGTCCATCAACATCTGCACAGCAGCAACCAATGTCACATAATTGGCCCCATATACAATCATTGTGATCCACAGCTTTCTTTACCTCTGCTACTAGTCATGACAGTGAATTATGCTAAAATGTTAATTTGTTTATGCTACTGTAAATGACAGATACAACATTGCAAGATGTAGCCCATGCAGATGCACCTAAAGACAGACCAGGCATGGTTGGCCACCTCGTTTATAGGACACAGCAAATTTGAGCACAACTGTGACATGATATTTGTGATGCTTTTTTCCATACACAGGGACATCTGGACAACTTGTTCACCATTTGTTATTTAAGTGTCTACATATCATGTTAGTTTGTAGCACTATAGTTGCCCTCTGCCTCTGCCTGCAGTCGTGACTGGAGAATTCCCACATGTTGATGTTTCTTTGTCTTTTCGTACAATAGGATCTACATTACTGCAGATTATATGTTCCCGAAACAGAGATGTTGTAAATGATAAGACATTACATATGTTTAATACAGATTCACTTTATAATCTTGAAATACTGAAACCTTGAATTTCAGTATCCCGACACTATAAAGCCAAACACTCACAATACTGAAATCCCAAAAGCAGGAAATTCAAAATCGACGCTTTTAAATAAACCCTTCACCACACAAACAGACACACACCTTCCTCCCCACACTACAACAAACTAATAAACACACACATACACAACAACACAAACACACACACCAAGCCCTCCTGTTCCCCCCATGTGGGGTGCTGCACCTCCCACACACCAATGCTACTAATATATATTAACTCTGAGGTCGCACTAAAAAGACAAAGGCACTAAATCCACCACTGCATATTCTACATTCCCCTTGCACAAACCACACATCACATACTTACAAACACCACCACCCTCAACAGTTACACACTTATACCCTTACCTACCTACCCTAACCTACACCTAAAACTTTCCAGCACACTCACGCACACTCAAACCTCTACCCAAAACCCTTAAAAAAACAGAACTTATCTAAATCTCCATACATATCCACACAGCGGCACACAAACCATATCCCACAGCACACCGCACCTTACCAACACCGTAAATTCCATGTCGCGAACCACCACAACTGCAGACTCGCCATTCTGAATTCGAGCAAGCGCAGTTTCACTCAACTGCCATTTTGGCACTTTTGTCTCGAGATACTGAAATTCGAGATTTCAGTATTTCGAGATAGTAAAGTGCTTCCATTTAATATATATCAGTATTGATGATCATGTCTGTACTCTTCATGGCTATTGTGTTCTTCACCTGTTTAGGACAACAGCAATCCTCACATTAGCCTAAGCTAAATGGTATGTGTCTATAGTATCTTGCATGTGTTATACATCTGTTGGAATGTGACATGATGGCTGTTATTTGTTTACTGATGATGTATTGGTGTATATGGTTCACCATGACAGTTTCAATTCAAACCTCTCCTCCAGTGGTGGAGGCCCACCAGTACATGTCCGGTGTGTTTTTCTTTTTTTTTTTTTTTTTTTATTCCCAGTTGTCTGCAATATGTATCATACATGCAATCTCTCTGGAATATAGGGTCCATAAATGTCACCCAGGTGCAATGTCCTGGTAAGTCCATATCCCCATTAACAGTGTAGTCATATAGTTGGTCCATATGTCATTACTAAGCTGCACCATGTGTTGTTTGTGCATGTAAGTAACCTGTGTCATTTGGTTCTTCTTGTAGCCTGTCCACTGTTCCTTTGTTGGGATGAGATGTGCTTCACGGTGATAGCACAGCCCATGGCACACAGGCCACTGATTTAGGTTTATTATCCTGCCTAGAAAGAGACAACCATGTGGCTCATGCTGTAGAATCAGATGTTCAGGACAAAGTGGTCAGACATTCTGATTATGTGGCAACGGAAGCTACCAGACAAGATGATGTCCATGAGCCAATGTCAAATTCAGATTTAAGTAATGAGGGTCACTGTTAACTACAACTAAGAAGTACTGCATGTCACAGGACACATGGAAGTGCTGTTGCTGTGTATGGATGTGTGTCATAGGGGGTCCACCTACTATTACAGGTAATTGAAGATTCTCAGTGACATCATGGAGCCGACCTTGATACACTTGTCCATGCCACTGATCATGTAGCACATCAGCTGCATGTGTTACATGAAGGTCAGGATCGCAGACATGGTGAGATCATGGTGAGCACTGGCTGCACAGCCTGATAGTGTGCTGTCTGTTGCATGCTCCATTGAAAGTCTTGTTACAGTGGTGCTAGAGCAGTGCTATAGTACTTATCAGGTATTATGTGTCCCAACTGCATTAATCAGAGTACCTCTAGTGGGCAGCTGCTGACCCCACTGAGGCAACCCACACTTGGTCATCAGACATCAGTGTCTCTACTCCAGCGTGTACACACATCTGCTGATGACCACTCAACTGTGAGCCCAGCAGGCATGTCTAGACAGTCACAGCACAGTCATATAACTTCCCACATTAGACCTGCAAGTGTCACCACATTTAACTCCTCATTAGAGCAACATATGCCTTGCATTTCGCCTCTGTGGCAGAGGCAGTGGCAAGGAATGCAATTTAAGCCATCCTCATGGGAGTCCTAGACTGTGTTACTAAAACACTGACAGTTGTATGAATGTGTGTCCTGTTGTATCATTCTGACTCTGTGACAATGATGACCACTGTACTGACCACTAAGAAAGTAGTATTTCTGCAGGTGTTGAAATGTCTGATGCCACTAGATTTTCTGATAATTTTTCTCCAAAATGTGAATAGATTTATTTGCTAATATGTATTACCTGATTGACACTGACATATGTTAGTGATGCTATTGACAACCATAATGCAATATGTGATGTCATACTTTCATCATTGCATCTTTGTTAGTGAACAAATACTATTGATGTTTTCCTTACATTTTCCTTGCTTTCTGCCATTCCGTCATGCACAATTATGCCTCTGTATGCATACCTGTGTCATTTATGGCATTTTAATGTTGTCCTGTACATGCCTAATACCAGCATCTGCATATGTGCTTGCATTTTCAATCACGCTATTTACCTGTATTTCCTATGTGTGCCTTCCCATATTTGACTGACTCTGCACAAAGATGTATGTATACATATGTTGATGAATGTTGCAGGTATGTTGTGTGGTCAATGTCATTGATGCTGTGCATGTCTGCATATATGTTACATGGAAATGACTCACGTTGCAGTGATACCATCTGTAGGTGAGGTAGCACTGTCATAGTACAACCAGTGTTTTTTTTTTTTGGTATATGCTGATGCATTCCCATACATGCTATGGAACTTGCTTTGATGTGATCGTGCCTACTGGATGTGTAATGTTTTATGGTATTACTCTGTATGATGATATCCTATCTGTCCTGTGGATAATTCAGTTGTGCATACCTGCTGCATCCAACACGTGTCCATGTGTTCCTCTTTGATGGTGTACCTTGCTGACAGTCTTCCTGGACTGCTCTTTCCGCTCATTGTTTTTTATGTGTTTATACTGGTAAACATTAAGATTTCATTATGTTTGATGTTCACTGTGTACAGCTAATAGGGCATTTCAATTAGTTGTAAATTGTGCTGCTGCTGTTTGGCAACATGTGAACATCAATGTCAACTCTGTGTACTTATGTACCTGTGGCTGGTCATGACTCAAAGGTGAGTATCGGACTCTGCCATGTTGCCCGAGCTAGAACTTTTGCTCGCATCCTCCATTGCCCAAGTTGATTTTCTCCCCCTTTCCGTGTTCTCCTGATTGACCTCTGACAGCTGTGAAATGTCATCTTCAGACATCTGAGGTTCTTGGGGTAGATGACCCACATCGGCAACTGGCAAGATACCATGATTTTATGTTAATATGCTGTGTAGCATGGCACAACAGTGATCATCTGTGCTGCCTTTTCAGGTGTATATTGTGGTACACCCCCATATGTGTACAGATATCTGACTCTGGATTTTAGCATAGCAAGCACATGCCCAGTGGGTTTCTTGTTTCTATTTGTCATCTATTTTATTCACCATCTACAGGGCTGGATTGGGCTCTATATAGTGTCATTAGTCACAGCTCTAGTGGAGAACCACAGGCACTTGCTGGTGGGAAGGAGATGATACATATACTGTCATCATGTGTACCACTGACAGGTTTGGATTTAGTTTGCAACATAGCTGTGTTCCTATACTTACCAAGTATTAGTCCCTGAGGTATTTCACTATTTTGGAAGGCAGCCCTCACACCACTGTCTCAGCATATAGTAGCATAATGTGCACTCACAGGTTGTGTTGACATTATGTCTGTTATGATGCTATCTGCTGTGCTCATCTCCTGGCAGTTAAGCAATGGCCACTCCTTTCTATTTATGTAAATTTATGCTTCAAGTAATGTAGGGGTATTGATAGGAATATAGGTGCCATCTATTTCACTGTGTACATGGGGGAAGTTGCCAATGACATACAAATGGAGCATGACATTCCTGTGCTCTAAGTCTGTAGATAGAAAGTGGATGTGCTCATTCACATTGATGCACATTGCTGTCAGGAATTGAAGAGGATGTGACTGGCAGCTGTCTGTGACACCCCTACTCTCATCTTCCATATGCTGTTGAATTGTCACTGATGCCCGTATACTTGAGCTCAGGTTCATAGATTCATAGGTGTATACTAGGCTAATGACCCCTAGGGCTCTTATAAGCCTAGCCGCGCAATCCAAATGTGACACACAAATTTGATTTATATAGGTGGGGATTTACTGACTGCCTGTGTCCATCAAAGACATAGGAGCCAGACCAGTGGTGAATGTCTGGTTATCCATCCATTGGCCCAAGTTGTGCTTAAAAAGGGAGAGGAAGGAGCTCTGCTTCACATGGATGGGAAGCCTGTTCCAGAGAAAGTGAATTCTCTGAGAAACATACCAGTCTTTCCAACATGGCCTATTTAAGTTGTAAGCAAACTTTAGGTCTTTTAATATAGTATTTCTGAAGCTGATTGTTTTGTGGATGTGTGAAAAGGTCATCAAAACAGGGTCCAGTGAAGCCCTGTATGCCAGGCAAAGATCACTTCTCAGAAGTCTGTATGATACCAAGTAAAGAGACTGGACTTTGAGGTGATCAGCTTAGGACATTGTGTTTACTCCCTGTATTCTTTTTATAAGGAACCTTTGTGGACATTCCAGCTGCTTCATGTATCTGATCAGGTACATACCAAATGGAGCATTATATTTTATGGCAGGTCTGATGAGGGCCTAGTGCAGTGGTGTGATGACCTCGCTGGAGTTAGATGCCATGTCCTTGCTTATAAGCTGAACAACATAGAAGGACTTTCTTACTACCCAGGACACATGTTGGTCATAAGCAATGTTACTATCTGCCTGAGTTCCCAGACTGTCTAGTGAGTCAACTTTTAAGGGTGTTTTATTGATGATGTGGTTACCCAGGGTGGTAGACTTCCCAAAAAGTACTATCATGAATTTCTTGATATTGAGTTTGAAACCATGGTTTTGGCACCAAGAGTTTATCTGTATTAGACCTTCCTTCCTGAAGGGTGTTTTCATCTTTGGGGGATTTAATGACTGCTCCCAGTTTCTAGTCATCTGTGAACCTGGCTAGCCAAAGGCCTTTGACATAGACTTTGACATTCAAAAAGTAGAGCCAAAGAAGAGTGAGTCCAGCACAGATGGCTGGGGGACTCCATTGGTGACCGGCCTCTTTGTGGAGGTGACTCACTGATTCTAATCTCTTGGGTCTATCAGTCAGCCAGCTAGCTATCCAGCATGTTATAAATAGGTTTATACCTAGTTCCATAAGTTTGTTGGCAATGCCTTAGTGGGGTATTGTATCAAATGTTTTAGCCAGATCTAGATAGGCAGTATGCACCAATTCTCCCTCATACTTTGCCTTAGTGACCTTTTCAAAGAAGTCCACCAGATTCATTAAGCATGACCTTCCTTTAACAAGGCCAAACTGGGATGGATCCAGAGTCTGGAGGTCTCATATGTCCTTACTGATAATTTCCATGATAATTCTTTCCATTGCTTTACAAATAAAACTAGTCAGATTAGTGAGTCTGTAGTTATTAGGATCTGTTGAAGGTCCCCCCTTATGAAGGAGGATGTCCATTGAAGTCCTCCATTCACGTGACATGTCTGTTTTAAGACTATCTGATAACTCATGGTTTAGACTATTCAGGATGCATCCTGAGATGTTGCCAGGGCCCAGTGAGGCTGTGTTGTAGGCTTTAGTGAGTGCAGCCAGTACATGCTCCCCAGTTATAGCTGGAGACGTTATGTTTGAGGGTATTTTTGAGAGGATGGTTGGGGGTGAAGGGGGATAATTTTGGAACTGAATTTGTCCAGTAACAGGTTTGCTATATCAACAGGCTCAGGGAATGTGGCACCATTAACCACCAGTTCAACGCATTGCTGTGCACTGGCCTTTGGGAGGCTACCTTAACCTCAAAGTTGGCTTTGCATGACTTACTTAGCCCTCTTAGTTGCCTATTTACTTTGATGAGAGAGTTTCTATCTATATGGAAATTACTCTTTCTAATTTCTGACATGATTTTTCTCATTTTGTATATATTCTGTTGATTTTGGGATGCCATCAGGGTGGTTTGTTTCTAGGGCTAGTCCTGACCTTATGTCTGGTAGGTATAGCAGCCTTTATGCAACCTTCGGTATGACTGTACAGAGTTTCTGAGAGTAATTCAGCATAGGCTGCTGTCTTCTCTGGGTTTGGAGGGGCATCGAATTTTGACAGTCCATCAATTAATAAAAGGTAATTTGCCCTAGAATAGTTTCTGTTACTGGTTTTAATGGGATTATAGAGTTGATTTGGATTTCAAAGGAGATGGCCTTATAATCATACCTCACCAGGGAGACTGAGACATTGTGGGGGTGCAACACTGTCCCATACTTTGATTTAGACGGGTATGGGGTTACCTTGCAAGGTGCATGCATACATATGGGGGACACATGTTACATACAGCATGAGCCAGCTCTCTGTCTAATCCATACCTGTCAATTATTTCTTACTCAGCTTAGATGTAACCAGGTTCAGCATCAAGGTGGCTGCCTTCTAGAACACATTACCAGATCTGCCGCTATGGCCATCAGTACATCAGCCTGCTGTAAAGTATTACATGCCGGTTTCATAGGTTTTTTTTTGTTAATGCTGGAGATTCCACAGGATTTTATAACAAGGAGCTTTCTCATGTGGTAATAGATGTAGCCTCTACCGCATGCTTTCATGAAGATGTTGGTGAAGTACTTTGTCACATTTAAGTTGTGTTGGGCCCACTTACTGTGTTTTGGAATCTTGCAGGTGTGTGTGGATTCTGGAATTATCCTACACTGATTACATAATTCCTAAGGTTTTCTTTAGTGTACATTATGGAATCATGTACACCATTCATAGGCTGGTCTTCCTTCAGTGTGTTCACTGTCCACAGCTTTCTTCTGGAATCTAACCCATAATCTACTCTCCAGAACCAGTATTACTTAATTTATCTATTTTTTATTCTTTGCTAATAATATAAAATCATCAATGTAATTGAACTACTTATTCTCTGTCTCCCCCACAGATCCTTTCAGAGGAAGTCTACTACTCTGAACTACTACATTCATAAATATTGAAAACAATATTCTACTCAAAAGATACCTTTGCTTTATCCCAACATACTATACTTTCACTATCTTAGCAAACCAACCATTTATAGATGTTCTTATCAATGTCTTGTCATAAGCAGATTTAAATAATCCTATTATCCTCTCTCATATACCATATGGCTTCAAAATATTCTACAACTGTTTATGTATTATCCCGTAAAAGCCTTCTCACCATTGCCTACAAGCTTCCTTCCTTTTCTCCTTACCTTTAGCATGCTGCCTACCACTTTTTTCACTATCTGTAACATATCTTTCACATTTCTCCCTTGTATCCTGTACGCATTTTCTTTCAACACCTTTAACAAAATAACATTAATCATCAGCTGCACAATTTTCATTGGAATTTTATAATCGCAACTAAACTGTATTAATAGATGCCAGTTGACAAGAAGTTCTTGCTCATCCTTTTTAAAAGAACCTCACTGTACATCTGTATAGTGAAGTCTGAATTAATCCAATTTTTAATCCTTTTACATTTTTTTATAAAATATTTATTTTCATCCATTGCATTTGCTTATAATACCAATACTCAATCCCATCTTAGGATCATAGGATCATAGGAGGTTAGTAGGCTATCGACCCGAAGGTCATTTCAAGCCTAGCCATTTCATCCCAATGTAATACCATCTAGTCCATGCTCAGGATTGTATTTAGTAATGACTGCCCATATCCAGGAGGGTTGTGGGCACCATCCCCAATAAGAATTTATGGTGCCCCAATCACTCGTCCGGGTTCCTTTTAAACAGTGTCATAGAGGTGCTCTGCTTCACATGAATTGGCAGCCTATTCCAAAGAAGCAGAAGTTGCTGGGAGGTAAATCTCCCCTCCAGTATGTCCTATTCAAGTTGAAGGCCATATTTAGGTCCCTGGAATGGGTAGCTCTAGTCGTGTTTGATTTACAGATGTGCAGAAAATTCATTAGGTTTGGGCCGGAGATTGCTGTGTAAGTCAGGCATAAGTTTCCCGTAAGAAGTCTATATGATACTGAGTATAGTGATAGGGACTTTAGTTCGTCTGTGTAAGGCATGTGCAGGAGTCCCTTGATCTTCTGAGTTAGAAACCTCTGAGGTCTGTCCAATTGCTGCAGGTGCTTTGTATGGTACATGCCATGCTCAGTTATGGGCCTGATTATTGATGAGTATAGAGGGGTTATAACCTCCATTGCTCTAGAAGCAATGCCTTTGCTAATCAAGTGTGCTAAGTAGAAAGCCTTCATTATTATAGTAGACACATGGCGGTCAAGGTTAAGGTCGAAGTCTGTTGTGATCCCTGATATCTTATCACTTAGTAGGTACATAGGGTATTGATTTTAATTTGAGAGTGTTAAGGGACATTGTTTTTACCGAACGGAATAACAATGCATTTCTTTGCATTCATTTTGAGACTGTGACTAAGACACCAGTCATTGGTCTGTGTAAGACCCTCCTGAAGTATACTGACATCATTTGGGGATTCAATTATTACACTCAGTTTGCAGTTGTCTGCAAACTTGGTCAGCCTCAGCCCTTTAGTTATGGCCTGAACTTCTGAGAAGTATATACCAAACAGTAGGGAGCCCAGCACTGACCCTTGTGGCACCCCGCTAGTGACAGGTCTGCTGGTTGATGTGGAGTCACCCACTTTGATAGTGTGTAACCAGTTTATGAGCCAGTTGGCAGCCCATCTTACAACAAAAGTGTCTACATTCAGTTCGCTAAGTTTATCGGAAATAGCTGAATGTGGAATTGTGTCAAAGAACTTTGCCAAGTTGAGGTATGCTTTGTGCACAGATATTACCTCGTCAATGGTCCTGGTCACATTTTTGAAGAAATCTACCAGGTTTAACAGGCAGTATCTGCCCTTGACGAAGCCGAATTGGGTCAGATCCAGGGTTTAGAGGTCAGCCGTGTCTTTATTTATGAGGTTCATGATGATATGCTCCATGGATTTACAAGTGAAGCAGGTCAGCCTTATGAGTCTATAATTCCCCAGGTCTGTTGCTAAGCCACCTTTGTGGATGGGAATAACTGTTGCTGTTCTCCATTCCACAGGAACAAATTCTATGGTTAAACTGTGCTTGAATAGGGTACTTAATGGTTATGCTAGTTCATGATTTAGTTTGCTTAGAAGACAGCCTGGGATACTGTCTGGTTCCATAGAGGCTTAGTTTTTTGCTTTAGACAAGGCTTTAATGATCTGCTCCTTGGATATGTAGGGTGGGGGGATGGCATGGTTTGTGATAAGTTTGGAGGAGATAAGGGAGTGAAGTTTTCACTAACTTTGTCCACTAGCAAGTTTGCTGTCTCTGTAGGATCAGTGTGTGTGATACTGTTAATCACTTGTTAGGCATATGCTTGGCTCCTACCTTTTAGGCTATGTATGTAGCTGTAAAAAGCCTTATGTTTATTCTTGGCTGTGATTGCTAAATTTTTGTCAAAGTTACCGATAGAGGATTTGACATTTTGTTTTATTTGCCTGTTGAGGTTAAGGAGGGTGCTTTTCCATTGTTGGGGCCTCAACTTAGTTTTCTTAGACAGCAACTTTTTGCATTTGTTGTAAAGTTTTTTGATGCTTGATGTCCACCAAGGCAGATTGTTTTTACTTGGGGCTCTGGCTTTGATTCTCTGTGGACAGCTGAGTCTATATACTTATAAATGTGATTGTCCAGGGCTTTATTGTAAGCTTTGGGGTAGTTACCGCTTCCAGCTGGGGGTGCGGTTTGGAATGCATGTATACCTTCCCCTAGTAGAGTATAGTTTGGCTTGGTGAAGTTTTTGTAGTCTGACTTTGCCCTTTGTGAGTTGTGGTGTTAGTGCCAGTTTGAAAGTGACTGATTTGTGGTCAGATTTAACTAATGAGGGTCCGACTGTTCCAGAGATGCATCTGTTTGTCATGTTAGTGAGGACCAGATCTAGTATGTTTGCTTCTCTTCTTGGGGTTTGAACAATTTGTTCCAGGGCATTTGAGTTAGCAACTTTTGCGCTAGTGACTTAGGGCTAGAGTAGGTTTCCCAGTTGATGGTGGGATAACTGAAATCCCCCATGACTAGAGTGTTTAGCTGTATTTGGATTGACTCCAGTTTGGTCAAGTAAGCCTTATGCACATCATGATCCATGGAGGGGGATTTATAACTATCTATGAGTTGAATGGGGTCTTACTCATAGTAATATGAACTTGAAGTAACTCCATGGAGTTGTCCAGTGTAACTAGTCAGGAGGTGAATTTATCTCTAATATAGATAGGAACCTGTCTCCTTTATTTCTCATACATTCATTTTGTGGTCTGAAGGTGTGGGAGGCATTGCAGCCTTGTACGGCTAGGGCATTCTCTTAAACCTTGAATCAGGTTTCTGTGACTGCATAGACATCTACATCCTTCAGTGATAGAAGTGCTTCCAGGGTGTGCAGTTTTTGGTTTAAGCTCCTAGCATTTATCAGCATAACCCTTATTTTGTTATCATTGGCAATTTCCACATCAGCAATTTTGTTTTTGATACCCTGCTTAAAAAAGGCACTATGGTAGAGACAAGAGCCTTTGCCAGCAGCCAAAAGCCTTGTGGTGCCAGGTGCAAACCATTTCTGACAAAGCAGCAAAATTTGTCAACCAAGTCATTCCAGGCTGACAGAAACTGGATCCCATTTGAATGACACCAAAAACTAACCAAATTATTGAAATTGATAATTTTTTTGTTTATACTGTGGCATCATTCTAGGTGAGAGTAATATGCTGCTCAAGGTTAGGGACATGCCTGCCTGGGATACATACCTGGAGAGCTCAATCATGTCGCTCTTCATATACTCCAGTGAGGTACATCTCAGGTCATTCACTCCAACATGAGCTATGACACAGTCATAATGGTACTTGAATGTCTGCATGATCTGATGAATCCTGGCACCGGATAGGCAACTGACCATGACTTTCTCCTTATCTAATCTGGTAAGTGGGACATTAGTGTATCTCACTATGGAGTCTCCAATAACAAAAAAAAAATGTTTTTTGAGTGCTATGCCTTAAGAGCTTGGTAGGTGAGACACTGCTGTTGCTATGTGTCTTGGTTGCTGTGGGAACTGTGTTAGTTGTAGTAGTCTTTTGTTTAGGAGGACTCTGGTGTTTCAGTAGACTTTTTGAGAGAACCTCCATGTATGTTGATTTATGTGTTGGATGCGTACTATGTGTATGAGTAGTGGTACTATGTGCATGAGTAGTGGTGGGTGACTTGGCAAACTCTTCAGTGTTACTTTTTCAAGTGTGAGAATGCAGGGATTCAAAATACTTGGTGTAGATACATCTCTCCTACTCTGTCCTAGAGTCAATTATTATTAGAGGGTTGTCAGTGTACATGAGGCAATTGCTACACTGCCTTAAGAGACCCAATCCAACAAGCCTGGCAGGAGAAACAAGGGTAGTTCAACTGTCCATAATGTTAAGTTTGAAGAACTATTATCACAAAGGGGGTGCATTCTTGACTGATCTAGGAGGTACTCTGTAGATGGACATTTTTGACTGAGTTTCTGGCTGGTGGTTGAATAGGTCACAGCTCACTAGCAATACTTCTTAGACTGGAGATGTACTAAAGTTGAGGACAACACTAATGTACTACAGATGCATCTAAGGGAAAAGCTGTCAAAATTATCTGTCAGGCTATGGTGCACAATTGCAAAGTGGTGCACAGCGCTTAGAGTGGGATTGATATCAGAGCATAGGCAAAGAGAAAGGGACAGTGGAATCCTAATTGAAGACCTGCCATGGTAGAGTTTTTAGTTGAATTTAGAAGAGAAGCTGCTGTTAAAAAGTGATAATTAGTAGGGCATAAAAAATATTGCATGATAACTATAGAAATCAATCAGATGAGGTTAGAAAAGATTTGGAAAAGAGACTGGATAATCAAATTACAAGTAAGCAATGGGAGGACATTATGTCTGGCTCCCAAATATGCAAACCTTAGACAATTTAGGATTTTTGCTTGGAAGTGTTTGCATAGTTATTTTTAAGCTGCAAGCAGACTCCAAAGAAGTTTTCCTCAAGTAGATGGCAAATGCTGTAGGTGCAATATGGAAGAAATAGGTAAATGGTAACATATGTTTTAGAAGTGTAAAGACTTGGCAGACTTTTAAAAATTCATAAGTTCATAAGTTCATAGGTAGGTACTAGGCTATTGGCCCTAGGGCCTATATAAGCCTAGCCTAAAAGGTACCCTGGATTTTGCCACCCAAGAAAATTATTTTCCTGTGCCCCTTCGAGCAGAGCCACAGAGGTGATCCCTGGGGTGAATTTCCTATTTCCTATCCAATCATCAAGATTTTTCTTGATGAGTGCTAATGGTGAACTTTGCTTGATATAGATAGGTAGTTTGTTCCAGAGTACGGGAAGTCTCTGGGACAGGAATATATCCCTCTAGCATGTACTGTTTATTGTGGTGACAAGGTTTAGGTCCCTACAGCATGTAGCTCGGAGAGATTGGGACTTCTTTAAGTGGAGCATGTCCAACAGCTCTGGGTTTGACATAGCTTTGTATGTGAGGCAGAGATCGCATCTGAGTAGGCGATATGCGACGGAGTAAAGCTGGAGTTTTCTGAGACGGTCTGCATAGGGCATCTGTTTGAGGCTGATAATCCTCTTTGTGAGGTATTTCTGTGGCCTTTCCAGTTGTTGTAGATGTCTTGTGAGGTACATACCAAAAGGGGTGTTGTACTCTATAATGGGTATAATGAGTGATGAGTAGAGGGGAACATTGACCTCTTTTTTCCTGGATGAGAAACCTTTTGCGATGAGGTGTGCCACATAGAAGGAATTCCTGACTAATGTGGCGATGTGATTAACAAAGGAGAGACTACTGTCCACCTGTTTCCCAAGGTCGTTTATCACATTTTCGGTGTTAAGTAGACTACCACCTATGTGGTAGCTCATGGGTACAGCGTTTTAATCAAAGGGAATGACGATGCACTTTTTGGCATTGAGCTTGAGGCCATGGCTTTGACACCAGGCATCTGTGTCAGTGAGGCCCTAGTTTGCAGTCATCTGCAAACTTCATTAGCCAAAGACCTTCTGTGTTAGCCTATACTTAAGAAAAGTAGATACCAAACAGGAGAGGGCCCAGGGCTGAACCCTGTCATACTCCGTTTGTCACTGGTCTGAAGTCGGATTTGGAGTCTGCTACTTTCACAGTGTGAGTTCTGTCAGTGAGCCAGTTAGCAACCCATCTTGTGACCTAGGGATTTATACCTAGTTTAGTGAGTTTATCTATAATTCCAGAGTGGGGTATGGTGTCAAAAGCCTTGGCAAGATCTAGATAGGCTGCGTGAACAACCTTATCCTCGTCTACGGTTTGATGACTGCTTCAAAGAAGTCTATCAGGTTTACAAGACATGATCTGCCTTTTACAAACCTTTACTGGGTAGGGTCCAGAGTTTGGAGATTACCAATGTCTTTGTTTATAAGTTCCATGATGATACGTTCCATGGCCTTGCAGACCAGGCTCATTAGGCTAATGGGGCAGAAGTTCCCGGGGTCCATGGTGGCTCCCCCTTTGTGGAGTGGGATAACTGTCACTGTGTGCCATTCAGTGGGCACAAAGCCTGAAATGAGGCTATGATTGAACATGGTGCTTAGGTGGGGTGCCAGTTCATTCTGCTGTTCATATAGATCGCAGCCTGGGACGTTGTCAGGTCCCATGGATGTTGTGTTCTTGGCTTTGGAGAGTGTGGTTTTTACCTGTGCAGCCATGATTAAGGAACTTTGCATTCTTCCGGTATAGAGATGGGTCCTTTAGGGGGTGAGAGGGGGGTAAAGTTAGCACTGAACCTATCTGCCAGGATGCTGGCAATATCAGTTGGTTCTGTATATTGAGTGCAATTTTGTTGTAACTCATAGCAGATATGAGTGTTGTCATTGAGATTCTTGACATAGCTATAGAATGCTTTGTGTCTGTCTTTAGAATCAGTGGCAATTTTGTTTTCGTAACTAGCTTTGGAGGATTTTATGAGGGATCTCAGCTTCTTACTGAGGCTGACCAGGGAGTTCCTCCAATCATGGGATTTTACTCTTTTTTTTGCAACAGTTTCTTTCTTCTGTTGTAAAGTTTGTTTATGGCAAGGGACCACTAGATTGGCTTCCTTTTTTTTGGAGGATAGCATCTTGGTTCTGTTAGGGATAGCATGATCCATGCACTCGTGTAACTGTTTATAAAGTGCATTTGTGTAGGATTCAGCAGTCGTACCTCTATTGTCAGTCTGCATGGGTGTCGTGAAGTTTGCCACTTCTGTCTTAAGAAGTGTGAAATTAGCTTTGGAGAAATTTTTTACAGTGGTTTCCGTAATGGGGGGTGGGGGTGGGATGTGAATGTCTAGGGTGATTAGCTTGTGGTCGGATCTGACCAATGAGGAATTGACCTCTGGTGTGAAACACCGGTTGTCCATGTTGGTAATGACCAGGTCTGGGATATTGCTGCCCTTGGGGAGTGGATAAGTTGATCCAAGGCATTGGAATTTATGAATTCCAGAAAACGTTGAGCAAAAGAGTTGGTACATGAGTAGTTTTCCCAGTTAATGGTGGGGTAGTTGAAATCACCCATTATTAGGGTGTTGGGTTGTACTCTAATATTTTCCAGTGTATCTATAAATGAGAAGTGCGAATCCTGGGGCATGGTGGGGGATCTGTAGCAAGTTACAATTTGGATCGCAGTCTTGCCCAGAGTTAGTTGAACCTGGATAATCTCGGATGCATTATGCTGAGCAACTAGCCTGGAGGAGTGGATATCCTTAATGAATATGGACACGCCTCCACCTTTATTGTTTTGGAACAGGTTAGGTGGCCGAAAGCTGTGGTATGAATTATAGCCTCGTAATGCAGGGGTGCTCTCTAGAGCCTTGAACCAGGTCTCTGTCACTGCACAGATGTCGATGTTCTCAATTTTAAGGAGTGCCTTGACTGAATGCATTTTGAGGTTTAGACTTCTAGCATTGAGTAGCATTACCCTCAGATTTTGCTTGCTTTTACCTGTCATGGTGGTGAATTTGTCATTTGAACCTTGTGTAAAAAAGGCACTATAAGGGTGGCAAGAGCCTTAGCCAGTATCCGGAATCCCAAGGGCGACAGATGCAGGCCATCTCTGGCAAAGCATTGTGGTCTGTCGATCATGTCATCCCAGGCAGACAGATACTGAATTCCCTCAGAATGACACCAGAAGCTTAGACAATTGTTGAAGTCAAGTCATTTTGTCCCTGTACTGTGGCATCATTCTGGGTGATGACAGGATGCTACTCAGGGCTAGGGTCATACCTGCCTTGGCTGCAAGATCAGAAAGCTCCTCCATGTCTCTTTTCATGTAGTCCAGGGATGTACATCTCAAGTCATTCACACCAACATGAACAATGACAGAGTCATAGTTGTACTTGTTGTGGAGTGACCTGAGTGTGTGCTTTATGTGTTGGCTCCTGGCACCTGACAGGCAGCTGACAGTAACTTTCTCCTTGTTTAGCCTGGTGAGTGGAACATCAGTGTGCCTGACTATAGAGTCACCTATGACTAGAGTGTTGGGTACGTTGTTTTGCCTTATGGGCTGTGGTTGAGTGGCACACTGAGTTTGTGGGCTATGTGTCATTTGGGTTGTGTTGTGGGGGTGGAGGTTGCTTGCATTTCTGCTTTGAAGGTCTCTGTTGCTTGAGCAGATTTTTATTGAGAGCCTCTGTGAATGTCGGTGTGTGTCTTGTGCTTCTATGTGTGTGTTTTGGTGGTGTAGGTTTTGAGGGACTATGTGATGAGTGTGGTGTGGTGCAAGTGTTTACCTTCTGCTCTTGACTGTCTATTCCAGTCTTGGGTGAAGAGAGCTTTGCTTCCAGTTTGACTATATAAGTGCATCTCTCACAGGTTGTAGTGTTGGGTGGTAGGAGGAGAGGTTTGTCTGTGTACATGAGGCAATTGCTGCATTGCCCCAAGATGCCCAGATTCATCAGGTAGACAGGAGAAAACACCGGGAGCTGCCCCTTAGACATGCCTAGAGAGGTGCTTATTTATTAAGTACTAAAAACTGTTTTCCTCTAGACAAGTGAGGAATATAGTACTCCATATAGCGTACTCTATCAGAAATATTGGGTGAGCAAATCGGTCTAAGGAAACAATTCTCCTGAGATGAGATGCAGAGTCTGAATTGCATAGACGTAGTAAAGCCTTGTTAAGTTTAATTCTTGTGGCTGCCAAAAAGCAATTACTAGAAGATAGAAATCAAAAGTCTAAACTAACTGTATTTCAAGTTATGAATATTGTCACAGAGACATAAGAACTGAAAGTGCTATCTTTAGAAAAAGGGTAGGAAAAATTACATAAAAAAATGGAAATTGTGGGAACAATACATGCAGAATAATGTTTTGTTGGAGGAGTGATGTTTAAAGGAAGGCAGGAATTGATGAATTTGCATAATATTTGGTTGATTATAATTTTGTAAAAGAATGTATGTAATATACATTTGTAACTGTAAACAGGTTAGTTTGCTTTCTGTTTACATGTAACGCATGTTTGCCAATATGTTAAGTTATAATTCAATAAAAATGTTAAAAACATATCTACAGGTGCAAAGATATGCCAAAAATGTATGCATATTTAAAGATGCAAAAATATGCTATAACATTTAGTTCAAGAAGCAGTTTACAATGTCAAAACATGAATAGAAAAAATAGAATTATGCTTCGTTGTTATGATTACATCTTATCCAAAAAGTCTGGCTTATGGTACAGGGAGAGTAGCTCATCATTATATACAGAGAGATAGGAAGTTATTAGACAAGGCAAATGAGAATAGTTGCAGAAATGGACACCATGGGAAGAAGACGGAGAAACAATGAGAGGACATGCAGAGGGAAAAGGCACAGAAGGAAAAGGAAGTGTGAGAAATCAAAGAGAAGAGGGAGGTAGGGTGAATGAGAGGCACTAAGTGAGGGGATGACAAGATGAGATAAGAATGAAATAGGGATATGACAGCTTTGGCCGGCTTGGACAAAGAAGGTTGCTTTGGTGCAACTGGGAATTTGATCTAGGTTCCATAATGGTCTGCTAAACAGCATGCCTAGTAATTATGACCCTGCAGTTGTTTTTACCAGCCGTTCCCTACTGCATAGTTGATCTAATTCAGGAAATGTTATGGCAATATCATCAGCAGACCAATTTTTTTATTATGACATAGGCCAGTTATTCTTCAGGGGCAGTAGACACAGTGATTGTACATGAGTATGGATATCTGTGGATTATGATAGCAATTTGACTGGTCTTTTATGATTGAAATGTCCTGAAACTGGTAGTTTTGTCATTAATGATTAAATCAGTTTGTTACACTGCTTACAAGAAAAATGATGAAAACTACAAAAACACTAACAAACATTGCTGCATTAAACAAAAATACAATTAAAAAAATCAGGAAGGTGAAATCATAGTTTGTATGTACGTACTAGGCTGTTGATGTCTGTGGATCTTTAAGTCCAGCCTTATAGTCCCATAGTAGTTGTTAGCCCTTATATTTTGCATATGAATAATCCTAAGTTGGGCAGAACATGGATATTTTGTGACATTTACTTGCTGCCCCTATCCATGAAGGACATGGGTTCTAAACCAGGGGGAATTTGTTGGTTTCAATCGATGTATTCATCAGATTACATTTGAGCATAGTAAGAGAAGGACTTCATTTTATGTGGACTGGAAGATTTTTCCATAGAAGACGTATTCACTGCAATACATGCCTATCCCTCCAACTTGTTCCTCTTATGTTGGAAAAGAGAGCTTAAAATCCCTTAAGTGAGTGTTCACGCAACCACTGGACTTGAAAATATATACTAGGTGTAACAAGATAGGGTCTACAGAGGCTCTATATGTGAGGAAGAGCACACCTCTTGGTAATCTATATGATACAGATAAGATGGATAAGACTTTGAAATGATCTGCTTATTTTTTATGATTTAGGCCCCTGATTGTAACTGAGAAATCACTGCAGTCACTCCAGTTGTGACACGTGTTTGGACAGGTACATAATGAATAGGGCATTGCATTCAATGATCAGCCAGTTGAGAACAGATTACAGTCGAAAGATTACATCCCTGGACATGGACACCAAACCTTCAGATACAAGCTATGTGATGAAAAAGGACTTCTTTACAATAGTGGATATGTAGCTTTCAAAGGACAATTCATTTTTCACATAGGGTCCCAGATACTTGACTATGTTATCAACTTTCAGAGGTGTGTTGTCTGTGTGATAGTTGCAAGAGAAGTTATGTTTGCCAAAGGAAAAACTTATATGTGTCTTAGCATTTAGTTTTAGTTCATGGTTTTGACACCAACCATTTCTCTGGGAAAGGTAGTCTTAGAGGATTTTGGTGTCCTCTGGGATGTTTATGAAGGCAATGAATTTACAGTTCTCTGCAAACTTGGTCAGTCTTCAATACTCATTTGTTTTGATATGTGGGATGTGAATGCCAAAGAGGAGTGGCTCAGGGAGTGAACCCTGCGGTACACTGCTAGTGACAGGTCTTTTAAGAAGAGGTAGAGCCACTCACTGTAATTTCTTAGATTCTATTTGTAAGACAGTTTCTTTTCCCATGAGTTACATAGGGATGACACCAAGCGTGGAATGGTGTTGAATGCCTTTGTGAAGTCTGCATATGTGGTGCGTATTAATATGTCCTCATCCCTTGCTTCAGTAACCTTGTTGAAGAAGTCCAAAATTGACACAGACATAGAAAACAACACAATAAAAATAAAATGTCACAAATAGCAGACCAAGGACACTCAAACAAGCTTCAATCCAAGGATAAGTGCCTGTCCCTCCACAACTCCAGGACCTCTTTAGAACACCACATTAAAAACTCACAATCTCCAAATACCAACGGTTAAAGCACACATGATAATACAACACAGAAGTAAAAAAATTAAATTACATAAAAACAGAAAATACACTTGTAATTTATACAAAAAAAATGCAAGTAATTAAATCATATAAGATTTCATCTTTAACATACTTAATATGGATATTGTCTCATCTAATACAAAAAAAATTATCAGTAGTAAAATATTTAGCAATGTAACTCCCTAGACTCCAAATGCTTTTTCCACAAACCTCCTCATGTGCTTTAAGAGTTGGTATTTAAAAATTATGAACCTTCAACGTGGTGCTCTCATGAGGCTCAGAGATGCAAAAAGACAAAAGCGCCCAACCCTGGACTAAAAGTTCCACACATGTGCCTGGTCCATTGCTTATGATGCTCTACCATCATTGTGTTTTCTACATTGTGGCAATGCTGGTTCGCTGTTGTGCAGAGTTTTTTGTTGCCTTGCCTTGTCATCTTTGGCTGAGAAATAGACTTGGACAGTATGGAAGATATTTATTTGTACTACTGCTGTGGGACCTTTAACCCAACTTGTCAACCAGTTATCACAGATTGTTATTACTCCCGACTGCTGGCACAATCAGGGTATTTGTAAATACCCCAACTAAAGCTTATCCCCAACTAAAGCCAAGAAAGATACCTTCACTATCCGGTCAACAGTCTCCAGTGAGTTTGGCTAGTAATGAAATTTTGGGACATACAGAGAATGTGAATGATAATATCAATGTTAGCCAGCACATTACTATTTTTTCTATACATGAGTGAGTTAAGAAAAATATATTATCTGATCTAAAGGATGGCTTTGAAAACAGTTCTGTAAATCAACAAGTAAGCCAGTTTCAAAATAAACTTGAAAAATATCGTAAAATACAATTGGAGAACAGACATTTTAGGGACTGTCTTAAAGTGGATATAATTTCTAAAGGTCTTTGTTATTGGAAATACCCTGTAGAATTAGTAAAAGAGTTACTTGCATCATGAATTAATTGAACTTTTCAACAAGTGAAGGTGTGAGTTGATGGAAACAGTCGGGTGGTAATCAGCAACTACTTGATGAGTCCAAAATTGTTGCTCTGGGCACTACTATTTCTTAAGATCTCTAATTTCAACAAACTGAGAAACATTATCACAATGTGTTCAGTAAAACTGAGTTACTGGTCAGGGACGTTCGAAAGAGAAAAGAGGGGAATCTTGAAAGGGACAAGAAGGAATACATTAATAACAGTGTGCCCTGACCCTGTATCCTATAGCAACAGCACATCATTGAACAATACTGCATGAACCACATTTCCTTCTGTGGAAGTTACCACCAGTGATAATCATGTTATTCAGCAGGATCAGGCCCTTTGGAACATCTGACATTTCTGTGTTTAAACACTTGGAGAATTGAGTCCAAGAACAGTGGAGTCATCAAAGTGGGACTATCCAGTTTCAATTGGGCCAAACGAAAAAGAACTATTAGGGGAACAAATGGTTCTATAACAGATAAAGGAGTTCAACAGTTTGGACTCAGTAGCCAACACAGACAATGATTTCACTATAGCCAATATATTCAGAACTGTAATTGTATATCAGTATGCTAATTTGTTTCAAAGGGGTTTTACTTTTGTTCCAAGCCAATGAGCTAGGTTATCAGGAACACTTAAGGATTTAAAATTGTTCACTCCAAAACTACCAAATATTTCATTAAGGTTTGGTGTTGATGCTGTTACATCCAATGAATTTAAAAAGAAAAGTTAATTTAATTTACCTCTTCACCCTACTATTTATATTTTGGAAACACTATGTGAGCAGGACATTTGGTTCATTTTAACCAAACATAAAGAGTGTTTGGTAAATCTAATGAGCATGAGAGAGAGCTGCTGTATTGCCTCACCTCTAACAGGGATTTAAGGTTAATGAAACCCAATAAAGGTGGGGGTTTAGTTGTAATGGTCCACTAGGATTGTGTTACCAAGATATATGATTTACTTTACATGGATTTTTAAGAAGAGGTGTCTTGTAATGAAGTGAGCATTGCCTATAATACTATTTGATAAGTGTGTATTTGATTATATAATGCAAAGGCAAATTGCTGGGGACACTTACAATTTTTGAGAGAAGTAAACTCTAAGATTCCAAGTATATTTGCTATACAAAAAATTCACAAAAATTAATTAGCTCCTTCCTTAGGCCCATTTCAGTGCACATGGTTCAAAAACATGTACTTTAGTTAAGTTTATAGATACCAAGTTAAAAAACATTTTTAATAATGAATACTAGAATTATTTGCTTACAGATTCTTGGGACTTATTTACAAATGACAAATTTAAAGATCAGCTTGTATTTATTACCATCAATGGGCAAGACTTATTTACTAGTATTCCACACAGAAAAGGCTTAGAATGGTTTTATCAAATTTTAATAAATGCTGGTTCTTTATCTAATAGTGCTATCAATTTATTAAGGGACTTTAGGGAAATCAAAAAAACATAACTTTTGCCAAGAATGAAGGGATGTATTTTAAGAAGAAGCAAGGTGTTACTATGGGAGCCATCCGTGCCCCAATATTTGCTAACACTTTTAGCAGTATGAATGAAGAACTTTGGCTTTAATAGTGAGTATATTTCAGTCTTTGAACTTCAACATATGTACCTTGATGATATTTGTATTTTATGGGAAGGCAACAAGCAGAAATTTCTGGAATTTATTAAGTATATTAATTCTACCACAAATTTATCAGATGTTGAGATTGCTAAGGATATGGACAACAAGGTAATCATATCCAGTATACATAGGAAATTCACTTATTGTAATTCTTTTTCTCACTTTCAAAGTGGTCCTCCTATAAACTCCACTTTCTCCTATGACTCATACTTCCTTCTACAGATGTCTGAAAAGCCATAAAATAAAATGTCACATATAGCAGACCAAGAGCACTGAAACAAGAAACAAGATAGTACTTTGAGAATAATAGCATTTTCTGCTCCTGCTGCACTAACATTTTGCATATTTTGCATATTTTCTTTAAAATCTATGAGTCTTTCCATTCTGCCTTCTTTATTTGTTACTAACTTGCCTAATAAAGGAGACACCTTGCAGCAATGTCACACTATCATTCCTTTGCTTATACATTTCTCTTCTTTTCTTTAAGCATTTAATTTCCCTTGTAAATGATCAAACAAACAGACTAGAACAGGATGCTGTTTCTTTCTTTCTTTCATACATTCATTTATCTTGTTTGCATTTCTTTTTGTTTTAAATGCTTTCCACCATTCTCCTCATGAATATAAAAAAATATATATCACGGCAATATGAGCAATGCATAACTCTGGGAAAGTCTTCAACCTTTCTCAGAGCATTTTGCATCCTCCTACCAAACTTTCAAATCTTTCTCATACCTAAGAACAGAATTGTCTTTTCAAAACTAGGACTACACCACTAAATTCTCTGAAAATCCTACAATGTGCTTCTCTCCTTTGATATCTTTTAAATTAATGAGCATAAAACAAAATGTATCTTTGTCTTCACATATCCCCTTACATAAGTGCATTTTCTTTCTCATCCAGATTTTAACTGTCTGTATTGCATAGCATCTTTCATAGCTTTATCCTGAAAACACTTCTTCCCTTATACTTTTATATTACAATTAAATCTCTCTTCACTATCACACTTGTAGGTGCAGAAAATGTTATTATTCTCAAAGGACTATCTTGTTTCTTAATGTCCACAGCTATAAATCTCCAAAGTTCTTCAACGATTATCATAGTATGAACTGAGGTCAGTAATGAACATACAGCGATTAAATTAAATGAGAGCCTTGCAGTGATTTTTTGGTCTGTGTAATTTATATTTCATTTTAGTACTTTTCCTGCCTGCTTCTCTCTATTTCTCTAATTCATGGAAAAGTGCAGATACCCCTCCTGTTCTTCTTCTCTCTGTTTATCTTGCATTTCTCATTTGTGGGGAAAAATCAAGGAGATAGTTGTGACCTACCTTCTGAAACTTTTAAATGAAGCAATAAGAGAGAGTGGCCATGAATTGTAACTAGCCACACATCTCCACATTAAAGTGAATACACAAAGAAGCACAACGTATATATTTACATGTTCTATATGCTTGGTATGGATTTGTAAGGGGTAGATAGTTCATTGTTTAAAGTAAAAAAAAATGTTTCTGTAAGCCATTGTTATTGGAACAATTCTGATTAATAACCTCAGCATAAATCTGTAAGTAATTGATATATTTTGAATTAAGGATTTAATAAACAGGAAATATACTCAGCAATGCACTATGATTGTTAGTATAGATTCAAAGGTGAACAGCTGGTACAAATGATTGATGAGTATTAATTGTGAATAATTAAAAAGAAAGTTGAAAATCAACAGGCATACTTTAGATTTAGGTACAGAAGCAGTGGAAGTCTAAACTAAATGTAATAAGTGAGACAGACTTGATTGAGCAAAAAAAGCTTTAAATGACCTGCAGTGCTGTAGACATAAGGCTACAAAAAGAAGTGTTAGACATAAGAGAAGTTGATCAAATACAGAGCGACTCAAAAAAAAATGACTCACTTAGGTTGCATGCAGGTTTAGATAGAAGGGGGGAATTAATTAAAATGAGAAAACACTGGCACTGCATTAGTATGAATGCATCTCAGGCCATTTCACTTATTTATTTAATGGGAGGGAACCTTACTACTTGTAAACCTGAAAATGAACTACCAGTAACTATCACTTGACACGAAAAATCTGAAACTGAAGAAAATGTGGCTTCTGATTGCAATACAAATAATCATTTTAAGATGATTCAGAAGAGTCAGAAGATGACTTGGAAAGATGAAGTGATCAAGTGGGAAAGAAAAAAGAGTAGGGAGATATAGCAATAACCCATGCCTGGGTGTGGGTAATGTGGGATTTACCCATGGATGGCGTGGTTTAGTCCCGAGGGCGAAGCCCGAGGGACCAAACAAAGACAACCATGGGTAAATCCTGCATTACCCACACCCAGAAGTGGGTTATTGCTATTATACTCTGACATTATTTAAGAAAATAAATAATTACTTTTCTTAAATAATGGCATTGTATAATGCCTCTTTGCTGCCCTTCCGCAGCTGTCTGGTATCCGCGGCAGTTCTGATGTACTGCGCATGCCTACGCAGTACAGCAGAGCTGTGGGCAAATGCAATGGAGAAAGCAAGATCTCCATTGCTTTTTACTGTTTCGCTATGTTAAATGGGTTTAACATAGCGAGACAGCTTTAAAATAAGCAACGGAGACTTGAATTTTCATTTTCCATGACCAGACTCTGTAGAGAAATCAAAGTCATTCAAATGTAAATGAATCTGATGCCAGACAGGAACGATTTCTGTCAGTTCTTTTAATTGTTGTACTACTATCACTATCACAGACTATACATACATGGAACAGACTGATAAGTTGTACATATGATATTGCAGTTTTAGAATTTTCTTTTTAGTTGATCAGGACCAATCTCAAACAGTCAAATGAGCTGTTCCCTTGATCAGGCAAATGGAACACACATGTGCACTTATTTTAGTTGACTTTTGTATTAGTGGCTACATTTAGTCAATTGCTCATTTTGTTGACTAGGACTATATACCATATCATATATATGGGAATTACACTTTTGTCATGACTGTTTGACCATTGAATTTGCATATATATGGTAGGGTAGCATGTGGACAAAGATCTTCACATTGGAGGTGCGAGAAGGGACACTGCTCACAGATGTCTGTAAGTTCTTGTTGTAGTTTTAGCCCTTTACATAGAAAGTTGATCATGGAGCATGGAGATAAAGATAAATGTGAGAGTTTAGCCTCCAGTATCATTGTGAATGTACAACTCTCTCATACTGTGCCCGCTTCTTTATGGATTAAGTGGTTGTTGATAAACATGAAACAATTGCTGCATTGTCTCAAGATGTCCATATATACCAAGATGGCTACAGAGAAGTTAGAAAATTGCATATTCATACTGTCCAGTCCTTTGACCGGTGAGCTACAAGAGAGTGGTGTATTGGGTTTAGGGGGCTAAATAAGAATACTTTGTTGTGCAGACTAATACAGGTGCTTTATTGAGGCAGACTATACTAAACAGTACTTAATTTTACAAACCTTAATGTTTATAAAGTACTAAATTATACTAAATATGTAGGTATTGCCACTCAAAGTCCAACTAGGTGCTGTAAGCTTGTCATCACGCAAGGTATTTTTTCTCTATTGCTGCTTTACAGGGTACAGGTTTATGTATTATTTATTTCTTTATTTCTTTGATATTTGTTAATGGGTTGGTCCAGCTGAGCTCATGCCCATTTTCAGTGGACCCCTGAGGAGAAACGCTCCAAATACTTATATAATTATATAAAAAAATATGCAAAGTGAAATAAACAAAGAGGCAAGAAGTGAGCAATTACAAGATATAACAGTTTACAAATTTGAGAAATTAAAAAAAAGAAATTATAAACATAGTTATGATACATACCATAAAGCAACAAATGAGCAGCAACTATATACATGTTAAAACTCAGAAAAATAAGATACCACTTAAAAACAAAACACACACTGGAGCCAGAATAAATTTAGCGCTTTCGTCCCGTTTATTACAGAACTTCCTCAGAATTACAAAATCCAACATTTACATCATTTCCTTTTATACCATCATTATGTCAACATCATTTCCTGCTAGTGTTAATCTTTAAAAGGACATATCAATTTTAAATTCACTCAGAAAAACAATACTGTCACTTTTTAACACAACAGTTACTAATGAAAACCTATGTATATAGTGTAAACTTTGTAATAATATTCATTATTTAACTAAACTAACAATATATACAAAAATTATGTTCTATCCATAACAAAGAAAAAATAAATAAAAAATTAACATAATTTAAATGACTTTTAACAGGAACCTTATCTTTAATACCAAGCATTACATCAGCTCTTAAAAAAATGCTATTTCAATTCTGTTTTTTCTAAAAAGTGATTGAATGAACCTACAAACTTGTCTGCTTTCACCTTCTCAATTACAAAGAAGGTGAACTTCTTAAAATTTTCACACGACACTGAATGTTTGGCTAACGCATTACTCATGTCTTTCTTCTTAATAGCCAATAAATGTTCCCTAACCCTGTATCTTAACTTTCTAATTGTTTTTCCAATGTAGAAATTTTCACAATTAGAACATACTGCTAAACAAACTAATCCTTCACTCTGACAATCATATCTATCCTTAGCTATCACAGTGTATTTTAAATGTTTGAAATAATCACTTTGTACACCCATTATAAATCTACATTGTCTACAATTTGTACAGGGAAATGTTCACAAATGTGTAGTAACTCTGTTCTGGCTCTCATCTCTGTGTCCATTTTCCAAAATTTCTTTTAAATTTCTAGTTTTTTTATTAATAAAATTTGGTTGCGTCCCAATAATCTTACTTAATTCTTCATTACCCAAGATAATTTTCCAATTTTCTTGTATTACTTTTCTAATTAGGTTCATAGATTTATACTAGGCTATCTGCCCTAAGGCATTTATAAGCCTAGCCCAAATTATTGTGGCTTACGCCACCCCTTATATGAAAAAATACTGTGCCCATTAGTTTGTTGTGCCTCTGTCCAGCAGTGACACAGAGATGATTCCTGGGGTAAACCTATGATCTCCCATCCTCAGGTCTAGATTTCTCTTGAACAGAGTCAGCGAGGTGCTCTGCCTCACATGGACCGGGATTTTATTCCACAGCATAGGGAGTCTCTGAGTGATAAATCTATCCCTCCAGCACATCCTATTTATATCCGTGCTAAGGTTTAAGTCACTTGCTCTAGTGGTTTTGGTGGATTTGGATTTTTTGAGGTGGAGCATGTCCATTAATTCCGGGTTGGACATGACCTTGTATGTCAGGCACATGTCACCTCTGAGCAGACGGTATGCGACTGAATAGAGCTGGAGTTTCTTCAATCTGGCAGCATATGACAGATTTTGGAGTCCCTTTATCCTTTTGGTGAGGAACTTTTGGGGTCTCTCCAATTGCTGCAGATGTCGGGTGAGATACATCCCGAATGGGGCATTGTACTCGATCATTGGTCTGATAAGTGAAGAGTACAGGGGAACAATGACCTCACTAGATCTGGATGTGAATCTCTTCATGATCAGGTGGGCAATGTAGAAGGTCTTTCTAACCACTTTAGCAATGTGAGTGTCAAAAGAAAGGCCACTGTCAACCTGGGTCCCCAGGTCCCTGATAACCTCTTCTGTGCTTAGTGGATTGCCACCTATATGGTAGCTTGGGGTTACCTTGTTTTTCCCGAAGGGTATGACTATACATTTTTGGCGTTTAACTTCAGGCCATGGCTCTGGCACCAGCTATCTGTTTCCGTGAGTCCCTTCTGAAGGATATCCGTGTCCGATGCACTTTCCACTATGGTGCCCAGTTTGCAGTCGTCTGCAAACTTTGTCAGCCAAAGTCCTCCCATGTTGGCCTGTACTTCTGAGAAGTAGATGCCAAACAATAGGGGCCAAGGACCGAGCCCTGTGGGACACCACTTGTGACCGGCTTGGAGTCTGACACAGCGCCAGCAACTCTAACCCTGTGGGTTCTGTCCTTAAGCCAGTTTGCAACCCATCTTGTGACATATGGGTTTACATTTAAGCTGGTAAGTTTTTCTACAATACCCGAGTGGGGTATTGTGTCGAAAGCCTTTGCAAGGTCAAGGTAGGCTGTATGGACTGCCTTTCCCTCATCAATGGCCTTGGTGACTGTTTCGAAGAAGTCGACCAAGTTCAAAAGGCAAGATCTTCCCTTGACAAAGCCAAACTGGGTCGGGTCCAATGTCTGCAAGTCCCCTATATCTTTGTTTATGAGCTCCATTATGATCCTCTCCATAGCTTTGCAGACTAGACTTGTAGGTCCATCGATACTCATAGGTATTGGAAATGCATATTTCAACTCATCATCCCTATTCACATCCTGACTAAATTTCTTTTGTTGGAACCCAGTTTTCAGTATAGGTGAATATTTATCATTCCTATGTTCTATAACATATTGAAATGCCTCTTCTAGAATGTCACTAGAATATCCTCTACTAATAAATAACTGTTTAAGAACATCTAACTCTACTGTAAACTGATGGTCATCACTGACCATTCTACTTAATCTGATGGCTTGTCCTTTGAAAACATTAACTTTCATATGCTTAAAGTGAAAACTATCAAAATGCAGATAATTATTAGTGAAGGTTTTCTTTCTAAAAATGTTACTTCTATATGTTCTATTAATAACATCCATCTCAACTTCCACATCCAAAAATTTAACCTTTGTGTCTCTACTACCTATAGTAAATTGAAGCCAAGCCACTGTCTGATTAATATTTTGGAAAAACACATCTAGCTGTTCATTATTACCAGCCCATACAAAAAACAAATCATCAATGTAACGCCTATAATATTTGACATATTTAAATAAATCCATTTTCTCCAAAAAAGTAACTTCCCATCAACAGAAAAAAACAGAATTGAAATGGCAAAAGTTTTAAGAGCTGATGTAATGCTTGGTATTAATGATAATGTTTCTGTTAAAAGTCATTTAAATTATGTTAATTTTTAATTTAATTTTTCTTTGTTATGGATAGAACATAGTTTTTGTATATATTGTTAGTTTAGTTAAATAATTAATATTATTACAAAGTTTACACTATGTACATAGGTTTTTATTAGTAATTATTGCATTAAAAAGTGACAGTATTGTTTGTCTGAGTGAATTTAAAATTGATATGTCCTTTTAAGGATTAACACTAGCAGGAAATTATGTTGACATTATGTTGACATTAATAGAACGGGACTAGAGATGTTACAAATGATGATCGATGATTATAAATGTAAATCTAATTGTATTTTAAATGAGCTTACTAAACTAGATGAGCTGATTACTGGCAATGAAAAGTTTATGGGGTTTAAGAAAAAATATGATGACACTTTTGCTGAAGTTGACATGCATTGCTTTAAGGTACTGGACAGAAAGGCTAAAAAGTTAGATAGGGACCTCAATGAATACAAACAAGGCATGGCATATCCAACACCTTTTAAAGGAAGAGGAGCTGATGCAGAACACCATGAACGTAATGATTCTAACAATTTCAACAACAATTTTAACAATAATTTTAACATGTTTAATAATTACAACCAGGATGAAGAAACGACTACACACGACCCTCCTAGAAGGAGTGAGCGTTTGGCAAGGAGGGATGGGTTTAATCAACAACAGGGTTTTCAGGTCCCCCAGGGCAGACCGGGGGGAACTACGAGTTACCATCAACAATGGACATGGGGGAGGGGGAGCAAATAAGTGGTATGCACAATGCCATTTTGGTCACCCCTGCCTCCATAATAGAAGAGGAAACATATGGTTGCAAAATTTTTAATAAGGATATTTTTTATATTTATAACTACACTGACTTACCTATTTCTAACAATCATTTTGATTTATTTACAAAGGGTTTGCAGTTTGTTCCTAGTAAGCATAGTTACCTTCCCAAACTTTTGATAGAATTCAAAAGTTTTATTAGAAATCTCAATTTAACTTTATTTTTTAAAAATCAGTTGCAAACAGACACCCCATTAGTGAGAAGTAGTACTTTCAATCCACCCACCCATCCTTCTTTAAAAATATTCGAAGAAATGGTGGAAAAGATTTGGAGGGAAAGTTTCAGGGGCAACAATGGTCAAGCCTCTACTAACTTTCCGCGTATTTTTGAGGACATCATGCAGGACATTAGGAAAAAGCGCATAAGAGTAATGAAACCAGATAAGGGAGGGGGAATTGTACTAATGTTTCAGCATGACTATGAGAATTATTTGCAAAACTTGGTGCAAAATGATGACATCTATGAACCAGTATCTCAAAATGAATTGAACATCTCGGTTGATAAAATAAAATATGGTTTATATGACCATTTGATGCAGGGCTGTATAGATGAAAAATTATATAACTACTTACTAGTACCTAAACCTAGAACCCCCACCTTATTTGGAATACCTAAAGTACATAAGGGCTTAGACCCACTAAAATTCCGGCCCATAGTTGCAGGAGCTGGCAGCACAACAGAACCATTAAGTATATTCATAGATCAGCATTTAAAAGAATACACAACTTCTTTACCATACTTTTGCAGGGATTCATGGGAATTTTTAAGTAATATACCCACCGACTTAGACAATTCTAATTTCTTGATGGTGACGGTGGACATAGTTGAACTTTTCCCAAGTATTCCCCACAATCAGGGTATGGAATGGTTTTCACAGATGATTGCCACGGAAACTAATTTAAGCAGTAATACAATCAACTTAATCATTGAATTTATGGACATTGTATTAAACAATAATTTTTTGTTCTGCAATGGGGAATTTTTTAAACAGAAAAGCGGAGTAGCAATGGGTGCACCATGTGCTACGGCTTATGCAAATATAGTACTACACAAATGGGAGTTGGGCCATATACATTCAACAAGTTGGAAAAAATACATTAAGCACTATAGGAGGTTTCTGGATGATATTTGTATTTTTTGGGGAGGTTCAGAAAACCAGTTGAAGGAATTTATGCAACATTTAAATAATTCCACTGATTTTCTTTCATTTACATTTGAAGTAAGCAACACAGAGTTACACAATTTGGACGTCAAATTATACAAGAACCCTGTAGGAATGGGATTAACATCTTGCATTTTTCGCAAACCCACTTATTCTAACAGCTTTTTGCACTTTGAGAGTGGGCACCCTTTAAAGCAAAAAATGGGCATTATTAAGGGGCAGCTCATTAGGGCATCAAGAATATGCAGTACTAACTTGGCGTTTACACAAGAAATTGATTTTTTAAAAAAGTTATTCTTAGACAGAGGTTACCCTGAGCAGTTATTTCAATCTATTAAAGAAGAAATAATATTAAAAAGGGACCGGGAATATCCCCCACTATTAGGCACACAGGTTGAAATTTGTAAAAGGGAAGTGGCTGGGGGTACAAATTTCACAAAGAATTTTTTCTATACATTTACTGAGGATTCGTCAATTATAGAGAGAACTATAAGGAACTTGTGGCCAATGGTAACCATGCAGGAGGAGATTTCAGGACTTGTCCCCACAAAAATAGGGTTTGTTAAAAAAACTAACATTAATCTTAAAGGGTTATTTGAAAGGAATTTAACAACTGAGTTAAACTCAAGGAATGGTAGCATAACTTGACATAATGGAACATTCAAATGTGGAAAATGTAATCAATGTCAATATATCTTGCAGGGGGCTCAAGTACGCATCAGGGCAAGAAACATAACTTTACATGCTAAAGGTCATTTTACATGCAATACCACAGGAGTGGTTTATATTGACCTTTGTCAAGTTTGTCCGGCTTTCTATGTCGGCAAAACTGACAGGGCTCTTAAACGCAGAATATATGAACATCAATACGACATTAGTAAAGGTAAAGACACAAATGCCTTTTTTAGGCACTCGTTGACTTGTCCACAAATGGCCATAAGGTTTTTCATTATTGACAAAATACAGCAGGATCAAAGAGGGGGGGACTGGGAAACTTTATTGGCCATTAGGGAACTTACTTGGCAGTTACAGTTAAATGCAACAAGACATCCTGGTCTAAATGAAGGTACCAGTTTGGCACCAGTATTGAAAAAGAAAAGGAGCATACTTTGATGCCCTAGAAATGCTTTAAAGTTTATATTCATTTTCATTTTTATTTTTATTTTTATTTTCATTTTCACTTTGTATATTTTGTTTTGTTAAAGGTATTTAAACAGTCTTAGGATTTTAAATAATGTATGGTGTTGCTTAAAAGGGGTCTTACATGAGTTTGAACATCAAATCTGTTTATTTATGTCCATCCAACAGTTTTTAAACATTGCTTTTTTACATTTTTGGTCAATTATAAGCTAAACTTATTGCAAAAGAGGTCACTTGGTAAACATCAGTTGAACTATTTTATTCTTAAGTATGTTCAAACTGTCAGTAGTATTTTTATATATCTCATTTTAGTTTATTGTGTTGATATTTAAAAAAAAAAAAAAAAAAAAAAAAATTTATGATCAACTGGTTTTTAAAGGGTATTAGTAGTGGTGAAGCAATTTTTCAAGAGTGCATTTCCTTACAACGGATTTCATGGGGTTAAATATTTTGATTATTGAATGTTTTAATATGTAATGGATTAATTACATTATAATTACAGAGATGCATTAATGAATTATCCAATTGAGGCAATGTGCTTGTTGTATAAAGGCTTGTCCTTTTTATTCATTCATTTACACTTGAGAAAGCCTGGTAAGACCAGGCGAAAGCGCTCATGACTGAATCTGTTTTTGTTTTGCTTGTCTTTGAAATAAATTGGTTTTCAATATTAGACTTTGTGAAGAACATTTGCATCTACATTTTCAGCAAACCTGCTTTTAAAGGGATTGTTTCAGTCGGAACACGACCTTGACCTACAGCACAGCAGTGATAGTTATTTGTGCTCTAACTACAGGACTTGGTGGGTCCTTCTCCGGTGTTGTTAAATTATGTTGACATGATGATGGTATAAAAGGAAATGATGTAAATGTTGGATTTTGTAATTCTGAAGAAGTTCTGTAATAAACGGGACAAAAACGCTAAATTTATTCTGGCTCCAGTGTGTGTTTTGTTTTTAAGTGGAATCTTATTTTTTTGCATTTTAAGTGCAGTTTTTTAGCACTGGTTGCTGGTGTTTAACACACTGGAATCTTTATAATTCCTATCTATTTGCAAGTTTAATGCTGGCATTTCACTCGAAGTATTAGTGAAATAATTATTTTTTTTTATTGAGGTTATTAATTATCTTTTTGAGAACGGAAGTTAGATGTATGTAAGTCTGTCTCCTTACAAAAGTTATTTTTAGAACTGGTAAATTTTTTTTGATAAAAGAATGACAGCAGTATTGCCTATGACTTCCGGAAGTTTTGGTATTTCATCTGATGATTTAAGTGGAATATTGTGTTTGTGATGTCCGCCACATTTTTGAGTACCGGAGTAAGACAAACGTAAGTCTGTCTCCTTATAAAAGTTCTTTTCAGAACTAGTATACATCTCTTTTTTTTTGTAAAGGATTGACAGCAGTTTTGTCTATGTTCGGTATAATTTAGAATTGTATTGGTAAAACGTTTATCTCCCAAGCAAAGGCTACTATTTGGTGGTTTATAATTGATGGATTTTTGTGACTTTTAGTACACTGTTACATCGACTTTATATGTAAAAGCTCTTTTTAGAGCTGGTAGAGGTATTTGTGACTAAGAAACAACAACATATCTTAGTCATTGATTTCCACATTGCTTTATTTTATTATATAAAAACGTGGTAGAGTTTATTGAATTTTTTCCAATTTTCCTGAGCAGTCTGGCAGGCAATATGACTAGGTACTATAGATGGTGACATCAATGTGTACCCGACACTGGATGAAGTTAACCTGCTTACCGTGACGTTACAGGAAGTGGTCCGTAAAGTGCAACATTTACTGGAAAGGATGAAGGGGAATGGGAGTCGGCATTTGAATTTGTGTGAAGACAATGGCGACAGTCGCTCATCATCTGAAGAAGGGACTATTAGAGTGGATGCTGTGTTTGATCATAGCAAACCTATTGTTGACTTCTTGGAAGGTATTGTAATGGACCTTTTTCATGATTTGACTAACAGTAGTGATTTATCGGTTGACTAACGACATGTTTGTAAAGAGGTACCTGATTTTAAAAATCAGTTTCTCCAGTTGGAGAAAAAAGTTTTGAGGTTCAAAACCTTGATTTATTAAATCAATATCTAAATAAATGTGTTAACTTGTAAATTGTACCTTTAGGGCTTAGAGTGCACGCATTTCCTAATGCAGTTAAATTTGATAACAACTTGTTTAAAAAAATTAAAAGAATTGTATAACAACATGGGTCTAGAAGTTTTGAAAACTTTAATAAAATGGAACAAAGAACAAATGGACATTTTAAAAGATGATATTATTAGAATGGACAATGGTTTAAGGGAACATCCAATGATGCATTTTTATCAGTATATGTTTGACAAGTTAAGCAATAAGGTCAACAAACTGATAGTATTATTATTAAGAAAAAGAAAAAAATATTGAGAGATTTGCAAGCATACCAACAAGAACAGGCATATGTAGTTAATAAAAAAGATATAATAACAATAATTTGAATGAAAAAGAATGGAAAGAAAGAATTCTTAAAAACAGGTTCATTATATAGACTTGATTCTTTTTCTGATACAAGTAATAAGAATACTTTACAAGTTAATGGCAATAATAGGGATCAGATGTCTAGTGTTTCAAGTGTGGAAAGTGAAGAAAATACTCCTTTTCCTATTCAGACCAGTGGGACAAGCAGTCCACCTCCAAATCAGGAAGCCTTTGTTACCAGGGGAAAGAAAAAAGGCAAGAACAAAGGACGTTAGCCTATACACAAGAAATTTTTAATCTTAGTCATAGAAAATTTACAGATGTTGAAATTAGAGTGCTTAAGAAAGGGTTCTCTTTTTTGCTAGCAAGGAAAGCAAATACAACAGACATTATTTTAGATTTTAAACTTTATGTACGAAAGTTAAATCTGAAATATTTGTTTCATGGTTTGCAAAATTATGATGGTGGATTTTTTAGAAAGAACAGAAATGTTAACCCTCCATTAGTTAATACTTTAAACATTTTTTTCTAATTTGTGTGAAAATGAGATATATAGGCTACAAAGTAGTAAAAAAACAACTAAGTATTTGGAAAATCTCACTAGGGAGGAAGATCTGGCTTTAAAACAGTTAGCATCACACAGCGACATTAGATATATGAAGTCAGACAAAGTACAAGGGCTTGTTATCATGGATAGTCAAGATTATAGTAGTAGTATAAGGGGGCTGTTAGATGATGACAAATATCTTAAAGTGCCTAAAGACTTTGTTAGGAAGACATTTTAGGAATTAGACATTATTTTATTGGATTTCTTATATCGGCAATATATTTCTATTGATTTGTTTGAATATTTAAATGTTGAACAACCTCAATTAGGGATGCTTTTTGGCATCCCTAAAATACACAAAGATGTGGAGAATCCTATATTCAGGCCCATTGTGTCTGCCCCTTTTAGTAAAACTTCAAAAATTTCTATGTATTTAGATAGAATATTAAATCATATAGTGCAAAGTAGTAAGTGGAACCTTAGAAACTCATGGTTGTTTTTGGATGAACTTTGACATTTTGAGTTTCAGGGAAATTAAACCTTGTTATGCACATTTGACATTTGTTCCTTCTATACAGTTTTAGATCAAAATAAAGGAATACATTTTATGAGGTTATGCTTGAACAAAGTGGAATGTAAAGAAGATATTTTTGTACTTTGTCAGTTCATGGAATTAATATTACACAATCATTGTTTTATGTTTGGCAAGGAAATCTACCAACAATTGAGTGGGGTAGCGATGGGAGCACATGTTGTTCCCGTCTTTGCCAATTTGGTTATGTGTTGGTGGGAAGTTACTTTTTTGGAGAAGATGGATTTATTTAAATACATCAAATATTATAGGCGTTACATTGATAATTTGTTTTTTGTATGGGCTGGTAATAATGAACAGCTAGATGAGTTTTTCAAAAATATTAATCAGACAGTGGCTTGGCTTCAATTTACTATAGGTAGTAGAGGCACAAAGGTTCAACTTTTGGATGTGGAAGTTGAGATGGATGTTATTGATAGAACATTTAGAAGTAGCATTTTTAGAAAGAAAACCTTCACTAATAATTATCTGTATTTTGATATTTTTCACTCTAAGTATATGAAAGTTAATGTTTTCAAGGGACAAGCCATCAGATTTAGTAGAATGGTCAGTGATGACCATCAGTTTACAGTAGGGTTAGATGTTCTTAAACAGTTATTTATGAGTAGAGGATATTATAGTGACATTTTAGAAGAGGCATTACAAAATATTATAGAACATAGGAATGATAAATATTCACCTATACTGAAAACTGGGTTCCAATAAAAGAAATTTAGTCAGGATGTGAATAGGGATGATGAGTTGAAATATGCATTTCCAATACCTATGAGTATCGATGGACCTACAATTAGAAAAGTAATACAAGAAAATTGGAACATTATCTTGGGTAATGAAGAATTAAGTAAGATTATTGGGACGCGACCAAATTTTATTAATAAAAAAACTAGAAATTTAAAAGAAATTTTGGAAAATGGACACAGAGATGGGAGCCAGAATAGAGTTACTACACATTTGGGAACATTTCCCTGTACAAATTGTAGACAATGTAGATTTATAATGGGTGTACAAAGTGATTATTTCAAACATTTAAAATACACTGTAATAGCTAAGGATAGATATGATTGTCAGAGTGAAGGATTAGTTTATTTAGCAGTATGTTCTAATTGTGAAAATTTCTGCAATGGAAAAACTATTAGAAAGTTAAGATACAGGGTTAGGGAACATTTATTGGCTATTAAGAAGAAAGGCATGAGTAATGTGTTATTCAAACTTTCAGTGTCGTGTGAAAATTTTAAGAAGTTCACCTTCTTTGTAATTGAGAAGGTGAAAACAAACAAGTTTGTAGGTTCATTCAATCACTTTTTAGAAAAAACAGAATTGAAATGGCATTTTTTTAAGAGTTGATGTAATGCCTGGTATTAATGATAAGGTTTCTGTTAAAAGTCATTTAAATTATGTTAATTTTTAATTTAATTTTTCTTTGTTATGGATAGAAGATAGTTTTTGTATATACTGTTAGTTTAGTTAAATAATGAATATTATTACAAAGTTTACACTATGTACATAGGTTTTCATTAGTAATTATTGTGTTAAAAAGTGACAGTATTGTTTGTCTGAGTGAATTTAAAATTGATATGTCCTTTTAAGGATTAACATTAGCAGGAAATGATGTTGACATAATGATGGTATAAAAGGAAATGATGTAAATGTTGGATTTTGTAATTTTGAAGAAATTCTGTAATAAACAGGACCAAAGCGTTAAATTTATTCTGGCTCCAGTGTGTGTTTTGTTTTGACACTATATACATGCTCATAGTACATAACAACTTGGGGGTAAAGCTATATTAAGTCCTATGATCATGAAAGTTCTAGCAGGTTAAAAGTAACAGAACAAGAAATTAAGAGCAGATGAAAGAGGCAAGGGTTTATATTTAAGTTTTATGGACAGTTCTATAGAGAAAAATTGCTTTCTAGTTGTTTGTTATTGTACAGGGCACTGCTGCCCCATATAAATGTGAAAATTTATAGCAGCATAGAAAAAAACTAACTAATGATCCTTTTGGCCAATACAGTCACTGCACTACAAGTCCTTTTATCCATTTCCCAACTCAGCCAGACCAGGCAAACACCTCTTGCCACAAGATGAATATATCCATCTCTCCTAATATAAAAACACAGTAAAAATGACCCCACAAGTGCAATGACACCATAAACCACTTAAACAGCTAGCTGAATATCTCTTGTTGAAGATGATTTCAGTATAGTCATACAGCAGTGACAGTGAGAAGAAGAGCATTTTTTACAAAAAATAAAGTGAAATGCATGCATAAAATCAGGAAATGGCAGAAATCACTCAAAATAACTTAAGCAAGTGTGATTTAGCAATCAAAGGTATTTTACTTTGCCTGGATGGCACTGGATACAAGTAAAACACTTCTGGAAGCAGACTTCCAAAATGAAGAAAAACTGGCCACACAACCAACACAAAGGCAACAGGATAAATCCAAACACAGCTTTATTCCAAAAATATGCTGGATTAGCACTTCTGTTCTTCATCTGATCTGATGAAAGTGCTAATCAATTTTGTTTTTGGTAAAAACACTTCCAGAACACAGGCTAGGACTCTATGCTGTGCTGAGTTCTAGGAAAATAAACAGGAGACAATATGTAGAAAAGGAAGTTTACTCAAGAGTAATACCATTTTGCTGGGTGGACACTCAGTCTCATGGATCTATGGTAAACAGTGGGTGGGAAGGGTACATAATTAGCTTATCCAACAGACAATAGCATTGAAAGAGGAGAGGAAGAGACTTTGGAAATCAGATTACCATATGGGGTGGAGGCAAAAGACACAGCCTTATAAAACCAAAACAGCAAAAGGGTGGGCAGGTTGGAAAATTTTTCAAGGAACAAGCAAGCTAGCTAGAGAGATATCCAATCAAATAAAACCAATATTGGAACTTTTTCAAAAACATTAGCTTAATGTATTAATGGGGTATGGGACAGGCACAAAATACAACTTTAAGCAGATGCATGATAAGCAGAATACAAACACACTGAAGCATAAACTGGACTATAGACAATTATTTCACTGT